>NC_068315.1:18604500-19204500 GCF_025860055.1 Xyrauchen texanus
GAAATTGAGCAGGTTGTTATTTCTCTCCCTGCCATCGACTGTGCTCTTATGTGAAATTTTCTTATGGATTTAAAAAAAAATTTTTTTATATAGATTTGATTAAATCTTAAAATAAAGTATTTTTGTATATTCACGTCGCTGCTCTGTATCTGTGGGAACGGAACTGTGTGCCCTTATTGGTTGATGTCCTTGGGTGAAACTCCCAAGGTGGCGTAATCTGTGTCTCGCAGGGGTTGTCTAACAATGATTACTTGGGTTGGGCCTGTGCCTCCTGACAAGCTGGGAGACTTTGGCTCTTAACCCTGGTAGCTTTTACCCTTTTATCATTAATAAACAATATCCCTTCCCCCACTCTGTATTAACATATGCATTGACATCAAAGTTTTTCAAAATTATATTATGACAAGGTATTTAAGTCTCTCCAAATGAGGAAGTGGGAGCCAGCTAACAATCCAATGTAATTTTTATTTTCACAAAAATGTGTTCCTTTTCAGCCAACAAACACACACCGCTTTGTGTGACAAACACTCCCTCTTGATTGTGCCGTACTTGGTCACTCTCATCGAGAGCTTGCGACTAATGTACAGCACAAGGCACTTCTCCCTCAATCATATGGGACTGTACCACTCCCAACCCCCTGTCTGATTCAGCCATCTGCAAAATAAAAGGGAGAGAGAAATCAGGAGATTGTGTAAACTGAAGTGAACGCCTGCTGACACTGCTCTGTCCAGATCTGGTGCCCCCTTTTTAGTTAAATCAGCCAGCGGGCTGGCGATGGTTGAATAATTAGGCACAAACCTACAATAATAATTAGCCAGCCCCAGGAACTATCTCGCCTGGTCTTTGGTCTCAGGCAGGCTGCAGTTTTATCAATTTGGGGCCGCACTGGTCCATGACCCAAGTGTAAGCCCAGATACTGTACTTCCACCCATTCAATTACACTCTTCTTGGGGCTTTCCATGAGTCCCGCCCATCTCAACGACTTCAGGATAGCCCTCAGACACTGCAGGTGCTGCTGTCAATCATTACTGTAAATAATGTTGTCATCCAGTGTCTGTGAGCCACAAACACAGCCGGGGACCCAAACAAACCGAAATGAAGGGTGACAAATTGGTGTAAGCTGAACGGTGTGTGAAATGCTGTTTCATGGGAAAAGAGAGTTAGGAGGATCAGCCAAAATTACTTTGTTAAATCAAGTGTTGAATAAAAGCGGGGGTTCGCCTATCTCCATGGTTTTAGGAGATTGAGGTGGTAAATCTGACGTGCTCCGCCTCTATCCATTAATTTAATCTTATAATCGTTTTCCCCGACTCTGTGTGACCTCAAAGGGCCCTTGCCACTTGGCAAGTAATTTAGAGCTCGATGTGTGGAGTAATACGAGGACTTTATCTCCCAGAGCAAATTTTCGGAATCCCCACTCGGTGGATTATTCTGAAGAGTGCTCCCGCAACAATGTGCTGAAATGTTGCGCAGAGTCAATGCTTCTAGATGTCACCAGAACCAACACAAAGCGATGCCTTTTGTGCTATCCGTTCTAATGGTCAAGATCCATACCAATTCTTTTGAAGGGAACCTCGATCAACGGAAGGGGACGCAATGGTGCTCTTGGGATGACTGGCGGATTAAACATCTGACATTCACGGCATGATGCACACCATCTGCAAACATCCCCGTAAAGACCTGGCAAATAGAAATGGGCCATTAGATGGTTCAGTGTTTTTTCATGCCCTAAGTGACACGCCATCAGATTATAATACCGCTGCCATATCACCCTGCAGCTATTGCCTGGTTGCCCACTAAAGCTAAGCAGGGTTGAGCCTGGCCAGTACCTGGATGGGAGACCTCCTGGGGAAAACAAGGTTGCTGCTGGAAGAGGTATTAGGGAGGCCATTATGGGGTGCTCACCCTATGGTCTGTGTGGGTCCTAATGCCCCAGTATAGTGATGGGGACACTATACTGTAAAAAAAGCACCGTCTTTCGGATGGGACGTTAAACCGAGGCCCTGACTCTCTCTGGGGGGGGGGTCATTAAAAATCCCCTAGGGCACATTCTTGTAAAGAGTAGGGGTTTAACCCTGGTGTCTTGGCCCCTATCTATCATGGCCTCCTAATAATCTCCATCCCTGAATTGGCTACATCACTCTACCATCTCCTCTCCACCAATAGCTGGTGTGTGGTGGGCGTTCTGGTGCACTATGGCTGCCGTCGCATCATCCAGGTGGATGCTGCACACTGGTGGTGGTTGAGGAGATTCCCCCTATACTATGTAAAGTGCTTTGAGTTTGAGAAAAGCGTTATATAAATGTAAGTTGTTGTTGTTATAATATGTCAGTCTGGAATAACATATCCCTGAAGACTCTTCGGTACTAACAATTGTATTGTATTTTCCTTTTGTCTGAGCATCCTGTGTCACTCCATACAACTCCATACAAATCATTGATATCTGAAAAATACGGATATGTGAGCACAATGTCTAGCTGGAGACGCTGACCATCAATCACATTTACTTGATCAAAGGCGTGCCTAAGGGTCTCGTCTCGCATTTGCTCCAGAGGGAAATTCCCTGCAGGGAGTCCTCTAAGGGCTGGGGAAGCCAAAATGTCCCACTTATGTCATTCTGAAGCAGAGCTGACTTAGACAGCCCCGGCTACACCCCCTCAACCAGTGAATCGCAAACCACACACCAAGACACTTTATTACCGTACCCATCCACAAAAATTTCCCTCATCAGTAAATGTTTATACCCAAGATTAGTGGATGGCTGAGGCAGGGACTAACCACACCCTCTACACTACGCTCTTGTCCCCCAAATTGAATCATGACCACCACTCATTGGCAATTGTAAACATCCCTGTATACACACCTTACCTTCACCTGTCGGCTTGTATCCAACAGCTCTGATTGAATCAAGCTTTGGTGAATAGAGGTTTGATAACAACCTGAATCCACCAAAACTTGATATGCACCCGCTTTTATACTCTCAGGTTTCCAGTATGGTCCTGCTCGATCAGGGACGGCCTGTGGCGCATCGGGAACCTGGACCAATGCCTTAGCCTTTTATCGGGGGCATTGATCCTGGAAATGCCCTGGACCACCGCAGCTCCAGCAGACCGGCTCAGACTTCACGCCCACACCCACGGCAAAGGATTCACCAGCCTGTGGAGGACAGCGGAAAGGGTTAGCGAAAGCCATCGTGACAAACGGCCCACGAGACCGTGGAACCAACTTTAGGGGAAGAATATGCTACTATTTGTTCCTTAGCCAACTGTATCGTCTCCTCTAGCGATGGTGGCACTGGACCCACTCCACCATCCCCTTTGGCTGTGGGAATACGAACTGCTCCAGCACCACAATACGATGACGTTGTTGGCATCGCCGCCCTCCTCAGCCAGCAACAACCGGAGCAGGCATCACTGATCTGTTGTGCAAAGGCATATGGGCAACCAACCTCGCTCAGCATCAGTGTGCGGAAACACTGTCATCCTGTTCCAGGCTCTGGCTTGAAGACTGAAGATTCAGCTTCACTGTTCAAGATTATTAACTCTCTCCAAAGGAGGAAGGGCGAGCCAGATAACAATCCAATGTCTTTATTTTCACAAAAACTTGTTCCTTTTCAGCCATCACTCAAACAAACACACACAGCTATGTGCGTCTTTCCATGAAGCTTTCTCAATTTACTATATACTTTTCTATAGCCGTTGATACATCTCAGAAACTGCAAGGCAAATTTCATACACCTGTCACTATAGTTAAAATTATCATACTTTTAATTACAACTTCTTACACAACGAAAATGCAAAGAACAACTAAACGATACATTGATTTTACGCAAACAAACATTGAACATTCCTAAGTCACTCTTGTCACCTCTAGAGGAAAATCTCAGACAGGACAATGTGCAAGGTTAATTGTCTAAGGGTATAATCCATGCATTCAGGTTCATTCTTATTACCCACAATGACACTAAATCACACTAAAAACTTTATTGTGACCTATATCAGATGTTAGTGCTGGCAACTCACACTGTGATAATCCATTATGTCTTCAGTTAATGATTAGTGCATTGAAAGATGCATGAGGCTGAGACAGTCACAATTCTTTGATATAGATTTAATAGTTCCAAGGCCACGACAGTAGAGGAGTTAATGGTGTATGTTAATCAGGAGTGTAAAGGTAATTTCCTTGTCAGAGAAATACAATAATGGATAAAGGGTGTAGATTTTTTTTTTTCCACCCACTGTGCTTGGCAGCTGTTTGAGTGTTAGACAGGAATATGGTACAGTGAAAACCCTTTTATGAGATTTTCTCAGAAGTGCATGGAGAGTTATGGCTGATCATTTTACAACATTTTACAACTGTTTATCTGCAATAGTGTAAAATAGTTAAAGGAAAACAGTGGTGGAAGTAGACCATGCTAACCGACAAAAATTGAGTAAAAATCGAATTAAACATACAGCACTGTGCTATTTACCTGTTGATTCATAGACTATTCAACATGACAAGAATTCACATGTAAATTCATTTTCCTCTTTTTTTTTTTTTTTTTAACTAAGCTGAAGTGAATTATTCAGGCAGGATATATTTACAGCGAAACAGGCCAAGGCTCCTAATAACTTGTCAAATTGCTCTCTTACATGGTCATCTTTGGGCAAAAATGCTACAGAAAGTGACAAAATTGCCCCAGATATATAAACTGTGTGGGCTAAAATGCCTTTGTAATGAAATCCAAATAGTTGTAACAATTGTATTGTATTATATTCTACTCTAGGCCTTACTAGAATTGACTGTTGCTGTTGATTTGATTGAAGCACACAAATACAAAAAGTGAAGCTGAACAAAATTATAAATAATTGTCAATCCAAAACAAGACTACTGCCAAACAAGGACAGTGTCCCTTGATGCTGAATTCAACACAATTCAACCCCCCCAGTGTGATTTCCTTAACTAGGCCATTTGACTATTTAAAAACAAATTTGAGGCTAAGCAGCCCTTTATTTGGTGGGTTTATTCAATCTCATAGTTGAGAATAATATTCTTCTCAATGACATCTTTCAAGACCAGCTCATAAAGAGCAAGCGTTTGTGGAATTATTCATAGTAGTTCATTCACTCATTCCTCCTATGACAGTGATAAGTCCATCTGAAAAGAGACCAAATGTCAGATGAGGGCACTACTCTGTCTTTATAGATAAAGAAAGTGGACTTGTGTTGTTCTAACAGACACTGTCATTTTAATCATGGAATTTTCCCTGCAGCATAGCAAGCAATTAGGTGTTGCCATTTGACATCTACTGAACATTTAAGAGCTCTACACAGACCCTATCCTAAAGTACTAAAATTTAAACAGATTACCTGATCTATTGTGGTTGCTGATTAAAACTGTGCCAGGCAAATGTAAAAAATATATATATATATTTAAAAATCTGATGTTTGAAAAGTTGTTAAGCCAACAATTATAGTTAGGTAATCACAGTTCAACATAATGTAACCTAGTTCTTACACCAGTCCTTGTATACATAAGCCTTTTAAAAACAATAGTAATGATAAGCTTAACAAGTGATGCTTTAAGACCCTGACATAGGACATCTAGTGTGACCCAACAACGTATAAAAATGTATTTAAAAAAAAGAAATCCTTAAAATCAAACACATAATGTGGACATCAAAGTGAGTGTTTAAAAACATACTTTATAAAGCTATTTAAATATAAACTATATTACCCCTTTGGACCCCCCCCCCCCCAAAGGGAAAATAGGAGAAATATGACATGATTCTTGGTTTGTAAAATGTAACAAACAGGACTCTGACATCTCCCTAACGACACTCAGATGTGCGTAAGGGATGTGGAAGGGATTGACAGTACCCAAGCAAAGGTGGAGCGAGGATATCCCTGTCAGTGAGGGAAGAGTCCTCTTTCTCCTTAAAGGAACCTGCTGTGTATCCATCAGGGATCCATTTCCCAAACAACACTGTAACTCACCGCTTAGCCACCTAGGAAAATTTACAGTTCAGTCATGATCACCTCCGTCAAATGATTACTTGAGTTAATATTTTTGTTCACTTATAGACAATTAAAGCAAATTGGTGGTATTGGCATGGCGGTATTGTTCTTTTGTGGGCAAACTCTCCGCCCATCCAAACAGCCATGCATGGTCAGATCAGGGAGTCTAGCGAATAAAACCCCCAGGGGTAATAGAACAGATCCAGTAGAATGATAACAACATTGTTTAATAATTAAACATTCAATCCTTCATTGCATAATAGATTAAATTGACATTTAATAGAAATCAAATACTGTATATGCAATTGATTAATCAAGAACATGGCACAATCACACATTGAAGATAGGAATTCCAAACTGGCAATCAATTGTAGTCGTAGAGCACAGAACAATAAGACAGATGTAGAGAAAACTAAAAGGCAAAGAGGTGAAGTTGGGGGTGGAGGAGGGTGTTAAGTGCAGCTTGCATCCATGCAATGGAATGGCACCAGAGGCAATTACTAAATTGACTTAAATAGAATGGCTCTGATAAGCATCTGATTTGTATCGGTAGATGTCATGATCAGCTGAGCAGCCCCTCTGTCAACACATGGAACAAATAGATTAACAATATATTGCATAGTATTAGTCATCACCAAGCAACAGATGAATTTGCACCAAAATAACAGAGCGTTTGAGCGGATGCACTGCCTTCGATATTAATTTAGATGTCATTTTCACATCCCTTATGGAAGTTGATAAGCCTATTTATTTAGCTATCCTTAAATTGCATGATTATTTGGTTAGTTGTATTTTAGTATTTGCATGTATTATTGTTCTGTTTTTGTTTTCATCTGCTGTCCATGGCCCTAACAGTACATACCTGTGAACTACCAGTTCAGAACCACTGCACTGAAGACTTTAAATTTCACAACTTCAATGTCAATACATGTCTGAATCTGGCCTATTAGCAATGCAAATCTGTCACCAACGTTCCCTGGCATTGTTGTGGCGTCTAATGGTACAGTATTGAATTATTGTTGCTGCTCTTGGGAATGCACAGAGCACTTACCACCAGCAGCTTTATTTCCAGGAATGGAGTACTTCGGATTACAGCTCAGGGAAGTCATTGTCAGGGGATTTGGGGTATCAGTGATTAGAGGGGTGGGATAAGAACTATGATAGCTTTTGCCTTTTCTTACATTGCAATGCTGTCACCTTTTCAATGTTATTGCAATATTGTATTTTTCTAATTAACACTATTCACTACAGTTGAATAAAATAAAATAAAATAAAAATAACATGGAACTTTTGAGGACAGAATGTTATGTGCATTTGTCACATTTTCAAATAGAAAACAAAGACCAGGAGGAACTCTGAAATTAAACATGGAATAGAAACGTCAAATTAGCAAAAGAATAGTGAATTTGAATGAAAAGCTTTGTCAGAGAGCAAGTAACTTTCACACTGTGCGTGCCGCGGCGCCATGCTCGTCTCGGGACTTGAGTCTGGAGCCAGTGCTGAAGTGGTCTCATATACATCAACCCCAGCAGCGCGGCTGCCGCGGAGGATGCCATATGCCCCAGGAGCTGTTGGAATCGTTTTAGAGGGACCACGGTACCTGGCTTGAAGGAAGCGAGGCATTTCAGCACCAACTGAGCACGCTCGTTGGGGAGACGTGCTGTCATTGAGACTGAGTCTAACTCCAAACCGAGAAAAGAGATGCTCTGAACCGGGGTGAGCTTGCTCTTTTCCCAGTTGACCTGAAGCCCCAAACGGCTGAGGTGCCTGAGCACCTGGTCTCTGTGCACGCATAGTAACTCTTGCGAGGGGGCCAGCATGAGCCAGTTGTCGAGGTAATTGAGTATGCGTATGCCGGCTTCTCGGAGAGGGGCAAGAGCTGCCTCTGCGAGTTTCGTGAAGACGCGAGGGGACAGAGACAGGCCGAAGGGGAGGACTTTGTACTGATACGCCTGGCCGTCGAACGCGAACTGTAGAAAGGGTCGATGTCGAGGGCGAATCGAGACGTGGAAGTACGCGTCCTTCAGGTCAACCACTGCGAACCAATCTAGATGCCGGACGCCAGATAGAATTTGTTTCTGGGTGAGCATTTTGAACGGGAGTTTGGACAGGGTCCGATTGAAATCTCGCAGGTCCAAGATCGGTCGTAAGCCGCCGTCTTTCTTGGGTACAAGGAAGTAAGTGCTGTAGAAACCCTTCTTCGTTTCGGTTGGAGGGACAGGCTCTATCGCGTCCTTGATTAGAAGGGAGGCGATTTCTTCGCGCAGGGACTGTGCATGTTCGCCGTGTACTGCGGAAAAATGAACGCCTACAAAGGGGGCGGAGGCCTGGCAAACTGAATTGCATAACCGAGTCGAATGGTCCGGTGCAGCCAGCGTGATGGGCTGGGCAGTGAAAGCCACCCCTCTAAACTCTGTGCTAGGGGCACCAAGGGGACGAGTATTTTGGACATACCCGGCGGGGCTTCGCAGCGGTGCGGAACAGGTAATGCGGCATCGGGAGGCAGTGAAGCGGCCCGAGGCTCCGGTGCTGAGAATAGACTCAAAGCACTTACCTTGCTCCGCGCACCCGGCAGAGGGCGGGTTAGTGACTGAAGAGGATGTCTGGTGTTGGCGTCCTCTGAGCTCGTCTGAACCGGCCGGCCGGGGAACAGTCGTGGGGCTGAAGGCGGGGGCACCGCGTCCAGGAAGCCGGGACTGTTGAGGCCTGAAAGCAGAGTGCTGTGAGAACGGCATTTGCGGGCCAGGTGACCCAGAGACAAAGGAAATACTCTTTTATTGAGAATTTGGGCAAATGAAAAAACACAAGATTCTCCTCCTGGCCCTCCACCGGGGGACGGAGCGGTCTTACCACCTCCGGAGCTAACGTCTTGGACTCCGGATGGGCTGTCTCAGGAGCGCCTGGGAGCCTTCCGGGTCCTCGAGGGGGTCCGTGAGACAGGGGGCATGCGCTTCCCGCGGTTTGCTCGATGCTGGGGCTGAGAGCTGGGCCTGGGTTGAGGTGGAGCAGAATGTTTCCTGGCCGCGGGAGGACGCCCCTGGCGAGCAGATGGGGCATGGGCCATGGCGGCAGGTTTGCGGCGAGGCATGATGTGAGAGATGGCCTCCGTCTGTTTCTTCACCGTGGACAAAGTCCTCGACAGTGTCGCCGAAGAGGCCAAACTGGGAGACAGGTCCAGACACACGAGACAACGCCTGTGGCCGTCTGAAGCGGAGAGCACTCTACCACATCCAGGAACAACACAGGGGCGGAAAGGCATCTTTATAAAGACGCGTCCTTAAAAGGACGTTCAACGCTGCTGTGTTTTGCTCTTTTAGAGGAAATTACTCTTTTAAATAAAATCACTCTTTTAGGAAAAAAACTCGTGAGAGTTCTTTATTCTGCGCTGTCGAAGCGCCCAGGGGCAGGAATGCACAGCTGTGCAAACAGGAGAAAGCCACTGTTATGCGCCGTAAGATCCAACAGCATGCAGCAGAGGAATACAGGAACTGGTGTGTAACTTGCAGCAATTGCAGACACGACCATCGGCTCCGAAGAAATTTTCTGAATGAACTCCCGTATTTGTGAACTATGGGAACGATGATTCACACCGCTCACGTGGTAGAACCCTCACCTGTTCCACGTAAGCTTTGGTTATTCATTCCTCTTCTTTCTCTGTCTCGTCGCCTGATTGTTCCAGATTTCCTGTCATAGAGTCTCGCCATCTGTCTGTCTGCTGTCTGTTTTCTTGTTTTGCTCTGTTTAGTTGGATATACCTCACCCTATGGATTACCTTTTTACTGGATACTGTCATTTATGCTTTGGAATATATTACTCACTTTCTGCATTCAGTTCACAGCCATCATTAGCTCAGATGCTCCAATATCCTTCCTGGACATTTCAATCTGCAGCCTGTGCCGGTTTTACAAACTTTTGCCACTTTCCACCTGCCTGATGTGTTCATTCAGAAAAACATAAATAAAAATAAAGAGCCCTCATCCTTGCTCCGATCCTGACATATTTAAAACTAAAATGTAGCAACCATGTATGAATGAAAATGTTCATATTAAACAGAACCATTATCATATAATTTAATGACTGCAGTCAAACAATTTGGCCATATTCACACAGCAGTAGCAAGAGATGTCAGACCTGTTTTGAGAGCATAATACAGTTACATTCACCCCCCAAAAAGCTCTCTAAAATGTACATTTATATACAGTACATATATAAAACGTGTAAGAATATATATTTTTTTCTATAAAAAAAAAAAAAAAGAGCATTTATTGTCCCACATAATTTTGCAAAATGTATATCAGTTTATTGCTGGCATGGTGTAGTGTACACTGCTAAGAATTATGATATGGTAACTTTATGTTAAATATGTGTTTAAATTAATAGGTTTCATTGATATTCCTTTTATTAGGCTACTATGAAAATTGTTTATACTTTATTATTACTCTAACTAATAAACTAATTCATAATACACAATGAAATGCTTTGTAGCTAAATATCGAGTGGATCGAGTTCACGTTAACACGTTATCTTGTATCAACATATTTAGCCTTCATAAAAAGTAATGGTTATTGTTTTATTTGTGTACTATAATGTACTGTGCAAAAGTTTTAGGCATTTAAGGTGTTTTACCAAAACATTTGTCATACGATGATGAAAAAAGTAAAAGCATTCAAAGCCACTATGGGTTAATATGATCTGATGGATGAACTCGCGCCTCGATTGGACTCATTTATTTAATAACGCGGTGGCAATTGTGATCAGATATGACGGTGTTATGGATGTCGCCATCTTTTAGTCACTGACACTATGGTTACAGCTGTTAGCATATGGTTGTGACCAGTGGCGGAGATACTGAATAGGCAAGGCAAGCAATTGCCTGGGGCCCCAAGCTGAGGGCAGCAATTACAGTAGTTCACAGCAATTACACTTGAAACCAATGATTGGCAATGCTTATGTAACCTGCCGACCCACTCCGAGCGAGATTTGCATGGGAGGCGTGCATGCTAACAATGAGGCTAAAGGCTACAGCCTCTAACGTCAGTCGCTGGTGCACCTCTTGAGGACAGGAGAGTGAGGTTAACATACACTGCACAGCATGTACCAGCTGGCTACTGTTACACTTAGTAGACTTAGTAAAATCCTAGGGGGCCCCCATCACTTTAGGTTGTTCACATTTCAAGCAAGAGCAGGATGCAGGCATAATGAAGAGGATCTGGGAGTCAAAAAAGAAATAGGTGGAAAAGAAGAAGCATGACAGTGTTGACTGGTACAGAATCTGTAATTATTACTGAATTATCCCTTCTCACAAAAAGATTGCCAACGGCTGTGCGAGTCGCGATGGTTATTGTTTACATTCACAGCACATTATTTTCCATACAATTCTTATTTAATCATGACAAAATATAGCTACAATATTAGAAAGGCGTAATCTCCAGCTTTGATATTTCACCACTGTTTTATGATAGAAATGTTACAGTGAGAGTAACTTAGTTTATTTCAAGAGTACATATCTGACATGCAAAATCAAAATGGGATTTATGGACATAAACATGTAATAAAGACACACATGCCTATTGACGTGAGCTCTCCTCTTTTTGTAATTGTGAGGCTTTAGCAAATAACTTCCATTAGATTTTGTAGTCCAAATATGTGTACATTTAGAGACAATTTTATGAATTTTCATATTTACTTCAAATTTCTTTAGAAAAGATTGGATTATCATTCAGGGGCAGATTCACTAAGAATGAATTGCACCCGGTTTTATTTAGTGCCCGATTTACTAAATAAATTATGCAGATTAGGCAACGGTGCAAACGTGCCCACAAAATCGCTGCTGAACACAATTTGCGCAAGCAAAAGGATGCCGCAGTCCACCATATTTGACACACCCTGCCGGGACTGTACAGCATCACTGTGATCCAGACACCTGAATCATCTCATAAACATGCAGAATGTGCATTTGACTACATCATTCATCTGGATATATGCCAGGTTATAACACTCTTCTCCATCGTTTGTTTATTCTTAGATTAATTACTGCTGATATGATCAATTGAAAATGTTCATAAACATCTCTTTTAAATAAAATACATTTTACTGCCTACTTTCAATTGCGGTAATAGCGCAATTTTGGTGAATTACAAACATCATCATTTAGGGGTATGTACAGTAGCATCTGTTATAACTGTATATGCACAACAGTGGATATGTGATAGATAGGTATAATGATTGTTATGCCCCTGATAGAATGTACTTAGTAATGTTGCATAAAAAACATGAGTACAAAAAGAAAATTTTTAACGCAACTTTTAAAAGTTTCATTGTACCAATTCACTAATGTATATAGTTTATGTACAATAAATGCTGCCAGTGGCAGCTGTACACAAACTCGATTATCTACATATTTCTCCAAAGGTTCTGATACATCATTGTCCCACTTCAGCACTATAGAGAGAGTTTCTGAGGAGTAGATCTCACAGACTGTGCCCTTGGCTACCTAATGCTTTGTACCTACAATCTGTGCCAACCTCTGACAAATGGCCTCTGGGCCCAGGGTAGTTGCACACAGTGGGGTATTGATAGACGAGGTACACATACAGTGGAGTTCAAAAGTGTGAGTCCACTTGTAAAAAAGCATTGTTTTTTCACTTCAATTTTTTATTTTTAAATGAACTTTCTGTTTATTTCCATTCTGAGTTTCAATTAGATTTTGAATCCTAGATTTTCTATATGGACTATATATTTTTGAACCCACTGTACTGTAGGTCCACATGGGCTTCACTGGAGTGACTGCTGACAGAGTGCAAATTGTAATGCTGAATGCCAACTGGAGAATCAAACTGGGAGTTAATTGCTTACACTTCTGTGCCCTCTCTTAATTATTTTTAATTTGAATATTTGATTTAATCATTAATCCTCCTCTATTTTTGTGGTGCTCAGGTGAAGACTATTAGCCAAACAATGTTGATGTGTGATACACAAGAGATGACTTGTCATATGCCTTCGCTCACCTCAAATATTAAAGCTCAACATTTTTGATGGCGTGGCCTGTAGGAGTCAGTCGACGATGGAAGACGTCTTGAAGTGAATTAATTTTCACTGGTTAAGGTGCTATAACTGTGTTTTAAGTTCTGCCTTTAAATAAAGGAATGTGGTATGACATAGCGAGGAATGGAGTTGAAGCCTTTTAACTACTCAAACAAGAAAGGACCCAAGTGTTCTCATATTCCTATTAAAGCCATTGTCCAATACTTAAGTGAGAATGTAGTAAAATATTTTATTACATGTGTATGTCAGTTACTGCCAAGTTGCCAGAAAGTTTTAAAAATATTGTCTGTAAGGGTCACCTAAAGTTAAACTTTAAGTGAGGATTAGGCTGGAGTACATTAAATGACAAGCTACAGTCTATAACTTGGCACATATTTACCTCATTGTAAAATGCTGGACCTATAAATGTTGTAAACCTTCTAATGTCCTGTATTGTATGTGGTAATTTTCTGCATACTGCACAGTGCTAATAAATAAAGAATGCATCCATTCAGCAGTGATAGAATAATACATTGATGCATTTATGATAAGTGATAAATTGCAGTAATAGAATTTGAAAGTGAATTGGTTAAGTTGGCTTCAAAAGGCTTTAGTGGTAATATCCCAAAGCACATTCTTCAAACTCAGTGTGGTTTAAAGTTATTTTACAAAATTCAATTACATTTAACACACAGTATATTTTAAAGTACCAATCTACTGAACAATTAGCACAGCAAGGGAAAGTCCTCTTTATTGCATTGATTTTAATGCTAATGCTTGCCTTGCTGGTTTCAAACACTTGTTCCATTATCATTATTTTTCATAATGACAGTTGTCATTAGGTCACTGTATGGGCTATGTGTCTCCAAATTGTGCACTGTAAGTTCAGAGTACACTATAAAACAGTACAGCTCGTACAGTATATTCATCCTACCAACAAATTATGGAAATTATACTCATGATTAACGTTGTATGGTATGTTGTTACCATATGGTATCTGTCACAGTCTGGCCTTACTCTGCCTCTCTCTGTCAGTTTGTCTTGTCTGAGTTTTTTCCCTCTTGTGTTTTGCAGATGCCACTTGGAGAATGCCAGCTCAGTTGCCCGGACAACAGCTCATTCTCCAATTGAATAATCATCATCGGCATCTGCTCCCCATTTACCTCTTCCCTACTTAAGCTCCTCTCGTGTTCTGTTCTGTGCCAGTTTGTTTTGTGTGTTAACCCTGTCAGTTGGTTCCTGTTATGCTGTACTGCTTCTGTAGGTTCTCGCATTTTCAGTTTCTTTAGTTACTCAGTTCTGTTCTCTGTTTTTCCCCTTTATATGAGTTTTTCGTTTGTATTTTGATTTACTTTATAAACAAAGCCATTATGCCTCTTGAATTTGGGTCATCTCCTTGCCTTCTGGTGCCATAAACTGGCCTAATTGGACCCAGCAGAGGCAATGGGGATTTTTCTCGGCCCAGCCTCAGTCTGAAAGGGATCGTCTCTCAGGGCAACGGCAATCACAACAACACTCCAGTCAGCTCCCAGAATGGTAAGGCTTTTGGCGTATGTGATATGGACCCGGCCAGTGAGCCCTATAGGTGTTGCTTTGATGAGAGCCTGTGGCAGCAGAAACAATGGGGATTTTTCTCGGCCCAGGTGATGCTTTGATGAGACCCGGTTAACTTGGACAATCCTCTCAGTACTGAGGTGCTGGGCAAAAAGTTTTTTTTGCCATTTTGGGATCTGGGGGACCTTGTCTGCCATCTTGCAGAGGTTGAGATTCTGCTTCAGAGACGTAACTCCAAATCCTAGGACTACATATCATCCTGTACCCGACACAACTGCAGCTTACCAGAGGCGTCCCATGCCACTGCAGCTCGCCCAGAGGGGCCTCTTGCCGCTGCAGCTCACCCAGATGAGTCCCATGCCGCTGCAGCTCGCCTGGAGGGGTCCCATACTGCAACAGCTTGCTGGAGGAGTCCCACACCACTGCAGCTACTCCTCAGCAGAGGTCTGAGCCTCTTGCAGCTTACCAGGAGGGGTTTAAGACCACTGCAGTATCTCTATGTGACATCAATGTCTTATTTACCAACTTATCGTCTGCTATCCAGTCTGATCCCTCTCCAGCGTCCGCTCTCCAGTCTGACCCCATGCCAGCGGCCACTTTCCAATCCAACCCCTCACATTCAGCCATTGCACAGTCTGACCCTTCACCTTTGCAGGGTGGAGCTTACCTGCCCAGATACCAGTTAAAGGGGTGGTAGTGCTGCATTCGACATGATAGTTCACGACATTCTCTTGAATAGGCTAGAAAATTATGTTGGCATTTGTGGAGTTGCATTAGTGTGGTTTAGGTCATATTTAGAAGACCATTACCACTTTGTCTATGTAAATGAGGAATTGTCAAACCAAACAAAAGTTTTTTTTTTTAAGATTTCACAATTCTGGAAATTAGCAGAGTGTATCACTCAATTCTAACAAAACAGAGGTACTAATTATTGGACCAAAAAACTCTAAAAAAAATAAGGCACTACAATATAATTTGACTCTCGATGGATGTACTGTTACATCATCTTCAACAGCGAAGAACTTAGGTGTTATATTTGATACCAATCTGTCAATTGAAAATCAAATTACCCGTGTTTGTAGAACAGCATTCTTCCACCTAAGAAATATTGCTAAATTAAGGCACATGCTCTCTGTTGCTGATGCCGAAAAAACGAATTCATGCGTTCATGACGTCATGCATTACTGGAAGGATGTCCAGCAAGATCAATAAATAAACTTCAATTGGTTCAAAATGCAGCAGCCAGAGTGCTAACGAGAACCAAGAAATATGATCATATTTTCCCCATTTTATCATCGTTACATTGGCTACCTGTTAAATTGCGTATTAATTTAAAAATTTTGTTAACTATGTACAAAGCTTTGAATGGTCTAGCTCCGCTGTACTTAAGTGACTTTCTAACACGCTATATTCCATCACGTTCATTACGATCGCAAAATTGTGCAATCTCTGCAATAAATTGAATGGCATCTATGCTTATATTATTTTATTTGTTTCCCTGTCTCAACCTCGGGACTTATATCCTGAGGTCACCAGAATCAGCTGGATCCAGCACTTATCCTCCTTCGTGTTGGACTCCACTGCTACGTGTCGCTGAATGATGACTAAATGCAGCCGGTGCCAGCCAAACATCACTTCAGTCTATTATGATGGACTTCAGAGGATGAACTGATTCCAACTCCAACCATAAGACATGGGATACTTCATATGCCATTGTCTGAACCTTGGATTTAGGATGGACCACACCGAACCTCACCAAAATTACCGGCCAGGTTGAACTGTGATTCACATCCCTGATCTCTGCCTGCCTCACCTCGGTCTATTGATGGACTACGATCTTGAAATGAAATGCATAGATTAACAATTGCCAACAAAAGCCTTCATCAGCCAGTTAACAAGGACAATTGCATCTATGTGAACTACTGCAGTTAATCCAGGATGGACTTCAAAGACATTGGTCATTAATCTTACAGTTCAAACAAAATCGATGTTGAAACACTGACCCTTAAGACTTACTTAGTTTAATAATTTTAAACCATGACTTTAACTATACATAAGTAATATTTACATTATATTAATGATGTTAGCCAGAGGGGAATTGGCCCCCACAGTGAGTCTGGATTCTCCCAAAGTAATTTTTCTCCATTAATCAACATCTTATGGAGTTTTGTGTTCCTTGCCACAGTCGCCTTCAGCTTGCTCACTGGGGTTATTAATACAATTATTATTTAATTACTTATTTTTAAACACAATTACAATCGTATTGTATCTAATTACACAATGATGATTCATCGACTTTATAGACATTATAGTTTTATTGTCTGTTAATGCCTGACAGATAGCTGTTAAAGCTGCTTTGAAACGATGTGTGTTGTGAAAAGCGCTATACAAATAAAATGGACTTGACTTGACTTGACTATCAGTGGCACATGTCTCGCTCAGCATCGAAGAGACTCTCACCCATTAATCGGTGCCCCACCACGAGAGTGTGCAGGTGGAAGAGGGTGTGCGCTGGAGAGCAACAGAACAAGATTTAAGTCCTTTTTTACTCTGCATCTTCACTTTTAATTTTACATCTGAAAGTCACATGTGGTGCCTGTTAAGTTTCATAATTTCAGTGTTCAAAATTGCAGGAAATTGAAATTTGAATTTATATTCTGTGCAATTACTACAACGCTAAATTTGTTCCTCTACTAACCTACAAGAATGATAATTAGATGACTCAATATAAGCAGACTCTGTATCGAATGCACTTGCCTATTGACACAGTTTGATACACTTTGAAACAGTTTGATATATTTTGACCTGGAATAGCTTTCATCACTTGCATGAATGATTCAGACTGACTGAAGTTTTCTGAGCGTATTTATGACAATAGGAGAATTTCTGGGAGATGGCAAATTAATAAAGAATATTTAGGAGATACCCATGTGTTCCTGGTTTATTCAGTGAGTTTGTTGCAAAAGTTACAGATGGTAACGTCTAGGTTACGTATGTAACCTCAGTTCCCCGATGGAGGGAACGAGATGTTGTGTCAGAGAACGACACTAGGGGTCTCTCTTGAGCGCCGTACTATGTGCTATGTATGTACTGTACTATATTCACCTCTGTACTATGAAAAAAGGCCAATGAGAGTTGGCAGCCAGTATTTGCATGTCCCGCCCCCGGACATACAGGTATTTAAGCGGCGCAAATACGGGAGTTCATTCAGGATTTTTCTGAGGAGCCGGAAATGGTCCGGCCACAACAGGGGCTCGGCTCAGTGACGTGGCAAGGGGGACACAATGTCTCGTTCCCTCCATCGGGGAACTGAGGTTACATACGTAACCTAGACGTTCCCCTTCTGTCGCTCTCTTACGTTGTGTCAGAGAACGACACTAGGGGTCCACTTAAAAAGCGCCATGCGCTGAGCCGTGTACGTGATCCGCTGATACAGGAGCGAGCAGGTATTCCTACGTGCAGAACGACCAACTGTATCAGGCCGCACGTACCCTTCCCCAATGCCCCATTTAAGCCATCAGGATTCCTTATCGTTACCCGGAGGGGAACAAGGTGACGGCCGCCAACATGGGAACGGGCCAGCCTGGCTGGGCCTCTTTTCTCTCTATGTTTCTCGCATAGAGCAACTACGGCCGGGGCCCTTACACGCATTGAGGGAAGGGGGTCTTAGCCCTTGGTAGGGCGAGGAAGACCCTGCGGAGGCCACACCTACCCGGAGGGGAGGCAAATTTGAGTGGCACATACATCGCATGGCCTATACCTAGGCCTTATGTGGAACAGTAGTGCGGTGGTAGCACCAGCCTCAAAGAGGGGGGAGCATACAGCACGGCACCTGAGGTAGCTGTGACTGCCTAAGGGAAACATGGCGTCAACTCACGTGAGGGGACAGAACCGTGGTTTTACACACAGGGGGAGTCCGAGCAGGAGGCCTTACCTGTGGGGCCCCTATACCAGTACAGGGTAGCTAGCGGTACCACGCAGTGGTTTGGGTCGGCGAGTCCCTCCACGAGAACTGCGACCCGCAAGGGCTAGGGGAGGAGCCAACCAGTGTCCCAAGCCTGGGATCTCCTGGGAAGAAGGCGCACTGTTTCCCTGGTTAGGGGAAGGGCTGGGTGCAAGCGATCCACCCGGTCAGATCGCCGGCGTGTCACCGAAGTTCTCACGGGCTCGGTACCTGAGAGAACACGGGACCGAAACTGACTCAACTCGGAGATTGTAGAATCTCGCAAAAGTGTTAGGTGTTGCCCAGCCCGCAGCTCTACAAATGTCTGCTAGGGCAGTGCCCCTAGCCAGTGCCCATGAGGACGACACACTCCTGGTGGAGTGGGCTCGGACCCGCAAAGGGGGGGGGCACGGCCTGGGTGTGATAAGCCAGGGAAATGGCATCGACAACCCAGTGGGCGAGTCTCTGCTTGGAGACAGCGTTCCCTTTCTGCTGTCCCCCAAAGCAGACGAAGAGCTGCTCAGAGCGTCTGGTGCTCTGTGTGCGGTCCAGGTAAATACGTAAGGCACGTACCGGACACAGCAGTGAGAGGGCTGGGTCTGCCTCCTCCCGGGGCAGCGCTTGCAGGTTCACCACTTGATCCCTGAAGGGTGTGGTAGGAACCTTGGGCACATAGCCCGGTCGCGGTCTTAGGATCACGAAAGTGTCTGCCGGACCGAACTCCAAGCAGGCGTCGCTAACAGAGAACGCATGCAGGTCCCCGACCCTCTTGATGGAGGCGAAGCGATCAGCAGGGCCGTCTTGAGAGAGAGGGCCCTGAGTCCAACTGAGTCAAGCAGCTCGAAGGGGGGTCTCCGGAGTCCCATCAGGACGACCGAGAGATCCCAGGAGGGAAATAGGTTAGGCCGGGAGGGAATCATCCTCCGGGCACCTTTTAGGAACCTGACGATTAAGTCGTGCTTGCCAAGAGACTTGCCGTCTACCGTGTCATGGTGGGCCACGATAGCAGCAACATACACCTTGAGGGTGGAGGGGACAGCCTCCTCTCCAGCCTCTCCTGAAGAAACACGAGCACTGACCTAACTGCGCACTTCTGCGGGTCTTCGGCTCGGGAAGAACACCAGTTCGCTGAACAGACGCCACTTCAGGGCGTAAAGATGCCTGGTTGAAGGGGCTCTGGCTTGGTTAATAGTGTCTATGACGGCTAAAGGTAGGCCGGCTAGACCCTCCAGCGTCCCGTCCAGGGACCAGACGTGGAGTTTCCAGAGGTCTGGGCGCGGGTGCCAGAGCGTGCCCCGTCCCTGAGAAAGAAGGTCCTTCCTCAGGGGAATTCGCCAGGGAGGGGCTGTCATAAGGAGCGTGAGATCCGAAAACCACGTCCGGTTGGGCCAGTAGGGGGCCATCAGAGTGACTTGCTCCTTGTCCTCCCTGACCTTGCATAGCACCTGTGCAAGAAGGCTCACTGGGGGAAAAGCGTACTTGCGCAGCCCCACGGGCCAGCTGTGTGCCAGAGCATCTGTCCCCAGGGGAGCCTCTGTGAGGGCATACCAGAGCGGACAGTGGGAGGTTTCCTGGGAGGCAAACAGGTCTACCTGGGCCTTGCCGAACCTGTCCCAAATCAGCTGGACCGATTAGGGGTGGAGCCTCCACTCTCTGCCAGGCAAGGTTTGTCTTGACAGCGCGTCCGCTATCACATTGAGGTTGCCGGGGATGTGAGTGGCGCGCAGCGACTCCAGTTGATGTGTGCAGCTCTAGGCAGTTGATGTGCCAGCGCAGCGGGCCTTGGTTCCACCGGCCTGCGGCTGCGCGCCCATTGCACACGGCGCCCCAACCCAATTTGGAGGCGTTGTTTGTAACCAGAACGCGACGGGACACCTGCTGCAAGGGTACCCCTGCCCGAAGAAAGCAGAGGTCTGTCCAGGGTTTGAAGGTTTGGAGGCAGGCAGTGGTAATTTCCACGCCGTGCGTGCCGTGGCGCCATGCTCGTCTCGGGACTCGAGTCTGGAGCCAATGCTGAAGTGGTCTCATATGCATCAACCCTAGTGGCGCGACCGCCGCGGAGGATGCCATATGCCCCAGGAGCTGTTGGAAACGCTTCAACGGGACCACGGTGCCTGGCTTGAAGGAAGCGAGGCATTCCAGCACTGACTGAGCACGTTCGTTGGAGAGACGTGCTGTCACTGAGACTGAGTCTAACTCCAAACCAAGAAAAGAGATGCTCTGGACTGGGGTGAGCTTGCTCTTCTCCCAGTTGACCTGAAGCCCCAAGCGGCGGAGGTGCTCGAGCACCTGGTCTCTGTGTGCGCATAGTAATTCCTGCGAGGGGGCCAGAATAAGCCAATCGTCGAGGTAATTGAGTATGCGTATGCCCGCTCCTCGTAGCGGGGCAAGAGCCGCCTCTGCGACCTTCGTGAAGACGCGAGGGGACAGAGACAGGCTGAAGGGGAGGACCTTGTACTGATACGCCTGGCCGTCGAATGCGAACCGTAGAAAGGGTCGGTGTCGAGGGCGAATTGAGACGTGAAAGTACGCGTCCTTCAGGTCTACCGCTGCGAACCAATCTAGATGCCGAACGCCAGATAGAATTTGTTTCAGGGTGAGTATTTTGAACGGGAGTTTGGAAAGGGTCCGATTGAAAACTCGCAGGTCCAAGATCGGTCGTATGCCACCGTCTTTCTTGGGTACAACGAAGTATGGGCTGTAGAAACCCTTCTTCGTTTCGGTTGGAGGGACAGACTCTATCGCGTCCTTGATTAGAAGGGAGGCGATTTCCTCGCGCAGGGAGAGGGCATGTTCGCCGTGCACTGCGGAGGAACGAACGCCCAGGAAGGGGGGCGGAGACCTGGCAAACTGAATTGCGTAACCGAGTCGAATGGTCCGGTGCAGCCAGCGTGACGAGCTGGGCAGAGAAAGCCATGCCTCTGCGCTCTGTGCTAGGGGCACCAAGGGGACAAGTATTTTGGATGTACCCGGCGGGCTTCGCGAGCGGTGCGGAACAGGTAACGCAGCGTCGGGAGGCTCTGTGGCGTCCCGAGGCTCTGGTGCTGAGAATAAGCTCAAAGCACTTACCTTGTTCCGCACGCCCGGCAGGGGCGGGTTCGTGACAGAGGAGGAGGTCTGATGTCGGCGTCCTCTGGGCTCGTCTGAACCGGCCGGCCGGGGAACAGTCGTGGAGCTGAGGGCGGGAGCACCGCATCCTGGGCGCCGGGACTGTTGAGGCCTGAAACAAAAGTGCCGTGAGAACGGCATTTGCGGGCCATGTGACCCAGAGGTAAAGGAAATAGCTCTTTTATTGAGAATTTGGGTACCGCAGCCCCGTCAGGGGTGCGGCAAATGAAAAACACAGGATTCTCCTCCGGCCCTCCACCGGGGACGGAGCTGGTCTCACCATCTCCGGAGCTAACTTCTCGTCCTCTGGGTCCGCTGTCTCAGGGACGTTTGGGAGCCTTCCGGGTCCTCGACGGGGTCTGTGAGGCAGGGGGCGTACGCTTCCTGCGGTTTGCTCGACGCTGGGGCTGAGAGCTGGGCCCAGGTTGGGGCGGAGGAGCAGAAGATCTTCTGGCCGCAGGAGGACGCCCTCGGCGAGCAGATGGGGCCTGGGCCGTGGCGGCAGGCTTGCGGCGCGGCATGATGTGAGAAATGGCCTCCGTCTGCTTCTTCACCAGGGAGAACTGCTGGGCAAAGTCCTCCACGGTGTCGCCAAAGAGGCCGAACTGGGAGACAGGGGCGTTGAGGAAGCGAGTCTTGTCGGCTTCACGCATCTCGACCAAGTCCAGCCACTGCTGACGTTCCTGGACCACCAGAGTGGCCATCGCCTGCCCGAGTGCCCGCGCTGTGACCTTCGTCGCTCTCAGGGCAAGGTCTGTCGCTGAGCGCAGTTCCTGCAGCGTGTCGGGATCAGGGCCACCCCCGTGCATGTTGCGGAATGCCTTGGCTTGGTGGACCTGCAGGAGAGCCATGGCATGCAGGGCGGAAGCGGCGCGTCCGGTAGCGCTGTAGGCCTTCGCGGTGAGCAAGGATGTTGCTCTACAGGACCGGGAAGGGAGTACAGGGTGGCCCCGCCAGGTGGTAGTGCTTCCGGGGCATAGATGGATCGCAACCGCTCTATCCACCTGGGGGATCTCCGTGTACCCGTGGCGCGCTCCGCCGTCGAGGGTGGCGAGGGCGGATGAGCAGGTGGCACGACGAGTGGAGAGGGGTGCTCTCCATGAAGACGTCAGCTCATCATGCACCTCCGGGAAGAAAGGTACTGGGGGGGGCGAGGCTGTGAGCGCGCCCACGCCCAAAACCAATCATCTAGCCGTGATGGCTGCGGGGAGGATGGAGGGTTCCAATCCAGGCCCACGCTATTGGCTGCCCGGAAAGCATATCGGACATCTGCGCGTCGGCCTCCTGCTGGGCGTGCAAGCCCGAGGCGGCAGCCCAGAGGAGCCCTCAGCGTCAGAGCCCACGCCCTCCGATGTCGCGGCGAACTCATCTGCTTCCATCGCCTGAGGGTAGGCAGACTGGCTGTGAGGCGAGTCGCCGCCACCTCGAGCGAAGACGGGAGTCAACGAGCGTGCCGGGCGCGGGTGGTCCGAGGGGCGTACCGGCGAGCTGCACCCGCTGCCATCCCCAAATCGCCTCCATCGCCAGCCGCATCGTCCTCAATCCCGTGGGAAGAAGGAGCGACACGGGCGGCTGGAGTGGCTTGCTTACGATTGTAAGCAAGCCGCGACCGCTAACGTTGTCATGGTCATGTTCTCGCAGTGAGAGCATGAACCATCCACAAACGCAGCCTCGGTGTGATCACTGCCCAGACACACGAGACAACGCCTGTGGCCGTCGGAAGCGGAGAGTACTCTACCGCATCCAGGAACAACACAGGGGCGGAAGGGCATCTTTAAAAGACGCGTCCTTAAAAGGACGTTCACGCCGCTGTGTTTTGCTCTTTTAGAGGAAATTACTCTTTTAAATAAAATCACTCTTTTATGAATGAAAGACTGCGTGAGAGATCTTTCTATCTGCAACTGTCGATGCGCTCAGGGGCAGGAAGTGCACAGCCGTGCAACCAGGAGAAAGCCGCTGTTGTGCGCCGTAGAATCCAACAGCATGCAGCAGAGGATAGCAGGAACTCGGTGTGTAGTCACGCAGCAAACTGCAAACACGACCATCGGCTCCGAAGAAATTTTCTGAATGAACTCCCGTATTTGCGCCGCTTAAATACCCGTATGTCCGGGGGCGGGACATGCAAATACTGGCTGCCAACTCTCATTGGCCTTTTTTCATAGTACAGAGGTGAATATCGGCGCTCAAGAGAGACCCCTAGTGTCGTTCTCTGACACAACGTAAGAGAGCGACAGAAGGGGAACAGGATTTGGATTAGTATGACTGAAAGCACTGAAGAGGGGACATAGAAATAGATCAGTTAGATCAAAGTATCAGTTGTGTTTGAATGTATCTCATTTTGTCCATCAGTGTGAAAACCAGAAAGAAAGAACGAAATAGAACAATTAATATGGTGATATTTAGAATGTTTTGTACAGTTCAATAAAAGAACAAAGACCCCACTCAGGGGCAGGGCCAGAAGGGTGGCACGGGGTGGCAGCCGCCACCCTAAAAATTAGCTTTGCCACCTCATTTGCCACACCAAGTCGGACCCGGCTCACATCCTGGAGATGGCGCACAACGGCTTAACCCATCCGTGTTGCGCGTGGTCCATGACAACATTCCGGCAAAACCCCCTAAAATTCTTAAATGCTGCCCCTGTAATGTTTTCCAAGCAATTCTTTACACCACAATGACTTCAGAATGTGGCTTGTCACTGAAACCCCTGTGCATGCTCCGTGCCAACAACAAGAGCAGCCTATATATATAATTAAGCCAGCCAAATAAGCACAAATTGAACTGCAAAGGCCAGTGAAATAAACAGAGATAAAGGCTTCGGAAATTTTCCAAGTCAATAAATGAGTTCCTAACCTTCAAAATTAATGAGATTAGTGAAATGAAGCAAAGCAGTGTTTAAGCCTTAGATATGTAATTAATTATTAATATTAAAATCACTGTTACTCCTCAAATGTAAACATGTATTGTACTTACAGATTAGTAATATCTCTGGCATGCTTGCCTTCAACTTACACTTTTCCAATATAAGTTCACTCATTACACAACTCTTTTTGTGGAATAACAACCTGAGTAATTATAACAAAGTGATGAACTAATGTTCACACCAAAATGTGTCTTCCTCTACATTTCTTGGCTGTTACATATTCTGTATTAGGGAGAAAATCACACGGTATAACAGGGCTGTGAGCAAAACGTGAGACATGTATGAATATTGTGGTTTGGTAGCTAAAATAATTTTATAAAATAGTTTACAATTAAAAAAAGTACTACAGTATATCAATACTGAATGTCAAATGAACTGAATATCAATTCAACAGATCATGTCAAAATGATTGTATTGTTGTATAATTTTAATGGACCCTTTTCACAGACCTGTGATTACATGATTCGTCGTAAATCTAGCCAACTTTTTTTAGATTTGCTATTTTTTAATTATTTGGTGCAAATTAACATTTTACTGTGTATTATACCCTGGAATTACTTTAAAAAAATGAGTTACCACTGGTAAAATAAGGCTTCTAAAACTGCTGCTAAATGAGTGACAGGAAATTTGCCATCTTTTGTCTTCTGACTGTCATAATCCACAACTTTCTATATACATTTTTTTTTAAGTTGTGGAAATATAAAAGCGGTATTTTTAATTTCGTTGTTGGAGCAAATTGATAAGCAAAAATTATATTTGCCATGGTCTCCCATTCACTCCCATTCACCGCTATCAAGGTTTATCCTGCAAAATTTTACTTCCGCATTCCAAAAACTGGAAGTGTGAAAGGGTCCATTGTTGTATACATTCAAGAAACTCAAGACTTCTTTGGTGGGACAGGCCAAACTCACCAATTTAAAGGATTTAAAACTACCTAATTTTCATACAAGGTTAATTTTATTTTGAAAATAATACTTTAGCAATCATATCTAATAGTTCTCACCACAAAAATATAATAAATTAATTGTGCATCTAATGCTTTAAAAAGTGGATTATGCCAATATTCAAACGCAAAATTATTCTAAATCATCAACTATAAATATATTTTGTGCCATTTGTGTCAGTGTAATTGTATTTTCACTATCCACAGTCCCACATGGGACTACCAAATGTAATTTATCTTTAGCTCTCACTTCTATCACAGTGTAAGGCCGGTCTGCTTCACTGGCAAACCAAGGTCAAGGCCCTAGACAGACCTTGCTTTCCTGTTCCTTCATGGTTTTGATGAGTGAATAGCCAATTACTCCTAATCTTTCACTCTCAGGGAGTGAGATTGAATACAGAGATTGTATTTAAAATTGCTCCTCCCAAAAACTACATTGCGTCTTTACTCTGATTCATCGCCATTGAACAAAGTAAAAGTTGGGATAACATCTCCCAGACCTAATTCATCCACATTGTAGCAATAAGGGGCATTTTATGATTTATACAGTTAACATCTGTATGGTTTGCGAAGCATACAATCACCTGTGGCATGCATCCATAACATATTGCATTACTTCAAAGACATCACAATGACTCAGAGGTGTCTAAAGAGACTCACCCACTTTCCCACAATGCCCATAAAGATACAGTAGGGTTGGTGGATTTCTGGGCAGCTCAGCTTGAAGTACTCAGCTTGGATGCCAGAATAATCAGTCTTCATTTCTATCAAGAGCTTGAGCTGATTGACACACACAAAATTCTCACAATACGGCACAATACGGAGTCAGTCTGACAGACTGGAGTGTGTGTGCAGGGAAGATATTGGTGGCCAGAGATAAATCAAACACTGAGCATTCAAACCAAACATAGTTTATGATCAACCTATCACTCTGTTTGAACATGGGTGACATGCATTTTTTTCAGGTAATTGTGTACCATCAACCATCATTTACAGCTATTAGTAAAGGCTAAATAAGAACCAAGAACATATGATTGAAGTATCTTATCCTTCATGATTGCTGCTTCAAGCTGCCAACAAAATATTGGGAGAAGTTATTACATGTGTTACAATGTTTGTCACAATATTTTATGGGTTTAGCCAAAAGTCCCTTTTAAAGGTGAACTCAGTACTTTTTTTCCTCACACAAAAAGTTTTACTTCATAAGAAACAAATGTCAGGAGTGGAAGTAGAGGGGTGAGGACTCAAGCACAGAGAGGCAGTGAATCAGATTTAGTAATACATTTTTTTTTTTTTTTTTAACTACCCCGAAGGGGAAAAAACAGTCCCAAGGCAGCTGTTAGATAAGACTGGCTGGGCTAGAGAGACCCACAGGTTGTGTGTTCCAGAGCCAAATGGGCCAGGACCAAACTCGAAAGAGTGGCATGTTGGTTTTAAAATGCTACAACAGGGTGCTTCTCATTTCTGAATTTGTGCTTCCTTGTTTCCTTTCCTTGCTTGCTTTCCTCATTTCCAAGCTCTACCATCTCAGAAAATGAGGAAAGAATGTAAGAAAGAAACGAGGAAGTACAATTTCAAAGCACTGTCTCTGGACTGCTTAATTACATCGGAGCACTTGATGTTATGTTGCTGACACTTTATTGATATTTTCATAATAAAACCTAATAATTCAAGATGCACTGTTGAATTATGTGGCAATTATTGTTTATTTAAATTACAAAAGTGAAACATGAAATATAGCTATTGTGTCAGATGTGATGGGGGAGGAGAATTTATGAATGCGTCAGGTGCTTCGACCAAAAAGTCTTCTGCATAGGATGCTCCTGTGATTCCTTGGTCAAGCATCCTTAGTAAGCAACCTCTATCATCGATTCTTGCCTCTTTGCAGTGCATTTAGAGAACTGATACGTCCTACATGATAGCGGACCTTGATTGGTTTTTGGGCCACGGGTTCAAGTACGGAGGAGTGAGGAAACAAGGACACACAGTTTAGGAAATGAGAAGCACCCACTGAATGCACCTTTAAGGCAAGTCAGTTCACTTGGCAGCCATCATGATAATGGCCCAAGGCAGCTTCTTCTTTTTTTTTTTTTTTTTAAATATAGGTAACAATCACAAGTACAGCTCCTGCTTAAATGTGGATAGACCAAAATAAGTTTTTCAAGATTACATTTAATAACACATGTTAAAACAAAATTGGCAACATAAAATGTGCTTCTTTAGCTTAAATCACACAATATAAACTGTATTTTTAAAGCTGATTAATTATGTGCATCCTAGAGCAGTGATTCACAACACGTTCCAAGGGGGGTACAAGTGTATATATACACCGATCAGCCACAACATTAAAACCACCTGCCTAATGTTCTGTATTTCCCCTTCGTGCCTCTAAAACAGCACCAACCCGCATCTCAGAGTAGCATCCTGAGATGCTATTCTGTGAGCAGCAGTTTTGTGGAAGGAAATGCCTTGTTGATGAGAGAGGACTACATAGAATGACCAGACTGATTCGAACTGACAAAGTCTACGGTAACTCAGATAGCCACCATGTACAGATAGATAGATATATATATAGATAGATAGATAGATAGATAGATAGATAGATAGATAGATAGATAGATAGATAGATAGATAGATAGATAGATAGATAGATAGATAGATAGATAGATAGATAGATAGATAGATTTCTCTAGTTTGAGAAATAGACTCCTCACATGTCCTCAGCTGACAGCTTCATTGAATTCTACATGCTAAACAACACCAGTTTCGTGTACAACAGTAAAGAGAAGACTCGGGGCTGCAGGCCTTATGGGAAGAATTGCAAAGAAAAAGCCACTTTTGAAACAGAAAACAAAAAGAAAAGGTTAGAGTGGGCAAAGAAACACATATATTGGACAACAGATAATTGGAAAAGTGTGTTATCTAACTCAACCTCATGAGCTTTGTGGAATCAGCTAGACCAGGTGTCGGGAACCTATTGCTCGCGAGCCACAAGTGGCTCTCTGTTAAAATTCAAGTGGCTCGCCGGGTCTCTCAGCATTCACCAACACATGAACGTTTAAAACTTTCTAGAGATACTTTTCCAAACAGAAAGTGTGGGTGCCATTGCACTGTTGCACTAAATGACACTGTTTTGAGTTCCTTTCTCACTCATTTTACAGCCTACTTCTGGTGAACAAGGTTTGAAATGAACACCCGCCAAATGCAGATTTTTCATGCCGAGTATTTTGCTGATGTACTAGCCACTGTGGAAGGCAACCTGTATGTCTCGGAGTGACACACGACAAGAAATGCTGACGTATTTGAAGAAACACACTTTAATATATTTTAAAGATCATACATAAGAAATGCCGTCAATGCTCGTGTCTGATTCACTGTTCAGAGACGTGCAATGGGACCCTTTGCACGTATCAATTTTTTTCCATAAGAGCAAAATCTGTACATTATTCCTAACTTTTGGCTGTCGGTGTTGATAGATTTGATTTTGATTGTATTTCTTAAATGAAAGGTGGAACATCCAGTCCTTCAACCACTGTATTAAGTGTTACATTTCTTGTCTGGATTAGACGTTTCATTATAAATGTCTTTGTATTTGTGAACCAGACTACAGGAGCATTTAACATGTGACAGTTTATTGATTGTACTACTGCACATCTTGCTCACTTAATTCTTGGGCTACAGGGACCTGACAATCAAAATTATATATTAAGTTCTTATATCTTAAGAATTTTCTGCCATGCCTTTTCTGATGATCATTTCCCTTTGCTGATGTGTTCCACTTTCAAATGTGAAAGTAAAGTTATAAATTAAATTTCAGCGTCAAATAAAAACACAGATCCTTCAGCTGAACAACTAAACTTTTGCTTTATCAATCCAGAAAACACTTGACTTAAAAGAGGTGCCACAATGTTTCTGAGTTAAGCAGCCATCTTTTGAGAAAACAACCCACTGTGACAAACTTAAACCACACAGGGGCTCTTCTTGGAAGTCTTGTACCTTGAGTCTACTATCTTGAGAAGATAGGAAGCAAGCAACCCCCCAGGGTAGAAGAAAAGAGAAGTCACTGTACAGCCATCAGCTGATAAATGGCAGAGTCACTACAGTTCAATTAGGCTTCATTTGATTCTTCCACCAGCACAACCACAGCTATCATTACACAGTCAATTGCACTGATGATGGCAGTAATATGAAATAAGTGTCAATGAAGGAGATGAGTGTGCTGGTCCCCTGGAAGTGCCTCTGAGTAAGGGCTCTGCCTAAAGCTATTTCTTTTTATCTTATTTTATCCACGTGTGTTTGCCCATGTTCACAAACAGCATGTTGTGTAATGTGTGTCTATGTATTAATGCTCTGTGGCACACATGGATATCATAATGTAGACTGAACTTATTTGAGACCTTTGGGCTGAAATGCGAATGATTGTGGAGTGACACATTCCTTACACAAACAGTACAATTTGTAATGACCCCTGGATGTATATACAACTATGAATGGCCTTATACAAAACAAATACATCTACCACAAAACAGTTGTTAAGTAAACAGTTATATTGAGTAACTTACATTATAGACACAATATGGCCAGTTTCTTTGTCCATTTTTGCTCAGCTCACAGAAATAGGTCCAAACAAAGCCAAAGCAGACTGACAGCCTGTCTTAAATGACAAAAATACAGACAAGTGGAGTGATACAAAGAGTGACGCACCCCAGTGCTGTTAAACTAAATATCAGCACTTTTGGAACACCAGTTGTCCAATCAAATTAAAGGACTGCAACTAACTGTTATATATCCAGGCATATTAGCTATAATTAGTATACCCCTTTTAGTCAGAAGTTTCAGCTGCAATAATACAGCAACAAATTTGGTTAATTTAACAAATATGCTACCCAAAGAAACACACCTTACTGCAATAGGATTTTTTGACATTTGCATCTGCAGCAAATAAAGATCAGCATACAGAAATACTGGGCACTCACTTCATCATAATCAAGTACTGAACAATGCCACGGATAGATATATAGATAATAGATTTACCTCACACCAAAATATTTCATATATGATTATGTTCCACGCTCTACACACAGTGTTGTCATCTGACCTAGCAAAAGGCTTTTCATCAATATTGAAACAAAGGAGGTGCCAGCAAAGATTAAAACCTCTGAAAGGTATATATATATATATATATATATATATATATATATATATATATATATATATATATATATATAGCTTTGTTCAATAATGCAGCATGTAGCAATTATTAACAAAAATAATTAAAGTGGCCCAAACCAGGATGCATGTCCAAAAACAATTGTGTTTGTTGAGTATTCAAACACACTGTATTCCTCTTATTCAGGCTGTTAACTCTTTTTGTTGTTTCTTTAGCCATTTTATGAAACTGTTGATAATTTTGTAGCCAAGTTGAGTTTTGAAACACCTGCCTTTCAGCACGTTCTCGTGTTAGAGACGTGAGAACATACTTTGTGCAAGAGAGCTCAGATATTCTTTTATATATGGAGATAACCTCTGCGGTTCTATCATAGGAGAGAGCATAACAACTAGTAACAGTCAGCTATCATGCTATGACAGTGAGTCAGAAATTGTCCGTGACTTCTCTTATAAAACAGAAATTTTATCATAGTAAACTCCACACATAGTTTATTCCAAAAGGATTGTTTATTATGAGACATGCTGAAGGCAGTCAATTCATTAAGTGATGAGCTATTTCCTCACAAAAGCAGTTTATTCAGCATACTGAAGTATCTCCTGCAAAGACATCAATTCAAAATGAACTGCCTCTTGTCTCCTCCCAAGCGTACCACCATAACACGTTATGCTATTTTAGGCTAAGCTTGTAGGCTCCCCTGTTAGAAGGGTTCTGGAGAGCTCCAGGTTTTGTTCATCTGTTGATAATTCTTGGGTAAACATAAAATTTTACACAAAATGCTCATAAATGTGTGTTCAGAAGAGTCGTATGTTAAAATTGAGTGTTTGTTATGTCATGCCAGGGTCTGGGCAGCAAGTAGGAATTTCTATCAAATACTGACATGTGGAGCAGGTGGTATTATTAAAATTATTAAACACTTTACAAAAAGGTTCCATTTGTTAACATTATTAAATGCAGGTGCCATGAACTAACAATGAACAATATTTTGAATCAACAATGAGCAATTTACTGCATTTATTAATCTTGGTTCATTCTGATTTGGTAATTTGGGTTCCCCGTCTGTCGCTCTCTCCACGTTGTGTCAGAGAAGCGACACTAGGGGTCTCTCTTGAGCGCCGAATATGCCTCTGATCCATTGAAAAAAGGCCAATGAGAAGTTGGCAGTCAGTATTTGCATACCCCGCCCCCGGACATACGGGTATAAAGGCGAGGCAAATACTAGAGTTCATTCAGAAATTTTCTTCGGAGCCGATGGTTGTACATGCTGTTCGCAGTGAAACACACCCGTTCCTGTATTCCTCTGACGCTACTGCATGCTGTTGGATTGAGGGCGCATTACAGCGGCGATTCTTCTCCTTGCACGGCAGTGCATATTGCCCCTGGGCGCTTCGGCAGCGCAGTATAAAAAACTCAGACGAGTTTTAAAAGAGTGATTTTCTTTAAAAGAGTGATTTTCTTTAAAAGAGTAATTTTCTCTAAAAGAGCAAAATACACAGCGGCGTTGAACGTCCTTTTCAGGACGTGTCTTTTTAAAGATGACTTTCCGCCCCTGTGTAGTTCCTGGATGCAGTAGAGTGCTCTCCGCTTCAGACGGCCACAGGCGCTGTCTCGTGTGTCTGGGTAGCGATCACACCGAGGCTGCGTTTGTGGATGGTTCATGTTCTCACTGCGAGAACGTGACCATGACAACGTTGCGGTCGTGGCTCGCTTTCAACCGGAAGCAAGCCACTCCAGCCGCACCTCGCATTGCTCCTTCTTCCTACGTGATTGAGGACGGTGCGAGTGGTGCTGGAAGCGATTTGGGGATGGCAGCGGGCACGGCTCCGTCGGGTACCCCCCCTCGGACCACCCGTCCCCCAGCACGCTCGTTGACTCCCGTCCGTGCTCGAGGCAATAGCAGCTCGCCTCACAGCCAGCTTGCCTATCCTCTAGAGCTAGAAGTGGATGAGCTCGCCGCTGCATCGGAGAGCGCGGCGTCTGATGCGGATGACTCCCTTGGGCTGCCGCCTTCGGGCCAGCACGCCCAAGCCGAGGCTGACGCTCAGATGTCTGACATGCTTTCCCGGGCCGCCGCCAGCGTGGGTTTGGACTGGCACCCCCCGTCCTCCCCACAGCCATCGCGGTTGGATGACTGGTTCCTAGGGTCCGGGCGCCGCTCACAGCCGCGCCCCGGTTCCATTTTTCCCGGAAGTGCACGATGAGCTGACGTCGCTGTGGAGGGCACCGTTCACCACACGACATCACAAAGCCACACGCTCATCCGCTCTTGCTACCCTCGACGGCGGACCGGCCCACGGGTACACGGTGATCCCCCCGGTGGATAGGGCTGTTGCGCTCCATCTATGCCCCGGAAACCCTACCACCTGGCGCAGTCGCCCAGTACTCCTTTCCAAGGCCTGTAGGACAACATCCTCGCTGACAGCGAAGGCCTACAGCGCCGCCGGAACTGCCGCTTCCGCCCTGCATGCCATGGCCCTCCTGCAAGTCCACCAGGCCAAGGCGCTCAAAGAACTGCAAGTGGGTAGCCCTGATCCCGACGTGCTGCAGGAACTGCGCTCAGCGACCGACCTTGCCCTCAGAGCCACGAAGGTCACGGCGCAGTCACTCGGGCAGGCGATGGCCACCCTCGTGGTCCAGGAACGACACCAATGGCTGAACCTGGTCGAGGTGCGTGAGACCGACAAGCTTCGCTTTCTTGACGCCCCAGTCTCCCAGTTCGGTCTCTTCGGCGACACCGTCGAGAACTTCACCCAGCAGTTCTCCGCGGTGAAGAAACAGACGGAGGCGATATCACATATCCTGCCCCACCGCAAACCTGCCGCCCCGGGCCCTGCCCCGTCTGCTCGCCGAGGGCGTCCCCCTGTGAGGAAATGACAAGCTTCTCTGCCTCAACCCGGGCCCAGCTCTCAGCCCACGCGTTGAGCACCCCGCAGGAAGCAGACGCCCCCCGTCTCACGGACCCCCTCGAGGACCCGGAAGGCTCCCAGGTGCTCCTGAGACGTCTCTGGGTTATCTGGCCCGCAAATGCCATTCTCACGGCACTCTGCCCCCAGATTTCAACAGTCCCGGCACGCTGGACGCGGCCTCAAGCCTGCCTCCAGCCCCACGACTGTCCCCCGGCCGGCCGGTTCTGACGAGTCCAGAGGACGCCACTACAGGACCTCCTCCTCAGTCACCAACCTGCCCCCTGCCGGATGTGCGGAGCAAGGTAAGTGCTTTGAGTTTTTTCTCAGCACCAGAGCCTCGGGACGTGGCCGTGCCTCCCGACGGCGTATTACCTGCTCCACCCCGCTGCGAAGCCCCGCCGGGTACGTAAAAAATAACCGTCCCCTTGGTGCCCCTAGCACGGAGATTGGATGCGTGGCTTTCACTTCCCAACCCGTCTCGCTGGCTGGCCTGGACCATCCGACTCGGTTACGCAATTCAGTTTGCCAGGCCTCCGCCCCCCTTCACGGGCGTCCGCTTTACCGCAGTGCACAGCCAACATGCCAAATTCCTGCGCGCGGAGATCGCTACTCTTCTACTAAAAGACGCAATAGAGCCTGTCCCTCCAACCGAAATGAAGAAGGGTTTCTACAGCCCTTACTTCATTTTACCCAAGAAAGCCGGCGGCTTACGACCAATCTTGGACCTGCGAGTTTTCAATCGAGCGCTGCTCAAACTCCCGTTCAAAGTGCTCACACACAAATGCATCTTGACAAGCTTCCAACACCTAGATTGGTTCGCAGCGGTAGACCTGAAGGATGCGTACTTCCACGTCTCAATCTTGCCGCGACCTTTTCTACGGTTCACGTGCGACGGCCAGGCGTTCCAGTACAAAGTCCTCCCCTGCGGCATGTCTCTGTCCCCTCGCGTCTTCACGAAAGTCGCAGAAGCAGCTCTTGCCCCGCTCCGAGAAGCCGGCATCCGCATACTCATCTACCTCGACGACTGGCTCATATTGGCCCACTCCCGAGAGATACTATGCGCTCACAGAGACCAGGTGCTCAGGCACCTCAGCCGCTTGGGGCTTCAGGTCAACCGAGAAAAGAGCAAGCTCACCCTGGTCCAGAGCATCTCCTTTCTCGGCATGGAGTTAGACTCGTCTCACCAACGTCTCACCAACGAGCATGCGCAGTCGGTGCTGAAATGCCTCGCCAAATTCAGGCCAGGCACAACGGTCCCTTTAAAACTCTTCCAGAGGCTCCTGGGGCATATAGCATCCTCTGCCACGACCACGCCGCTGGGGTTGATGCATATGAGACCGATTCAGCACTGGCTTCAGACTCGAGTCCCGAGACGAGCATGGCGCCACGGCACGCACCGTGTGACGATCACCCACGCCTGCCAAAAAACACTACAACCCTGGACAGACCTCTGCTTTCTACGGACAGGAGTGCCCCTGCAGCAGGTGTCCCGACGCGTCCTGGTCACTACCAATGCCTCCAGATTGGGTTGGGGCACTGTGTGCAAGGGGCACGCAGCCGCGGGCCGTTGGAGAGGGGCCCTGCTGCGCTGGCATATCAATTGCCTAGAGTTGTTGACTGTCTTCTTTGCCCTGCAGCGGTTTCTCCCATTAATTCGAGAAAAACACGTCCTAATCAGGTCAGACAGCACCACCGCGGTAGCGTACATAAATCGCCAAGGTGGCGTACGCTCCCACCACATGTCACGACTCGCCCGTCGTCTCCTCCTTTGGAGCCAGCAGCGACTCCGGTCGCTGCGTGCCACTCACATCCCCGGCAAGCTCAATGTGGTAGCGGACGCACTGTCACGACAGAGCTTACCCAGTGGAGAGTGGAGGCTCCACCCCCAGTCGGTCCTGCTGATTTGGGAACGGTTCGGCAGAGCCCAGGTAGACCTGCTTGCCTCCCGAGAGACCTCCCACTGCCCGCTCTGGTACGGCCGAACAGAGGCTCCCCTTGGGACAGACGCGCTGGCGCACAGCTGGCCCGCGGGGCTACGCAAGTATGCTTTCCCCAGTGAGCCTTCTTGCACAGGTGCTGTGCAAGGTCAGGGAGGACGAGGAACAAGTCACACTAGTGGCTCCCTACTGGCCCAACCGGGCCTGGTTCTCGGACCTCGTGCTCCTCGCGACAGCCCCTCCCTGGCGAATTCCGCTGAGGAAGGACCTTCTTTCTCAGGGGCAGGGCACGCTCTGGCATCCGCATCCAGACCTCTGGAAACTCCACGTCTGGTCCCTGGACGGGACGCGGAAGATCTAGCCGGTCTGCCACCTACCGTCGTAGACATGATCAACCAAGCCAGAGCCCCTTCTACCAGGCAGCTTTACGCCCAGAAGTGGCGCCTGTTCGCAGATTGGTGCTCTTCCAGGGAAGACCCACAGAGGTGCGCAGTTAGGTCAGTGCTCTTATTCCTGCAGGAGAGGCTGGAGGGGAGGCTGTCTCCTTCCACCCTAAAGGTGTATGTCGCTGCTATCGCGGCTCACCACAACTCAGTAGACATAAGTCTCTTGGTAAGCACGACTTAATCATCAGGTTCCTAAGAGGCGCCCGGAGGTTAAATCCCTCCCGGCCAAGCCTGTTCCCCTCCTGGGACCTCTCGGTAGTCCTCGCGGGCCTCCAGAGACCTCCCTTCGAGCCGCTAGAATCAGTTGGACTCAGGGCCCTCTCCCTTAAGACGGCCCTGCTGATCGCGCTCGCTTCCATCAAGAGGGTCGGGGACCTGCAAGCGTTCTCTGTCAGCGACACTTGCCTGGAGTTCGGTCCGGCAGACACTCATGTGATCCTAAGACCGCGACCGGGCTATGTGCCCAAGGTTCCTACCACACCCTTCAGAGACCAGGTAGTGAACCTGCAAGCGTTGCCCCGGGAGGAGGCAGACCCAGCCCCTTCGTTGCTGTGTCCGGTACGTGCTTTGCGTACCTACCTGGACCGCACGCAGAGCTTCAGACGCTCTGAGCAGCTCTTTGTATGCTTTGGGGGACAGTGGAAAGGAAACGCTGTCTCCAAACAGAGGCTTTCCCACTGGGTTGTAGATGCCATTTCATTGGCTTATCACACCCAGGCAGTGCCCCCACCCTTGCAGGTCCGAGCTCACTCGACAAGGAGTGTTGCGTCCTCGTGGGCACTGGCTAAGGGTACCTCCCTGGCAGACATTTGTAGAGCAGCGGGTTGGGCGACACCCAACACCTTTGCGAGATACTACAATCTCAGGGTTGAGCCAGTTTCATCCCGTGTTTTCTCAGGTCCGAGCCAGTAGAACTCGGTAACACGCTGATGGGCTGGCCGGGTGAATCGTTTGCGTATACGCCCTTTCCCTCGCTTGAGGTAAAACAGTGCGTCTTTTTTCCCAGGAGACTCCTTAAGTCTCCTGGGAGACGTTTCCTTAAGTAAGTTTCGGCTGCCCCCCCAGTTTCCTTAAGTAAGTTTTCCTTAAGTAAGTTTTGGCTGCCCCCCGGTCGCCGTGTGTAGCAACTCCACCCTCGCTGAGGCTGGATCTGCCACCGCGCCACTTCCACGTGTCGCCTAAGAACACGTGACGTATTCACCACCATACCTCCCCAGTTGGGCAGCGGTGGTCTCCGCGGGTCTCCCCCCCCCCTCTGAAAATAGGGTAAACTGGGTAAGACCCCCTTCCCTCAGTGCGTGTAAGGGCCCCGGCTGTCTATTGCTCTATGCAAGAAACATAGAGAGAAAAGAGGCCCAGCCAGGCTTGGCCCGTTCCCAGGTTGGCAAGCGTCGCCTTGTTCCCCTGCCTAGGGTAACAAAAAGGATCCCGACGACTTTTCTGGGGCATTGGGGAAGGGTACGTGCCCTGGCACAGCTGGTCATTTGGCACGTAACAAATACCTGCCCGCTCCTGTGTCAGCAGAACACGTACACGGCTCAGCGCATGGCGGATTTAAATTGGACCCCTAGTGTCGCTTCTCCGACACAACGTGGAGAGAGCGACAGACGGGGAACGTCTAGGTTACGGATGTAACCTCCGTTCCCTGATGGAGGGAACGAGACGTTGTGTCGGAGAAGCGACACTAGGGGTCTCTCTTGAGCGCCGAATATGCCTCTGATCCATTGAAAAAAGGCCAATGAGAAGTTGGCAGTCAGTATTTGCATACACCGCCCCCGGACATACGGGTATAAAGGCGAGGCAAATACTAGAGTTCATTCAGGATTTTTCTGAGGAGCCGGAAATGGTTCTGGCCACTACAGCGGTTCGGCTCAGCGACGTGGCCGGGAAGACACAACGTCTCGTTCCCTCCATCAGGGAACGGAGGTTACATCCGTAACCTAGACGTTACTTAATAATGCATTAAATAATGTTTACATATAAAAATTGTAATAAACAAAATTATCACATTCCAATTTACATTAGCCGAGATTAATAACTGCTGTAAAAGTAAAGTTCATTGTTGGTTTATGTTAAGTATAATATTAACAAATACAACCTCATTGTAAAGTATTCCATTGTTTTTAGTGAATTTTAATTTCCTTTGGAACTAAATTTGCATTTACAAATATGTTAAATTGATTATTTTTGTGGGTCGGTTGTAAATAATTTAAGATTTTTGTTCAAAAATTCAGTGGAAGTGAGTAAAAAATAGTCACTGCACCTGCATTCCATGGAATTGTTTGGGAAATGATGAGATATGGTTGTTGTTTTTATTATTCTTTAAAGGTGTTTTCATCACTTAAGCAATACAAGTTAGGACTGACACATTTTAAAGAAATGTTTTATTCAGTATCACCCGACTAACGAATAAAAAGCTAATCGTTTAATTTGAGCCATTTTTCTTTTAGGTTATTGGAAAGAAACTGAAGTTGTAAAAAGACTGTCTCTTTTAGTATTTGATGGAGAAAGCAATTTTTTCACGCAATTCACACACTGATTGATTACATTTATAACCTGATTGCCAGATAATTAATTGTTTTCCGTTGCAATGCCAATTGCCAAAAAAATATCTAGATTTATTTTCAAAAATACAACCCTCTTATATGTGTAAATGACTATTAATAGGTAATGCTTTGAATCTAAAAACCAAAGTTTTATCCAAGAGGGTTATATTTTTGGAGAATTTATTTTTTCATTTGAGTAGAAATATCACCTTTTTGGATGCTTTTCAAATGCATAATTTATATGTAAAAAAATGATTATTTTGTACCTAGAGAACTTGACACATGACGTGGCATTCTGAATTTGATTATTCTGACATAATGACCCACTATACATTTGAAATTTGGGCTTAGTTGCTTGTGTAAATGTAGAGTTGGGGTACTCCAGTCACAAGTCCAAATTCACGAGCCCAGCCGAATCCATGCCATTTAATTTGTGATGCAATGAACTAAATAAATAAATAAAAATAACGAAACAGAAATAAATTAACACTCTGTCTGCAAGTAGTTGTAGCATCACCTGATTTTGTAGACGCAGACAGAGTTTGTTTCACTGTATTGAGCAAATGCACCTACAGAGCGGCACACTCAGTCAACCAATATGCTTGAATGTTACTATGGAGACTGCTGTATAACATCGATTACAGAGGTGGCTGGCATGGCAAATACATAAAGACAGGTATGTACCAATGTACTAGAAACTACAAAGCAGTTTCGCACGACACGGGACCTGACAACTGGTAAAATCTCACTTGTCATTTATGCAGGCAAGACAGTGCTCACATCGTGGTTTCATCATGATTAAGAACTTCATTAAGTCAAGTCACCCACATCATGTCTCTCACAGTTTACTAAAACAACATATAAAAATAAAAATTCAGAAAAATATAATTCATATTGTGCTATTGAGTCTTTTTAGGCATAATGTATCCACACATCTGTAGTCTCTTGTTTAGGAGTGTTGAAATTAATAATTTCTATGATGCATTGCGATGCGGACATGGACAAATCTGCATCAATGCAGTAATACACCATAAGCTTACTGACGTTTCTCTGATGTCATTTGTCGAAAACGCACTTGTCGTGCTAGCATAAAATGGCGAGTAATAAAAAATGCACCCACTATTTTAAAAGCCGACATCTGGGCATGTTTCGGCTTTTATGAACAAACTGGTATGCACAAACTGGACAAGACATATGCTGTGTGAAAAGCCTGTCACACTTGAATAAAAAATGTAGGGAATACCACTAACTTAAGGAACCACGTTAGCCATTTTCACCCTGAGATACTTTCGCCTGCCAGTGCCAAGGCGGACCTAGCTCAGCCAAAAATAGATTCAGCGATATAAACTTAGCCGCCCAACTCAGAGAAAGGGAAGATAATAACCAGATCTATGGCAGCTTTCATAGCGAAGGATATACAGCCTTATTCTGTGATGGACAACCCCGGGCTGCAATCATGCAGCCACTTTAAAGAAAAGGTTATACCTGAACTCTACCATGAAATCAAAGCCCAGGTAATGGCGTCAATGTTCACACAATAAGTAGGCTTGGCCTCTAGTATTTATTTTGGTTTATAATTTAATTTAATGTTTATACATTTGTTAACATTTAAATATTTTATGAAGAAAGTACACTACACTACATATAAGTACAGTTTCATGCGCTTTTAGTATTTACTAGTGTTAATTAGTTCTAAATGCTGCTGTGTTCAGGCTTAAGTTTTGTTTGATGAGTGCTACATTCAGGAAGTGTACTTTCTTAGAGCTGATAAAATAAAAAGGAGTTCAATATACGTCAGTGGCGGCTGCTGGTCTTTCAAAGAGGGGAAGCTCATTTTCGGCCTACATTATAAACTTATTTACCCTATTTTTTGCACTAAATCAATCTTAGGTGTTGATCTGCCCTGCTGTTTAATTCTAATTTTTTCCTCGTAAGGAAGACTTTCAAATGGCTTCGCCAAAATCAGGTCGACAATATTAGCACCGTCTGCCATCGTGCGCAGTTTCACCCGTACGACGCTAGCCTAGCCTACTGTATGAATGAATGAATGAACGAAGCGAACAGCTCTAAAACAAAATATATTAAACTTGGTAAAACTGAAACAAGGAATGTGGTGTATAATTGTGTGAAATGTATTATGCAAATTGACTAGCAATTTCGCCAAACAAATATAAAGAAATAGGTTGCAGCAGTTTGTCTTTCGACTACACTTGAGAAATCTGCGATGGGACTGAGCGCGAAATAGCTTCAGTGACTTCTTATAGTACAGATTCGCTGTCAATCAAAAGGAGATGCAGTCTTTCGACAGATTCTCCAATCATCACGCGGAAGCCCGGAGTCAGGGCCAGCCCACTCCTCATTCACCCCCAGAGACGCTGAGCGTCCGTGGGCGGGACATAATCGCAGCATTTATCCAATGACCATCTATTTTCGGAGCACTGAAAAAAACTGGTCAGAGCAGCCCCATTGAAGTCAATGGACGCTCGGATTCAACAGGGAAATGCACTGACAGTACGGGAATCTATGAGAAGTAAATCGAGTCAGCCGACCTGCTGTATGTAATGTAGCTGATTCTGAACGAACTCGTCTTCGAGATGAACGTGTTCTAACGCATTTTTAGTCAATAAATTGTTTACACAATAGTACATATTTGACCATTATTTTTTTGACATTATAGGGGAAGCTGAGCTTCCCTTGCAGTCTTAAAGAAATCCCCACTGATATACATGACCGCTTGTATTCGTTGAAGAAAATGTAGCCATGTGCAGTAATATAAAAAATTGAGGATGCAACGCATCATGATATTGAATCAAATTGTTGACATGATAATCGTAATCGAATTTAATCATGAGACCAGTGACGATTCACACACTACTCTTGTGGTCCACACAGTGTTGTCAGCTTCAACTGGTCCTTGATTAATTAACTGTACATTTTTATTTTTATTGCTTAAGCAGACTGTACTGAAAAACAGATAAACAGCACCTATATATTGTTTTTCTATTTTAAAAGCATTTACAAGCTGCTTAAAATATGGTTTCCACAATAAAATGCACAATGAAATATTAAGTTATTTTGGGCAGCAAAATACATTTTTTATAATTTAAATATAGACTGGGTGACCAGAAGTCCTGGTTTATTATACATACAGTTTTTGGTAGGGTCACATATTTTTTTTCTTCTTAAATTAAATCTCCTCATTGTCCTTCTCGCTATTGTCTCTGGTATCGTTTGCAGAGAAGAAAAAAAATTTTGTTGCGTCGCACGTTGATTTGACGATACATAAATTCTAGTCTTCAGCAAATCAGCTGAAATGTACCTGGTTACACTGGCAATGACGTCATGTGCTCTTTGTCATCCTATGAGTCGGCGCAAATGCCCAGGATAATGCAAAAATGCGTTTTCAACAAAGACCTGGAAGAAGCAGATCCATGTATTCAAATAACACATGGAAACGTTGTGTCCCTTCTGCCACGACACTAGACCTACCAATGTAAACGGCCGTTCCATATTCTCAGCTCCTCAGTGCAAAAATATGACTGACAGACGCACTCCCGCTTCCCCTTGTACCCGTATGTCCGGGGGCGGGACATGCAAATTCTGTCTGCCAATTTCTTATTGGCATTTTCTCAAGTTCAGAGGTACGTGAGGCTCCCAAGGAAGAGGACTTGTGTCACTTCATTTGACACAACATCTCTTTCCCTCCCTCAGGGAATGGAGGTTACAAAAGTACCTTGACGTTTTGTCTTCATACACCTAAAGCATAAGCTTTGAAGTTTGTTCAGCTGGAAACTAATCATAAAATTTGGAGGTGTTTTTGTTTATAATATTGATTGAATTTGAGTTCAGATTCATTCGGACTCAGACTCGACTCTTGACTCGATTGTTATTAGACCCGGACTTGACTCAGACTCGTAATAATAGTTTGATAAGCACTTTGTAGTGAAGAGAAATGACCCACAGATCACCATCTCAGCTGGGTGCTTGCTTAACCACAAATCTCTTTGTAAGGCTCGAGTGCTTTGTCTTTATCCATCCTTCTCCACTTTGCAGTACCGATAACACTTTCCACAGGGTGATCTCGAGGACTGTATATGTATAAACTCACAGAAGTCTAATTTTGAAATAAAAAAAAATTATAATTAAATGACTTACTATACATATTGTACATATTGTAATAACTGCACATTTGGAATGTGAGAATAGAGGACCAGTACTAACTGTTCTATGAAGTTATCCATTTAGCATCACACTTTTGATTTTAATGCAAACACCTGGATGGCCCAGAATAGGTTAATAGGTTGGAATTATGTCAAAAATTAGATATATCCTCTGATGCTGATAGGTCCTGTAGAGATAACTGTCTGTTGTCCAAATAAACATGTCATTGTTGCCTCAGTTGAAATCCTAAAGCATTTATTCATTTAATTCCCCGATTATGTAAACTAAAGATGTATATTAATGCAACATGCTGAGTGAGTGCGGTTGTGACTCCACACATTAGTGCCAATGAGGTGATGTTCAGGCAAACTTTGAAAGTCCTGATGTTTAGCAGGCTATAAACATGTGATGAGAACTGCACATGTAGTGCAGTCCAGGCCTTTTTTTGATGTCAAAAGTCATGATGTGTTTGACAGGTTGCTTCAAAGCTCATGCCTAAAGCTTGCTAACAGCAAGCCTTAGGCCACATTGGCAAAAAAAAGAAAAAGAAAAGAAGATTCTCTTCATTAGTGAAGTGCACATAGATTGCAGAGTGGTTCTAAACTTTTGATTAATTTTTTGCATCTAATATTATAGGTTTATGATTTTAAAGGCTATATATTTTACATTCATAACAATCATAGGCAATAACAATGGCATACAAAGGGGACAAATACTCAGTGGACTAGCTGAGATACATTAGTAATCTGTCACTTCAATAATTTTACTTGATAAAAATCAATCAATCAATCATACTACAGTTCGTTACAGTCTTCTAATCTGACCTGTGCAAATGCCTGTTGACACTGCTCCATGATTTGACTACAAATCTCCTACAATAGCCAGCCAGCCCCAGGAACTGTCTCACCCCCTTTTTGCCCATGGCCCAAGTGGAGCCCCAGATACCTTACCTCCACTCGCCCAATGTTTCGATATCGAAACACTTTTACTCAAACACATCATTTGAAAATGGATAAATATTTAATGCTTGTATTACAGACCCACCTACATTTACACTAATTTTAATGTGTTGGACTTTGGACTCCCCCAGTTGAGCAATGAAGCTGACATGTGACACAGAAGTGTCAAAGAAACGACACAAAACGGCGTAGCTGCTTCAGAATATTTGCTTTTAATGTTGCATTTGCCACACAAACACTATCGGTGAGGTTTAGGTTTTCGTTTAAGGTAAGGATATCTGTTTTGTTCACCTCTCATTTATCTTTTATGCCACTATTGGTTAGGTTTAGGCTAAAGTTTTAGATTAGCGAAGAACGTTTATAAAAATTTCTATCTGAACTTCATCTTAAAAACCTTTTTTTTTTTTTGGTTTGCAAAAATGATGCTATAGTCACATAAATTTCATGAGATCAGGCTGCACTACAAGCTACTAACAGAAAGTAGCTAACTTCACTGTAGTTATTAAAATAATAAAATATTTTTTTAATTATATCTGATAATAGCAGGTCATTCTTAATAATGTCACCTGATATTTATTTATTAGGGAGATATTCCCTTATAGAAATTAAAATAATTTTTCTACATTAACCACAGTTTAATCATGATATTTGTAATAAATACAACCACAAAATTAACCTTTGTTACTACAATCATGTTTACTAACCGTAGTTACTATATGGACATTTTATTACTGTAGTAAAACCATGGTTAATTTGATCAAAGCCATAGTTTTCCTTTAGTAAAACCATAGTTCATTTTCAAAAGGGTTAAACATACAGTATATAGTGAACATTTTTAACTGAGCATACATTTAAACATACTATACACTAATAAACTAGAAATCTGATTTAACAGCTTTAAAATAAACTATATGCTCTGGCACTAACAGTACAAACATTTAAAGGACAAACATGCCTCAGCCTTACCCTTTGTAGACAGGACACTCTATTCAAAAACATAATTTTTTTTTTATCAACAACCCTCCCCACATGCTCAGAGAAAATCTAATCAATAAATTGCAGTTGTATAAGCAGTAGTTGCAGGCCTCTGCATCCCATCTGGTTTCCACAACAGGGACACACAAAAGCACACAACTAATGCCAAATATTATTAATTACTGCTAATATAAAAAAAAAATTCCACTGAGTAGAAAGAGACAACCAATTAAACAAACAATTCAAAAAACCAAGTTATAGGCTACAATCTCTGAATATTCTTCAATTAAGCTAATATACATATTATGTTATAATATTGGCAAATACAAATATTCTAGGTTGTTGTCTTTACAGAATTTCATGAGCAGGAGCTAAGTTTCTGATTGTACAGGAAGCTCCAACTAGCCATTTGTTAGGGTGTACGATTGAATGATCGACTCACTCAGAGCAGGAGTCTCTCATATCAAACTGTGGGATTACTGGAGAGTTGATTGGTCCCTCTGAGATTTCCCATTGAGATGAAGAAGTGCTAAGAAACTCCTAAATTCCTTCTCTAACCCTACTAATATGGCTATAGCATGGGGAATGGCCTCGAGCAAGATGATGAGGTTGTGGGAGTTTGAGGGGGGTGGTACAAGCAAGCCTTCCAGCTTATTCACCCTTTCTCTTTATTCCCACCTTCCTCTGTTTTCGTTTCCTTCTTACATTTGTTTATCATTTTCAGAGATATTCTGGAACAATACAGACCCACAGACATTCACAGATCATTGCTAGGTCTGTTTATATTATTAACACACTTCACTTTAAAAATGTTTTTACCTTATTTAACTCTAAATTACTAAACTACACCACTCATTTTCATATAAAATAAGAACATTTTATGTTCCATTCACTTCAGTGAAGATCTACATTACTCTAGTCCAGGGGTGGGGAACCCTGCTCCTGGAGGGCCACTGTCCTGCAGAGTTTAGCTCTAACACTATCAAACACACCTGCCCTTAATTTTTTCAATAATCAAGACCATGATTAGTTTCCTCAGGTTTGTCTGATTAGGGTTGGAGCTAAACTCTGCAGGACAGTGGCCCTCCAGGAGCAGGGTTCCCCACCCTTGCTCTAGTCCATTCATGGAGAAAATATGAAAAATATGTCATGCATTAAGGGCAAATTGCTGCTAATTACTGGAAGTTTTTTTTTATTATTATTTATTAAAATGACCTGAAATTACAACTATAACCAGTAGATTGCTGCAGCGGTCCACCCATTTGCCTGGTTGAAGCAAACAAATTGTTTTTTTTTTATATCTTATCACAAGTTATGCATTTGGATATTGTAAGGGGGTTAGATGGGCAAGGTGAAGGCGAGAACTGGCTTGTCAATATTAATAATAATTTAATGAAAACTTAAACCAAAACACACAAACATAAACACACACACACACGACGAACATGCCCGTAATTCTCTCTCTCTCGAACCGTCGTCACTGGCCGCCTTTATCCCTTGCGCATCCCATCAGGCCGATTGGGGACCGGGCGTGCGACATTCCAGCCCGGCCCGGCCCCCCCTCCGCTCCACACTCCTTCCGGCGTTACCTCAGGCAGGGGTGCCACCAGCATGACATACACCCCTTTGCTTTGCGCCCAGTCAGGTTATCCCCGCCTTCCTCGACCTGGGAGGAGACAGGAGGGGAAAACAACAAAAAAATAAATAATAAATAGGCGAGGGAAAAGGCCAACACGGTGCGAAAGAGACAGAGAGAGGAGAGAGAGAAAAAGCTCACTCACCGGTTCTTTGATGTACCGTCGCATGGTCCTCGAACACTCCTCCCCACTCTCCGGCAGACGACAGCCACTCCTCTCCGGGCGAACCGGAGTCAAACCTCCGACCCCCAGCGGACAGTACACTTTTCTGGTGGCACGTGGGGGACCCTTCTCCGCCCCTGGCAGCGGCCCTACCGCTCCAGGTGGTCGGGGAGTTGCTTCCCTCCTCTCCTCGTGGACGGCGGTCTTCCCTCGACCCCTCCACGTCTCTGGGGACGGCAGGGCACTCCTCAGCCCCCGGCAGCAGCTCCCTCGCTCCAGGCGGTCGGGGAATCCAGTCCCCACTTGCCCCGCGGACGGCGGCCATTCCTCACGTCCAGGCGGTTGGGTTACTCCGTCACCCTGCAGATGGCAGCGGCGCTACCCTGAGGAAAAGGCAGTGTCGAAGACTCTGCAACAGGCATCCCTCCTCCTTCCTGGTTTTCGGCACCAATGTAAGGGGGTTAGATGGGCAAGGAGGAGGCGAGAACCGGCTTGTCAATATAAATAATAATTTAATGAAAACTTAAACCAAAACACACAAACACCCACACACACAGGACAGACATGCCCGTAATTCTCTTTCTCTCGAATCGTCGTCACCTTTATCCCTCGCGCGTGTTTAAGAAACTTCTTAAAACACATCTTTTTAGTCAAGTTTTTTCATGTATTTTTTTCTTTTTTTGATACTTCTATATATATTCTTATTCACATGTTTGATTATTTTGTTCTGTACATGCTATAGCGCTTTGAGTCTGAGAAAGGCACATTACAAATAAAATGTATTATTATTATTATTATTTTGTGGTTTACAAGGACATTTTACACACTAGTAATTACAAGGGTATTATGCTATAAATGTGGTTTATGAGGACACCCCTTGTATCCCTGTAATGCAAACAGCTTTAAAAACATACTAAACATTGTTGTTTTGAAAACTTAAAAATGTCAACCTGTTTCTGTGTGGGTTAGGTTTAGGGTTAGGAAATATAATACTGTATATAGTTTGTACAGTATAAAAATCATTATGTCTATGGAGAGTCCTCGTAATGATAGGAGTACCAACATGTGTTTGTGTGTCTATGTGTGCGTGAGCACATGCGTTCCACACTGTGGGTGTTTTATAGTATCACCCCTTCATTTCTGTGTGTGTGTTCAGCATCGTGGCTGATTTATTGATTTTATATGGGTTTATGTGGGGTCAGATTTGACTGTGAATACAATGAGTATTTTTGTCACACACCACAAACCAGCCCAATCTTTTTTGTGCATGTAGAGATAGTAAATGTAGGAAAAGTCACTTAATCCCATGCCACTGAATGTATATTTAAGAAGCAAAGTTCAATAGGGGTCCATTTTGACACCAACAATAAATGAGGGTTAAAAGACAGCATGAAATGGCCTTCACAATGCTTTTGACATTGCGATCGTGATATAATTTGACTTACCTGTATAATGTGACTTCATTTAGGGTAGCGCTTCCATCAGGATTTGATTTTCTAATGTTATACAGTATGATATAATTGATTTTCATTTATTACATTAGCCATAGTTATATAGCACAAAGAGTAATTCGATTTTGTAAAGATTTATACTAAATATAAAATGCATCATCACAGGCTAAATGGTCCATTCTATTTAATGATGCTAGTGGTGCAAAAATTACACACTTCCCTTTTATCCTCTTAAAGGGATAGTTCCCCCCAACATTAAAAATTCTCTCATCATTTACTCACCCTTGTGCCATCCCGGATGTGTGTGACTTTCTTTATTCAGCAGAACAAAAACAAAGATTTTTGGAAGAATATTTCAGCTCTGTTGGTGCATAGGGCAAGTGAATGGGTGCCACATTTTTAAAGCTCCAAAAAGCTCATACAGCCATCATAAAAGTAATCCAGTATATCAATATTTAAATCTTTTTTACCAAAAATGTTAACTTCTGGCCAGCTTGTTGACCAGGGTGGTATTGAAACTGCATCTCGAGCAAGGGCGTAGCCAGGAAATTACTTTTGGGTGGGCGTCAATAAAAATTAATGGGCCACATTTTTGCCTAAAATATTTATTTCAATTAGATTTCCCTTTACAACAGAGAGGTGGTGCATTCAAACCATTCTTTGACAATTTCAGTTATCAGAATTTATGCATTTTATAAACTATTTTATAATTTTAAGTCATAAAATAATCTCTAATATTCTGGGTGGGCCTGGGTCTAATTTGACCAGCAAACCCTTGTCTACACCACTGCTCTCGAGTGGCATAAGCGCATAAGCCTCATCTGCATAGATATTCATATGTAAAGACCTTATTAGCAGCTGTTCCTATTGACCGTGATACGGTTTACACACAAAACCAGTTTATGCAGCAGTCTGAATAAGGAGCTCAGTCTGAGGCATCTCCTCCATTCACTTGCATTCAAGCTGATCCTCAGCTCTCCTTGTTGACCGTTCGAAGATGGCGCAGCAGTTGACATATCCAAACCAGCCAAATGATTAATTTATGTATGAATATCTATGCATTGTTGAAAACAACACTGTGCTTCTGTATTTTTTTCATATTTCAGTTCTTGCATGAATTTACCAATGTGATTATGTCACAAATTTTTTGTAAAAGATATTGATCTGTTCATTACACAGACATAGCATCACAGACATAGCATTTCACTTCAGAAGGTATGAATTAATCCACTGGAGTTGTAGGGATTACTTTTATGATGGCTATATGTCTGTATATATATTTTAGAGATTCAAAAATGTGGCACCCATTCACTTGTATGGACCTACAGAGCTGAAATATTCTTCCAAAAATCTTTGTTTGTTTTCTGCTGAAGACAGAATGTCATACACATCTTGGATGGCATGAGGTGGAGTACATGGTGAGAGAATTTTCTTTAAACTTTTTGGACCCCAGCCAGGGTGCCATATCACAAAATAAGTTTACACTTAAAACGTTTAAGTGCCCAGATGCATAATTCTGGAATATGTGCTATCATTCGAAAGCTTAGAATCTGAACTTTTCATAGAACACCATCACTTTTGCATTTATGTTACATAAAATAACAAAATAATGTGGTGAAATATTAATCTGAATATAACATAGCACTTAAATAGACAAGGCATATATAGTATGAAATGAAAGCTCTCATTCTTAGGAATGCAACTCTACATTATTTTATTGTGTTACTTTAATAACACAGTTCGAAAGATTTTCAAAAGAATCACAAAGTGAAATATGATTTCTGTAATACAAATGTTACTTTTATGCACCAGTCATAGCTGCTGTAAGCCCCAAGTAGCCACAAACGTTATATCTGCACACATATCATAATGGAGAAGTGATGTTTCTCCTACATTCGATGTATTTGCTTTGTTCGATTTAAATCCTGCAGGGTTCTGCATTATTACTTACCATCTACAGTATACTGTATGTCTTAAATAGATTTATAGCTGGTCTATATCTGGCTCAGGCAGGAGACAACCATGTTTCTCATCAAATTCTTCCAATATATTTATGTGGGCTATACTGTCCACATTTTGAACCTCTTAAAAAATGTTTATGGCAACTCCCCTCCCTGCTGCCTCACGTGCAGTTGCACTGCTGTGTAATGAAACCAAACACTTTGCAGCCAAACTACCAGCTGAAAAGCTCAACCTAAATCCACTCTACTTATCTCAGTGTGCGATCACCAAGCAAATTATTATGCTGGCCGTTAGTTATCCACTGATGGCTGTCAGCATGGTGATGGATGTGTTTTATTTACATTTGAGGGATGAAGAAAAATAGCATCAGGGTTTTATTTCAGGGCTGTGATTGAATGCTCCAGCAACCGTAACTTTGCATTTTCCTATGGTAATGTCTATATATCCTCCTCTTGATAAATCTGTAAGGGCCTGAAAGTTCCATCTGGAACATGATGACTTTCTTGATGTAAAATTCAACACAATTGTTGTAAATTTAGGAGTGCAATCATTATTTGACACTTTAATCAGGTTTTGTAAAGGGGTGGGAGGGTCAACATTTGCATTCACACAGACACTACAATTTTGTTAATGGCGTAAAACATGCTAATCTGAAAAGATATCTGCATTGTTGCACTTCTGATTTGCAAAATCCGATGCACATTGGCTTGCAGAAGGCTATGCAGTGCCAGTTTATTAGGAATGATGGAATGCAAAGCTTTTTTTATAGAACTGAATATAATAAATGGTGTTTGAATGAAGCTACTGGTTAATCATAGACAGATTGTCAATGTGTATTTAGAGGACGTTCAGTCCACTGTTGAAACAAATTCAGAGGCTACTGAGAACTGGCTATGAGGAAGGGTGTTCTGCAGTTATTTGTTTTCCCTCTCTGTACATCAAGATTGTCGGAGCAATGCCTCACCAAACAGTTAGTAACAAATGAGATCTCTTTAAACTGTTTCTCCTAGACAGCAATAGAGTGCAAATGGAGACTCCTTAAAGGATTATTCCAATTTAAGCTCAATCAACAGCATTTGGGGCATAATTTTGATTACCACAAAAATGTATTTAGACTTGTCCCCCTTTTCTTTTTTTTAAAAAAAAAAGAAGAAGACAAAATTGAGGTTATTTGTGCTGTAAAGTTGCTTAAATTGTAATTTATGGTGATTTTAGGGTTTTAAGGTTTGTTGATATTACATTGTCACAGCAACGAATTTGTGAAATTGGCTAGAACTTAACACAGAAAAGTTAGTAAGTGATATCACACTAAAATCATGTTTACACATAAATTGTTTATGTATTGTGGCTATACTTTTAAAAAAGTGTATATTTCAACATTCAAAAATTGGCTCCCATTCACTTCCATTGTACGTGCATCACTGTTACCTTGATCTTTGCTTTTTTTTTTTTAAGAAAAGGTGGGGGGTGTCAAAATAAATTTTGTGGTAATTAAAATTATGTCACAAATGCTGTCAATTGAGCTTCACTTGTATTGAACCCGGAATATTCCTTTAAGGTTCCTGTTTTTCAGATTATTCGCATATGTCTCCTCAACAGTTGAAAAGAGAGATCCCAACAATGTTTAAAACAGTGCTCAAAATTGTATGGATAGCCTAACAAAGTCTACTATCAAAAATAAAGGATTTCAATATGACAAATGTTTCTCATCAAATTCTTCCAATACATATATCAGAATCAGAATCAGCTTTATTGCCAAGTATGCTTATACATACAAGGAATTTGTCTCAGTGACAGGAGCTTCCAATGCACAACAATACAAAAACAATACAAAAACCGCAGCAAAACATAGCTAATAATAAAAAATAAGTATACACATACATACATACACACACACACACACACACATACACATACATAGTGCAATTCTAATACAAATATGTTATCTGTTATGTACAGTGCAATATACAAATCTGTTATGTACAGTGCAATTTTTTGAATATGTGGGCTACACTGTCCAAATTAATTTGTATAGCTTTAAATATTAGTTGTATAGCTCTATACTCTTATTATCTATAAACCAATGTGTCATTTGTGTATATTTGTATTTCTCCTATGAAATTTTAGGAGAAAATTCTGAGACAACACTGATACTTGACTGAAACATAACAGAAAACTCCATTAAGCCTTCTGAACTATGAAAAAGCAACTTCTGAGCAATAAATCTTCTTCCAAGTTTTAAATCATTTAGAGCACACGAAATTGTGTGGCATTGAGCCAAGAAAGCCAAACAGTGATCACAAAGCCACCACATTTCAAACAAGTAAAGAAAGCTTTGCAGTGATTTCCAACAAAGCAGAAAACAGGAAAAGGAATTGTTTTGTGCTGAGAGGTTAACATGAATGTTACACAATGAAAACTCACCAGCATGTTCTATCGATTTGTTTTTCTAAGGTCAGCCGGCAGTTTAAGCCTTGATTAACTCTTTGAAATCCAAAGACTCACTGTGGTCTGAAAATAGCACTTTCTCAACTCATAATAACTTGCCATTTCACTGCAGCAGAAGCAGCCGTTGATAAGGCCCAGACTCAAAGCTTAGGTTTGGTCTTGACCAGGCTAAGGCATTCTTCAATGTCACTTAGAAACAAATCGGATTGTTGTAAAATTGGATTAAATTGAGGATCCAGAAATCATATATTTCCTTTTGCAATTACTTTTTGAAATCCTGCAGGTAACATTGACAGGTAAGGCAGATTGTTTTGGACAAAGCTTCTCACAGAGCCAAGGGGGGAATCTTAGTGAACTTTCTCACACATAGTGATACCAGTACAAAAAGAAACAAGGGTTGTTTTTAAGAGTGAACTGCTATACTTTGGTTTAGAAACATAAAACCTTTAAGATCACGTTTATCCAGCCTAAATAGCACCAAATGGGAGAGTAAACAGATTGTAATCCACAAGAATGCTGTGTGCCTCCAAAATCACTGGAAGAATGAAAAATGGAAGCTATAAGGGATAATCATGGCAAATGGCAGTCATGGAAAATAGAACAGTTAGGATTATATTCGCAACAACTCTGTACAGGAACAGGAACTACAAAAGTGACTAATATATTTTTCCTTGCATGTCATATTGAACTTAACCTAGAAAAGTGCATGACTGCATGTGGTATTTGAAGTAAACAATGATAAAAGTCAGGGGTTTAGACTTCATGATTGTTTTCAATATCAAGGTTCAAAGAAAGGTATGATTCCATCTCGGCAACAATGGTATTGAGTCTTTAATAGCTTTTCTCCTTAAATATATACTGTTGGACAGTGAAAAACTGACAGAGAAATGAAGGGACAGAGAGGGGGAATGGAATCAGGGCATGACCCAGACCAGATTTGACAGGCTGGTCGCACTGTGAATTTGGCAACAGTTCCTGTGTTTCAAATGGGCTAAATCTGCCTTTGGGCACTTCAAAGGGGGAACGATCGTGGCCGCCATGTTGAAGGGTCTTTCCAAAGCGAAGGGCTCATAAAAGCTGCTCAGAAGGGCCCTTTCAAATGGGCATTTCTGTAGGGTTCAACTGATGGACACTTCGCTGCCACACATACCAGAACCGGAACATATGTCACAAATCTTTCGATTTGTTGTAAATTAAGCTTCACCTTTAAACACACTCTGGTCTGTGGTTTATAAAGTCTTGTAATTATTATAATGAACTTTTTAAAACATTTAAATTTCTGGCTTTCTGATTGAAACTGGCTTTTGCTTGTATTATTTTCCTATAAATTCGCTTGATCTGTTATTCTAATAAAGGAGTTGAAATAAAATTAATATACACAGTGTCATTTTATTTATTGAATAATTACCCCAAATACCGTAAATTTGTAGTGGAGTACCTTATTCAGAAAGGCACCAATAATGACTTAATAAACAATATAATTTCAACAAATTTATGAATCTGTGTAGCCAATATTTCCAAAGTGTAAACCTTATATGTATTACATACAAGGGCATAGATTTGGCTTGTACATTGGGGGGTTTGTTATGATCATTGTATAAATATTGGGTGGGTGTACTTGCTTGTTTACTTGCTTGTTTTGATTATTGGGGGGTTACCTCCCACCATCCCCATGCAATCTACGCCCCTGACCACATATATGTCCACATTAGCGGTTAAGGTGATACGTATTATTATATTTGGTTAAGACTTTATTTGGAAAATGAAGTCTGAACTGCTCAATAGAGTAGTCTGCTAATCTATTAGGAATATTCCTCCTGATGTAAAATGAAGACTGAAACATGCTCCCTCTTTTTTTTCTTCTTCTTTAAAACTGTGCTAAATTTAAGATTGTTAAGTGTTCTTGAACTCTGGAAAGGAGCTGTATAAATTTAAATTTAACATTATTATTATTATTATTATTAATAATATTATTTAACTAAATAATGGTGTCCTATCGTAAAACAAATATTTAAACATGGAGCTTAAATTTCTTCATAAATTCTGGAAGTTTTAAAGCAATTAATTTTGGCTTGCATTTGAAAATTGAAAATAGTATGGCAAAATCATGTATAAATATTTCTGATAAGGTCCAGGTGATGGTCACAAGCTCCTTTGGCTTGGATAAATTATGCTGAAGTGCATTCTGAATCAATCAATGCCTACCCAAATTCGAAGTACTGCCCTAAGTGGCCAAAGCTGGAAGTGTTGTATAGGCATATGTGAGCTTCAGTTTCCAGATGAAATGTCCACAGGTTGGCACCAAAAGCGAGCCAGTTGCTTTTAGTCTTAAAAGATGTAATACAGTCAATTGGAATGCACATTTTATCAACCCTTCACCTTAACCTTGACCCCAACCCTAAACCCCATCATCGGCAGTGTAAAAAATAGGATATTGGAGAGAAAAAATAGAACCTCCAAATCATGCTCATCATGTGAACACAATTACTTCCTGGTTTCCATGGAAGCAGAACCTGTGTCTCTGATACTGCTTATGCAATGCGTGAATCATCCCAGATAAAGGATAACACATTAGAATTATTGCAAAGAAGTCTGATGAGGTGTACTGCCTGTCAATAACCATGTCAGGGTATCACAACATTCGGTAGCAACATGTCGAGTTTCTGTGTGATCATGTTGGATTTGAACACAGGTCTCTGTTAACACAACATACACCATAAGCAATGCACTACCCTCGGAGCCACAATCTCCAACAGAAGCTGTTTACTTTGCAGAGGATGCTGTTTGCCTCTCCACACACAGCAATGCACTGAATGATCATTTATTGAAGAACAACATGTAGAAATTCATGCTCAAGCTCAGGTCATCTTCTAATGCTGTAGAAATACCAGGGAGAGATACAAAATGAGAGTTAGAGAAGTTGGCTAGGCAGGAGTGATCTGAAGCTTGGTTGAAACCAAATGGAAGAAGGGCATGAGTTATTCAAAAAAAGACCCCTGGTCACCCTGCTGAAGGCACTCGTGCTCTCAACAGGAGGGCCGACTAGGTAACCTGAGGCAGTGTTTATTATTCAGTACCAGTGAGTCTGGCCTGGCCTACGCAATTCATCTTTCCACTCTGTCGAGAGAGGAAAACTTATATTGAGTCCCTGGTTACTTGATAAATGTCAGATGATCAATTTCAATGTCATACCTACCCCCTTTACTTCCCAATACTGCTCGCTGCTCTCGTCATCTACCCCCCTTCTCTCTCTCTAACATACTCAACATTGAGTCTGTCCTGTCCTCAGTCATCAGAACTTATTTTGATTGGTTGACTTAACAACACCCTCCAGGCTGTCATGACCACATAATCAGATCTGGCCTTATTTCTCCAGTCTCACAAGGGAAGACAAGAGAAGAGGATTTGTATGGAAAATGTCAGTGTGTTTTAACTTCTGCTTGCTTTCTCCAGTGATCTACTGCTGAGTTACTCTAAAGGTTTTAAAAGAGTAGTAGAATATATGAATATATGCTCTCAGTTTCAGTGTTGGAGGTGCTTATACACAAAGGTATGGCGTAGGACTTTAGTTGTATTGACATAGATCTATGTGTATGAATGGGTTTCTGTAACGGGGTAAAAGGCAAAGGAGTAGGCGAGAACCGGCTTGACAATATAAATTGTCATTTAATGATTAACTTAAAGCAAAATGCATATAACACAAAAGCATACAGGGCAGCTGTCCGTCACTCTCTCTCCTGAACTGCCCCCTCCAGCCACCTTTATCCCTCTCGTGGGCTTGATTAGCCTTATTAGGGGACGAACGTGCACTAACACAGTCCTCGCCACAGTTTCTTGGTTAACATTGAGTGACTGATCAACAGACAGACAGAGAAATAATATTATAATAACTTCACCAATTTGGACGAAAACATTACAGTTGCAAAAGAAAATTGCTAAACGCATGCGATTCAGGTTTCTAGTTTGTCCATTATTTCAGGAAATACACCTCACAAAGATCTGATGTGAAAATTCACCAATCCTGAAAGATATTTTACATTTTACAAATGATCTAACTAAGAGTATTACTCAATAAATTAGTTATTTGCTATCAACTGTAACATATTGCACATCAGTGCTCAGTGTGAGCTTATGATAAGGAGCTGAAGCCTCAGTGAAAACATGTGTTCTTAACCACTTTCTGTAATGTCATGTCAGCAAAGCAGTTTTTCCCACTGGTTCATTTATTAAATGGGACTTACTGGGAATATGTGCAGTTGTAAAATGGCTTCCAGCTGTTCTCTATGATTAGCATCCAAACCATTTTTTATTTTATTTTTATTTTAATTAAAGCCACAATATATATTCTATTCTATTTTAATGGGGCTCAAAGAGTGCGATCGCATCGCATTAACATCAAAACTACAACAGTTTCTTATTTTAGCATGTGGCTTATTCTTGGTATAAGCATCTATATATCATCCCCACACTGAAGCAACACAGTTAACTTCTGGTGGTTTTAGGTGATTTAAGAGTAAATAAAGAGTGAAGTTTAAATGTGTGAGATGTGCTTTTTCTCTTTCCCAGATTCATACATATGGTACTTGAGGGTTTGGATAGTCTCTTTTTTCTGACTGCAGGCAGATTATTTTGTATGTGAAACACACAGCAGACAGAGCTCCCTCTGGTCAGCTCTCCCCTCACATCACTCTACAATGCCAGCTTCAGCGAGACCAAATTGGCTTCATACACAAGTAACTACGAACAGCCAAGACGTACCCCAACAAACTGTAGCGCAATTAACAACATATGCACACACACAAAGCACGTGCACAACAATGCAGACTTGTTCTCAAAAACACATTTGTGTTTTCACCAAAATTGTGCAAGAAAGAATTTTGTCTTCATCTCACTGAGTTAGGAAGGTTCTTTTGTAAGAAATAAGAGAAGAGAAGAACCAGTTGGAGCTTATGTTGTCTATAGGGAGTGAAAAGATAAAAAAAAAGAGAGATAGCCTACAAGGTGATATCATGCCAATGTTAGACTGCTTTGAAAATACAGTGAAGCACAATTTTGTGTAGAAAACAAAGAAACCTCTGTTTTGCTACACCTGTTAAAAGTCAAAGACATGCATCAAAGATGTCTGAACGACCTCATGAAAAATGTTTCATCACAGGTAACATCCAGAAGTTAAATTGGGCCAGAACAATCTGGAACGTCGTTCTGGACCCTTATTCACAAAAAATCTTAAGGCTAAAAGAAGCTCCTAAGTGTGGACATTTTGGAGCAATTGTTAATAGTTATAAGTTTGTCACTCCTAATTTTAGGAGTGACCCACGGCTGCTTAATCCCTAAGAGTGACTCACAAATGATCTAAAACATGCATGATGTCGTCAATCCACATTAAAAACAATATATTCTAATATTATTATGACATCAACCTTTAAAAATGTATCGCCTGGATCACTATTGAGTGGATGTATTTTAATAATATAGCATTATAATATTATAAACATTATAATACTGACATTTTAAATATTTATTGTCTAAACAGAGGTTTTGATTATTGCCAAGTTATTTAGAGATGCGAACCGACGAACCAAACCGACGAACCGAAACAACCCAATTACAGCGGAGATACATTTTGACAACTTTGTGCTCTCTGGACACAGGCAAAGCTAAACTTTGTAGTCTAGATGAATTGGGAATTTTTGTCATCCATCTGCAAAACCATCCATCAAATTATATACTCTGAGCAGGCTTGTGAATAGCTTTTAAGCAAAAACTCTTCGCTAGGAACTCTTTGGAGAACTCCAAGTGGTAAGATAAAAATCTCTGTGAATACTTTTGTGATTCTTTGATTTTCCAATCCTATGCATTTTCTATTTGCACAAAGTCTCAAATTTTAACAGTTTTAAGCTATCAATTGGATTGACGTCTGGGCTTTGACCAGGCCATAGCATGATGTTGATATTGGGTTTATGCAATTCAAGTGTGACTTTTAGTTCAGTGTGTAGTGGGTCACTGTCCAGTTGAAAGATTAATTGTTGGGACGAGGCTATTCTGAGAATGCAACATAGATATTTTTGTTTGAGATCACTACTGCTGGGTAATTCCTAAAATGTCTATTTCGGTCTCTCCATAGCATAGAATGTTCCCCCAAATTGATCCTTCACTTCTGACCATTTCTGTCTTAACAACTGAGGCCCTGCCTCCATTAATCTGACACGTGATCATTTTACAATAAGAGCTATGGGAATAATGTGTTTCAGTACTTTTAAGCAGGATTTGAACAAAATTATAAAAAAAGAAAAGTAAAACACATTGTTGCCGGGTCATTTGTTATAGTGACATGAGTTACCCAGAGAGGATACCCACAGTATTTTTAGTCTTTTTTCAAAATAATCTTAAAATAAATAATAAGAAGAGCATGTTATGGATTAAACTGTTTCAGCCCTCATTCCCAAATGAACATACAGTATAACATATGCAACTAATGCACTTTTCAAGTGACTGTCTCCACATTTTTTAACCAAATTATTGTGTAATTTAACCATTTCTTTTATAAAAAACTTCATTTTAATATGCATTACAATTTCACTCCTCATACCAGCCCAATTCATGTTATTATCCATTCCGTTAATGAGAATATTTTGTCAAAAACTGCACTCATTTTCATTCCTATGGGGAGTTCTGCAGAGCTTGTCAGAGCAGCAAGAGTAAGCAAGGGGGAGGAGCTTAGTGAAGGGTCAATTATTAAATCTCTCACGTTCCTCTGGATAAACTCTAGACGAGATGTGACATGAATTAACACAAGGTTTTTTTTTGTTTGTTTTTTGGCCATCCTTTCATACAGGCTAGATTTATAGAGTTGGTGAGCTATTGTTGTCTCATGCACAGTTTCTCCCATCTCGGTTATGGAGGACTGTAACTCTTTTACAGCTGCCTCGGGCCTCTTGGTGGACTCCCTTACTATGGCTTTTCTTGGACACTCAGATTTGATGGATGAACACATTTTATTCCACATTTTCTCAATTTTTAATGAAGGACTTTCCTGTGCTTCAAGGTATATTCAATACTTTCAAAAAGTTTCTTTTATACATTTGCTGACTTTCTTTAAGGCCCTTGTCTTGAATTTTGATTGGAATGTTCTTTGGTTGTCATGCTGCACTGTGGAAATACACTAAGTGGAGATGCTTCCAGACAACACTATATTTATTATAAAACCTTGTGAACACATCTACTAAATGTCGATTATGAAAATGAGTTGCAAATCTTCTCAATCAAATACAATTATTCTTGTTGTACCAATAAAATGTGAAAATCCTAAGGGGAAATTCAACAATTCTTCTTATTGGTTTAATATGATTGCATACAATTTTCAAAATTTTAGCTCCATTTACATACCAGATTGTTCAAATATGACTGCAGGACACACTTCCTTTCCAGTATTCTAACAGCATTTTGATAGCTTTCTCTGTTAAAATATTTTACCACTGAGTCCTGAGAGGAAATCTGCCTAATAAATATTCTAAATAGTGTTTTGAAAATGTGAAAATGCATTTAGGTTTGTGTGAAGGTTAGGTTTAGGCAATTAGTAAACAGCATGGTGATAACGTGTATTTTATTTTGCTCACCTCCCCAAACCCCCTTCCATATCTCCAAACTACCACTGGCTTGAATTTTTACCACTGGCTTGAATTTTTACTTCTGTCACTCACTCGACGTTGTGTAGATGTAGTGACACTAGGGGTCGCTCTTGAGAGCCCCGAACACCTTCCATTCTTTGAGAAAAGGCCAATGAGAATTGGCGAGTGGAATTTGCATGCCACTCCCCTGGACACACGGGTATAAAAGGAGCTGGAATGCCCACTCCATACAGATTTTTTCTACAGAGATGAGCGGTTGTACTATCAGTGAGCTGAATACTACTACTGTTCCATTCACCTCTTAAGAAGCGTATGCTGTTGGATATATTTCGCATTTCCAGTGGCTTTCTCTCCTTCTGCACGACGAGTGCAGATTTCGCTCCTGGGCACTTTGACAGCACTAAAAGAGTGTATATTCCTGCTAAAGAATATATTTTCTCTATTAGAGCACACACATTAACGTTGAACATCTTTTTAAAGATGTGTCTTTATAAAGATGCCTTTCCGTTTTTGTGTGATTCCTGGATGCAGTCGTTATCTCTCTATTTCCGACGGCCATGAGCGCTGCTTCACATGTCTGGGCAGCGATCACACTGAGGCAGCATTTGTGGATGGTTCATGTTCGCATTACGTTGCATTCGCGGCTTTCCTTCTTCTGGGGAAAGCCACTCTAGCCACCCCCCATGCTGCGCCTTCTACCCATGGGTATGACGATGGCTTGGGAGTTCAATGGCCACGGTCTCACTGGGTAATTCCCCACAGACCTCCCATTCCCCAGCAGGCTCGTTTGCTCCCATACAGTTCTGAAATGAGACCAGCCTGCCTCACTGCCAGCATCACGTCTCTTTCGATCGCTGCATCGGACAGCGCACTGGCGATGTCAGACGCTTACGACTCGACTGGGCTGCCACCTTCGGGTCTGCCTGCCCAGTCTGAGGCTGACGCAGAGATGACCGCCATGCTTGGCTGGGCCGCCGCAAGCGTTCTACAGCACTTCATCATGCCAAAGAAAGGTGGTGGGTTGCGGCCAATCTTGGAGCTGCAAGTTCTGAACCGGGACTTACACAGACTCCCGATCAAGATGCTGATGCAGAAACACATTTTGACGTGCGTCCGGCATCAATATTGGTTTGCGGCTGTAGACCTGAAGGATGCGTATTTTCACGTCTCGGTTCAACTTCAACACAGACCCTTCCTATGGTTTGCTTTTGACGGCCAGGAGTATCAGTATAAGGTCCTCCCCTTCTGCCTGTCCCTGTCCCCTCGCATCTTCACGAAAGTCACAGAAGCAGCTTTTGCCCTGTTAAGGGAAGTGAGCATCCGCATACTTAACTACCTTGATGACTAGCTGATTCTACCACACTCTCCAGAGTTCCTGTGTGTGCAAAGTTATTTGGTGCTCAGCGCATCTCTTTTCTCGGCATGGAGTTAGATTCGGTCTCAAAGATAGCATGCCTCAAGAGAGCGCACGCAGTCGGTGTTGAACTGCCTGTAGTTATTCAGGCGGAGGACAGTGGTGCCACTGAAATACTTTCAGAGATTCCTGGGGCATATTCCTTCCTCAGCGGCAATCATGCCGCTCGGGTTGATGCATATGAGAACTGGCTTCAGACTCGAGTCCCGAGATAGGCATGGTGCCGCGGCACACATTGAGTAGCTATCACGCCACTCTGCAGCCACTTAATCAGCCATTGGACAGACCTTGCGTTTCTACAGGCAGGAGTTCCCCTACAGCAAGTACCAGATATGTTGTGGTCACCACAGACACCTCCAAACTGGGCTGGGGTTCCTGGTCAGGACCACGACTGGGTTGACACATCAACTACCTAGAGTTGCTGGCTGTACTACTCACCCTGCAGGGGCTATTGATGTTGATCCAGGGCAAGCATGTGTTGGTCCGGTCCGACAACACAGAGACAGTATTATATATAAATCGCCAAGGCGGGGTACGCTCTCATTGCATGACGCAACTCGACCGCCATCTCCTCCTCTGGAGTCACCCTCGTGGCCCCATATTGGCCCACCCAGACTTGGTTCTTTGACCTCATGCTCCTTGCAACAGCACCTCCCTGGCAGATTCCCCTGAGGAAGGACCTTCTGCATCCGCGCTCAGACCTCTGGAACCTCCATGTCTGGCCCTCGGACGGTATGCGGAAGATCTAAGTGGCCTACCACCAGCAGTCATAGACACGATCACTCAAGACAGTGGTCCCTCTACAAGGCAGCTTTATACCCTGAAGTGGCGTTTGTTCGGGAATTGGTGTTCTTCCTGAGCAGAATACCCCCAGAGATGTGCAGTCGGGTCAGTGCTTTCCTTCCTGCAGGAGATGCTGGAGGTGTGGCTGTCCCCCTCCATCTTGAAGGTATATGTAGCCACTATAGCGGCCCACCATGACACAGTGGACGGTGAGTCCCTAGGAAAGCACGACTTGATCATCAGGTTCCTCAGAGGTGCCCAGAGGCTGAATCCTCACAGGCCATGCCTCTTCCCCTCATGGGATCTCTCCGCGGCTCTCCTGGGCCTTCGGGGAACCCCCTTTGAGCTGTTAGAATCAGTCGAGCTGAAAGCCATCTCCTTGAAGACGGCCCTCCTGATTGCACTCACCTCTATCAAGAGGTTTGGGGACCTGTAAGTGTTTTCTGTCAGCGATACTTGCCTGGAGTTCGGTCCAGCAGATTCTCACGTCATCCTGGGCAACACCCAACACCTTTGTGAGATTTTACAATCTCCGGGATGAGCCGGTTTCATCCCATGTTTTGACAGGTACAAACAGGTAGTGTTTGGTAATACGGAACATACGTATCGCTTACGTATAGCGCCTTTTTCCTCCCCTGAGCCAAAAACGTGCTCTTTTACCCCCAGTCAATTTCACAAAGTCTTGGACCCTGGATGTCCTTCCTCCCTAGGCCTGAGTTTGCAGCCAGACCCACTACGGTACTAATATGCCCTGTACTGGTATAGGTGCTCCACAGGTGCCGATTACTCCGGTAACCCCCTGTGTTTTCCGCGGTATAGTCTCCCTGGCGGTGGACCCACTTCTTCCTTGGGCAGACCCCTTTCTGCCTCGGTCGCTGTGTTTGTAGAGCTCCTCAGGTTCACAGCAGGACCTACCACCATGCCTCTTCCATGTGCGTCTCTTGAGCCCACATGACGTATCGCCACATGTAAACCACCCCTCTGGGCAGGGTGTGGCCTCCGTGGGGTCTATTCCCCCTGAAAGAATAGGAAAGGAAAAGAACACCTTCCCTGGCACGTACAATAGCGTTAACTGGCCCCAGCAGTATCAAATACTCTGAAATGGCCGGACCTTGTCTCAGCTCCTCAGCACAAAACATGAATGGATTGGGCATTCCAGCTCCTTTTATACCAGTAGGTCTGAGGGAGTGGCATGCAAATTCCACTCGCCAACTCTCATTGGCCTTTTCTCAAAGAATGGGAGGTGTTCAGGTCTCTCAAAAGTGACCCCTAGTGTCATTACATTGACACAACATCTCGTTTCCTCCATCAGGGAACAGCGGTTACAACAGTAACCCTGATGTAATTTATAATCAACATTTATCTGACTTAATCTGCAATATTGGATTCGTACATTTCACTTGTTGCAATGTAGTCAAGATTTGCCTTCTCCACAAAGGAATGGGCCAGTTACATATATTACAAGGCAGCATAGATAAGATGCATACATTTTGGAACAAACTTGCCTTGAAATGATGCATCTGTATGCAGCTCACTAGGTTTTGGAATAGAACACAGCTGTCGTGAAAAAATAAATCCAAAGCTATGGCAAGCATGCTGAAGTAAGGTGTCTACATTGAGGCTGGTGGTACTTTATCACCTCCTTTATTCTCATTATGAGCCCAGGCATATACAGTTAGCAATACTTCACTGACTTTTGCCCACCCTTTGTACAAACACTGTCATCACTGTCCATAGGAGAGGGATGTAGACTCTCATTAGAGCTGAAAAAAAAATGCAGAAATGTATTAATCATACCACAGAAGGAAATCCATTTGACTTGCCTGTCCTCTGCTGTGTTTCAAAACTCAATTTATGTCCAAGGTTTCAAACATGTAATAAGTGCAGTATTGTGGGTTATAGGGTGCAATGATGTGTATATAATAGGCTCGATATGTCTAAGAGTGAATTCAAACTCAGGGTTGATATGACATTGTCTTGCTCATTAGCCATGTGTGTGATGGGTGACAGGATTATTCTGCCATCCTGATTCTGTCCTCTTAGTGACATATCGTATCACCAACACCATGCTTTATTCTTTTTTCTTTTCTTCTATGCCCACTCTCACCCTGTAAACTATAATGTCGCACCCTGTCAGATTTGTATTTAGTATCTCAACCACTCAACTTTAAGAGTTTTGCGACATCCCCTGTGTTACACACACGTGTGCTAGTTAGAACGTGAGAGCAGACATTGGGCAAGAGAGCTCACGATTTTGTTCATCGGTTGATAATACTTTGGGTAAGTAGCAAACTTTACACTAGATGCTTATGAATGGCATTGAATATGCATTCAGAAGAGTCGTATGTTAAAACTGATTTTAAAAAAAATCTTTTTTTTATTATAAACAGCCAACAGAATAAAACCCCAAAATATGTTTTTGTATTTTGTATGAAGGGGTGTCATTTTCACCATTCTGGTGTGGGGTGGGGGTGGGGGGGAGTTCCTCCTTGGTGTTTTTCATCACCTTATAACATTCACAGCATTTTATACATTCAAGTACATGCTTAAATCACTCAAAGCATTTTATGCATCTCCAACCAGGCCCAAGGACATGTATAACAGTCCAAAACACTAGGATCCTCATTACACATGTTTTCACATATAACATATATTACACTTACCCAAACTTGAAAATACTCTATAGGGCTATACAACATTAAATAAGATATGATTAATAAAAAATGTACATACCCAGTTCTCACATGTGTGCACAGAACGTTGTCAAACTCCACACATGCAATCAATATGCATTCAAAAATTATCTATAAAGCAAACACAACATATTTTGTGAACACATTTTTAACGCAACTTAACATTTTGTGTAGAATTTCACATTTACCCAAAGAATTCCCAAATGATGAACAAAACAGGGAGTCCTTCCACACAATGTCAGCTCACACGTTCTAACCAGCACACATGTGTGTACCACAATGGGGATCGCAAAACTCTTAACGGGGCCATGTCCAATTTATGACTAGTGTTATATTACATGAAAATTTTCCACTTCTCCACTGTTTGAATACAAAAATTGTAAGACATAAGACTCCTTCAAAAGAAGATTTTGTATACTAGTCCATTCCTTGAACAAAGAATGATTCAACAAATTTCTGTGACTTCATCTGATAATACACAATTTATACAGTATATATTTGTACATATAAATGACCGTTTTAGTACTCAAACAGATTTTCTATAGTACCTATTACTGTTGAAAGATTTCTAAAGATTACAAAAAAATTATAATAATCATAATTTTTGAGTAAGTTTTTAGCACTGACATTTCCCTCCTCATAATGTCTTTTTTGGATGTCCACATAAATGCTTGATGAGTACCTATTTCCAAAATGTATTCTGCACAGAAATTTCGAGGCACTGAATCTGACTGGAGACAAATGTCGTTAGATCAAAACTGATCTAACGTCATGGTTACTGTCTTAACCTCCGTTCCCTGAGGGAGGGAACGAGACCTTGTGTCGAATGATGTGACACAAGGGGTCTTCCTTGGGAGCCTCGCGTACCTCTGAACTTGAGAAAAAAGCCAATGGGAAATTACCAGACAAAATTTGCATGTCCCGCCCTGGACATACGGGTATAAATGAAAGTGGGAGTGCGTCTGTCAGTCAGGTTTTTGCACTGAGGAGCCTTGAATAAGGCACGGCCCTTTACAGTGGTAGGTCTAGTGCTGTGGCAGGAGGGACAAAACGTCTCATTCCCTCCCTCAGGGAACGGAGGTTATGACAGTAACCATGATGTTCCCCTTCTGACACTCACTCGATGTTGTGTCAAATGAAGTGACACAAGGGGTCCCATTCAAAAACGGCATGCACATGTCCAGGTTACGTGAACTGCTGAGACAGGTGAAAGCAGACTACTGCGTGCTAGAGGCAACTGAGGTAATGTAAATGTAAATGTAACTGTGTCGGCTGCATGTAACCCTCCCCATGCCCCCAAAAGATATGTCATATACAGACCTTAGGTTCCCGGCACCTCTGAGGGGGGAGCATCCAGGAAGCAATGCTTAATGGCTAACCTGGGAGACAAGGCACACTGGATCAACTTGGTGAAGGGCGCTGTGTGCAAGCAGAACACCCGGTTGGTTGTGCCACGTTACCGAGTTCTACCGGCTCAGACCTGACAAAACACGGGTCGAGACTGACTCAACCCTGAGATTGTAAAATCTGCCGAAGGTATTGGGTGTTGGCTATTGGGCAGGCTGCTGCTTTGCAGATGTCTTTTAGGGAGGTGCCATTTGCCAGTGCCCACGAGGATGGGAGCAACGAAAGGGCTGGGTCTGCCTCCTCCCAGGGCAGCGCTTGCAAGTTCACGACCTGGTCCCTGAAGGGGGTCATAGGAACCTTGGGCACGTAGCTCAGTCGCGGCCTCAGGATAACGTGAGTATGTTCCGGACCGAACTCCAGGCAGCTGTTGCTGAGAAAGAAGGCCCTTCCTCAGGGGAATTTTCCAGGAAGGTGCTGTCACAAGGAGCGTAAGATCTGAGAACCAGGTCCGGGTGGGCCAGTAAGGAGCCACCAAGGTGACCTGTTCCTCGTCCTCCCTGATCTTGCACAGCACCAGTGCAAGGAGGCTCACTGGGGGAAATGTGTACTTTCGCAGCCTCCGGGGACAGCTGTGTGCCAGTGCGTCTGTCCCGAGAGACAGTGGGACTTGTCCTGGGAGGCAAAGAGATCTATCTGTGCTGTGCCAAACCGGTCCCAAATAAGCTGGACCACTTGGGGGTGGAGCCTCTACTCTCCGCTGGACGAAACCTGTCACGACAGAGTGTCTGCCATCGTGTTTTGCGGACGTGAGTGGCGTGCAGCGACCTGAGTCACGGCTGACTCCAAAGGAGGAGATGGCGGGCAAGTTGTGACATATGACGAGAGTGAACGCCGCCTTGGCAATTTATGTCTGAACGAATCAAGAAGTGCTTGCTCCAAATTAGCAGGAGAAACCTCCGCAGGGCAAGAGATACAGACAGCAACTCTAGGCAGTTGATGTGCCAACGAAGCCAGGGTCCTGTCTAGGAGGACGCCATATGCCCCAGGAGCCTCTGGAATTGTTTTAGAGGAACCGCTGTGCCGGGCTCTAAGAGAGTGAGGCATCTGAGCACTGACTGAGTGTGCTCGTTGGTGAGAAGCGCTGTCATTGAGACATAAAATTTGCATATTTGTACTATACAATAAAAGTGAATGGTGATAGTGATTCAATACTTGTTAGGCTCAGCTGACAACATTTGTGGCATAATCTTGATTACCACAAACAATTACTAAAATTTTTCCCTCATTTATTAAAAAACAAAGGAAATAATCATGTTAACAGTTAGTTGTAAACATTCAGTAACTGAATGGCCAGTCCATATACCTGATAATAAGGGTTGGGAGGGTTATTTTTTTAAATGTATTCCACTACAGATTACAGAATACATTCTGTAAAATGTAATTTGTAATCTATTCCATTAGATTACTCAAGGTCAGTAACATATTCTAAATACTTTGGATTACTTCTTCAGCACTGGAAGATTTTCAGTTTTTGACTAAAAGCCCTGCCAGTACAATAAGACAAAATACACATGTTAAAAATATATTCTCTGAAAAAACAAAATATCTTATGCAGTTTTCTAAAACAAGATAAATAAAATTGATCTCGTTTTAAGGATTTTTACAGGAAAACAATACAAAAATTATTATCAAGAATATACTATTTTTACCCTAATATCAGGCCTTGATATAGGCCTTGCTAGAATTTTTTTTATTTTTTTATCCAAGCTGAATTTTCTTGATAAAACATTATCGTGCCTGGTAACATGTGCATGTAAAATGGCTATAAATAGCATTTTAGCTTAGCATAAGATGACAATTAACACAAGTTTTATTTTTATTACTTCTGATCCAAATTTACTTCAAAATTACTTCTCTGTCTGCTCGTATGAATGTTACACATAATAAGAAAGTGTTTCACCACTGTTCAAATGCACTTTGGATCACATCATTAAATGAAACAAATGACAATAAAATGCAAAGTAATCTCTTCAGTAATCAAAATTATTTGAATGTAATTTATTACATTTTAATGTATTCTAATGACCAGTTATTTAAATTGTAACTGTAATGGAATACAGACTTATATTTAGTTTTTTAAATACGTAATCCCATTACATGTATTCCGATACTCCCAACACTGCTGATAATACATGTTGTCTCAAAGGTATAGCCACGACAAGACACAAACATTAAGTATTTACATGATTTTGGTAGCCCCATTCACTTCATTCACCACTTGAAATGGCTTACTGCGATTTTTGCTTTTTTGATGCATGAGGGACAAATCTAAATTATCCACATGCCACAAATGCTATGGATTGAGCTGAATTTGCATTGAGCATGGAATATTCTCTTAAATTTGCATAGATCACCTAGCACAAATAAGATAAATTAAGAATCTTGTTTCTGCAGCAGGATTTCTCTCTCTCTCTCTAGGTAGAGACATCCAATAAAGCATATATGATGAAATTTCCTTCACTTCACCCAAACATAGGGCCGTGTATATCTGTTCTCATAATCCCGTTGGGCTTCTTTTATCAAACACAGAAAAATTATTCAGCCCGTTTTCTGCACATCATCACATTTCTCTGGATTAATTTCAGTGTCACAATGTGCAACAGATATCTGAGAGCAGAATATTATTTCATTGGCAGCAAATGGGCCTCTTCTCCTCCAGTGACGATGGGACGCTTCTACTCAAAGCCTAAAAATCACAGTCACAAAGTAGCTGCACAACTGTAACACTGGAAAATAGACATGTTCTCACATCAAAATGGCCATCTCAGATTCTTCATGTCAGTGCCATAAATCCTCTCACAAAGTGCATTGACTGTATGCAATACACTTTCATAAAGTAAGTAGCCTACATTGAAAATTCTAAATAAAATCATAGAAGAAACTCATTAACTCATTTCCCTAGATTTAGAAGTTTTGTTGTTCAGTAATTTCCATCATGTATCTACGGAAGAGGATTAGGGCCAAGCAATAATAAATAAAATAAAGCCATCTCGAGATTAAAGTCATTATAATGCGAGATTAAAGTCGTTAAATTTTGAGAAAAAAGTCGAAATACAATCTTGAGAATAAACTCATTAAATATCGAGAATAAAGTCGTTGTGTTTCGAGAAAAAACTCGTTAAGTTTAATCTCGCATTATAATGACTTTATTCTCGATATTTAATGAGATTATTCTCAAGATTGTATTTCAACTTTTTTCTCGAAATTTAACGAGTTTAATCTCGCATTATAATGACTTTAATCTTGAGATGGTTTTATTTTTTTTATTATTGCATGGCCCTAATCCTCTTCCGTATGTATCCTGTAATAATAGAATATATACCCTGTGGTTAAAAAAATACCTAGGCCAATATATATTATATAATACCTATGTATTATTACAAAAGGTAAGCAGTGTATGTTCTTGCCAAACTGCTCACAAACTATTGTTGTTTAGCTTAGTAGGTCATACATACCACATAATATATATAATGTATAATATTAGAGAAGTTAACACTTAGTTATAAAATACTTACAGTATAAATAATTTGTAATTTTACATGTTGTTTAGCATTAAAGGTCATACATACCACTTAATATTAGAATAGTTACCCCTTAGTTATAAAGTACGTATAGTATAAATAATTTGTAATTTTACATTTTGTTACCCCTTTATTCCTCAAACTTTGCATATTGTTCATTTATACCTACACTTAAGTCATTTATAGGTACACTATTATTGTCACAATCCCCTGTTGTCTGCCCTGTGTTTATCCCTTGTCATCTGTTCTGGACTACGCCTCCCATAATTCCCTGCCCTCATCACTACCAGTGCACTTGATCATCATCCTTCTGTATTTAAGCCCTGTTGTTTGTTCATTCGTTGTCGGTCGTCAAATAATGTTATGGTTGTCCTCTATGTTTCTCCTGCCCATGTTCTCGTGTATGTTTCTCATGTTTATACTTTGTTTTCCCCTTGTGGATGTTTTGTTTGTTCCCTGTATTTAGTTATTTTTAGTTATCCTGTTCATCGTTTGTTCCTTTATTAAAAACTGCATTTAGATCCTCACTCCTCGTCTGCCCTCGTCTGAATCATAACAATTATTACAAAAAGGTACGCTGTAAATTCTGTGTACTTACGCTGTAAATTGCTGGCTGTAATCTAAAGCTTTACCATATTTTTAATGCAATCCACAAGGAAGCAGGATCTGTGGAAGTACATTCTTAATGCTGGTAGAACTGTCAGCAAACCATCTTATCCTACAATATAGTCTGTACATTTACATGAATTTGAATCCATTAAAGGTGCACTCTGTAACAATATTCATGTAATATTCAACTTTTTTTTTTTTGCCAATGTGTGAACGGCTTGTAACTTGTAAGGCGGGGTGCCAATGTGTTTGCATTCAAAGGCAAAGAGTAAATGTATGATCTTTGAGAAACTCAACATATGAACTTTCTCACAATTAGCAACTCTTCCTGAGGCACCACACCGTACTGATTGAAGATTGCAAATTCACACTTCATTGTTGCCCTTCCACATCTGTCCCATTCTCTCCCCTCTCCTCCTCCTCTGTTCCCCTTCAGCTCAGATTCACCCCAAACTCACCTAAGATCTGTATGTAACAAAAATATCATATCTGATATATAAAAATAATGGAACTAGGCATGTTTGGTATCATTTAAAATGTCTCTGTGCGACTGGTATAGTGTTCTTTTCCCCAGGTTTGTAAAACTTAACGACAACAAAGTTATAAGGTCTTTGCCAAATACTGAATAATTGTGGAGGTCTATCCTCCTCCTTGAAGGTTAAACCCCAGGAAGCCAAGAACCCATTCACCCCTAAATTCTCATTGTTCAAAGGATAATACCATTTGGTACACAATGTGTATTCTGTCTGGATATTTAAAGAAAGCTGGCCCAGAGCTCAGGGTTTTCTGTAGTCAGATTGTTCCACACCTCAATGTGTGTAACTTTAATAATAGGAATCTGCATTCAGATCTCCCATGCTTTGCAATTACATGTAGTTTTCAACTCAACTGCAAGGTATGTTCTTTGACTTGTTTCTGTAACTTATGTTTTAAATCCTACCTGGCCAATAAATTGTTACTTTTTGATTTATTCTGTATTCCTCTGAAATCATTCATATCAATACTGGATCTTTAAAATAGGAGAAACCGCTCTGGAGGAACCAAGCAGGAGAACACCATTTTAAGAATAATTTATATCATTACTGAAGCTTTAATGTAGGAGTAAGCCACTTAAAGACTATCAGTTTGAATTTCATTAGAAAAGTAGAATAGAACTATCTTTAAAATAAGAGAAACCGTTCTGGAGGAACCAAGCAGGAGAATACCATTTTAAGAATAATTTATATCATAACTGAAGTTTTATTGTAGGAGGAAGCCACTTATAGACTACCAGTTTGAATCTCATTAGAAACTGATCAAAAGGTACATGAATAGAAGAGTATTCAGAGTAATCAATAACTTAAAAGATTAAAAAAAGAATGATCAGAAAGTAATTAGTGCCTTAATCTAAATTGGAGGTCAACTTAATATTGGAGTCAGATTAATATAAATTTGGAGTCAGATAAAATTTATAATGGGATTAATTTTTAAAGTGCAAATTATTAACAATAATTGCTTTACTTCAGTGCTCAGAAAAGACAGAACAACGCGGAGACCTTCAACACAGAATCCTACACATCCTTTGAGTAAAACAAAAAGAAAATTAAAATTATCTACTGAATAATGTATCTACTAAGCAGAAATGTGATCGTCGTCGAGCGATAACTAGAGTGAACATCAGTGGGGCATTTGATTCCTGGAGCGACCTTTGTTTGGTTTTAGGGATCAAAACCGACCCTGAATTAGCAATCTTCTTATTGGACAGGTAAGCTTACATAACTGCAAAGCATGTGAAACATAGTGCCATAAGGATTGATCTGTGTTAGCTAACTTGATCTTGCCTGTACAGTAACTGTCATAAACAATGTTAATCTGTAATTATTCAGTGAGGTAAACTACAATAACACATGAAATGAATGCTAGACAATGTTCAAGATAATACAAAAAGACCCATTCATTAGTGCCACGTAAATTAGTTATACAGAAAATATATACAATCTATTATTACAAAACAATAGCACATCGATATATCAAAATGACAGTTGTGATGGAATCGCATCAATACTGAATTGTGTCAACATATGTATAATATAATGTCTATTTTATAAACAGCTACTGTCATCATCCACCAAATATAATATACAGTCTCAAAGTTGTAGCAAAACAATCATAACTGTGTCATTTTAAGTATGGTACCTCATCTGTCAGCATGATGCCCGTGAATCATGTTCAGTCTTTTTGTATGTTATGTCATTGTTTTGGCCGATGCTTGCTCGATCGCATCCCTATGGAGTGTGTGCACGAGCATGAGCATAAGCAACAGGTCCCAGTTCTCTTAACGGGCACAAGTGTCATTAATAACAAGGGTTTCATACTTAAATACTGCACATTTAAGCTGTGAACCAGAAAAATTCATATTTTAGAGCTTTTTACTCAATCAACTTCAACTAATTTTGCCCCAAGTAAGCATGAGACAGACAGCTTGTAAAAACTATAAATGAAAGGGTATTTCTACATTCTACATTTCAAAACTTGCTTGTCGAGCACCTTTAAAGAAAACACCCCAGCGTTACATTTTAAGTCAGAAGTTAGTCAGAAGCTATTCTGTTACGAATTAGGACAGAGGCAAACAAAGGTTGAGGATCCAAATGCGGGTTTATTGATGAACAGACACAACAGGAGCAAACAAAACAACCACGATGGGTAAAATGAAAGCAAAACACAAATGCTGGAACACTGGAAACACGGGCATGGGAGCGAACATCAACATTCAACAAACGACAGAGAGTGGAAGGCAAACAGGGTTAATATGCACATGAGGCAGGATAATTACATGGAAGTATGTGCCGTAGGAGGCTCTAGAGGCGGAGCCGATGGAGGTGGTACCGTAGGAGGTTCTAGAGGCGGAGACCTGGAAGGCTCGGGAGGTGGAGACCTGGAAGGCTCGGGAGGCGGAGCCGTAGGAGGCGGAGCCGAGGAAGGCGGCGCCGAGGAAGGCTCGAGAGGCTCAGGGTGCTCGAGAGGCGGAGCTCTGGAAAGCTCGGGAGGCGGAGCTCTGGAAAGCTCGGGAGACGGAGCTCTGGAAAGCTCGGGAAACTCGGGAGGCGGAGCTCTGGAAAGCTCGGGAAACTCGGGAGGCGGAGCTCTGGAAAGCTCGGGGGGTACTGGCTCTTGGACGGTCAAGGCTACAGGCGCTGGCTCAGGGACATCGGAGGCTACAGGTGCTGGCTCACTGACATCGGAGGCTACAGGCGCTGGCTCACTGACATCGGAGGCTACAGGCGCTGGCTCGGGGACGGTCGAGGGCTCAGGCTCGCTCACCGTGGCATGCATGGGCTCTGGCTTGCTCACAGTGACATGCGTGGGCTCTGGCTCACAGACCGTAGAAGGCATGAACTGGGGAGCGGAAGCCTTTCTTCTCCTCCTCCTCCTCCTCCTCCTCCTCCTCCGGGCGGACGAAGCTGGCAGCATTGGCTCTTTGATCACGGCAGGCACGAAGGTTGGCTCGCTGGCAGATGCGAAGGGACGAACCACGGGCGAATGGAGGGTTACCACTATGGGAGGAGCTACGGGGTTCTCCTCGACGATGTCCATGGTGAATGAGGAACCGCAGGCCAATAGGGTCTCCTCCACGAACGCGCGGAGCATCCAGCCGCACGTTGCCGGTGGCAACCGCTCCTTGAGCGCACTGTTCAGGTTAGCCCGGAACAATACGACCAGGGAGGAATCAGGGAAGTCGGTGGCACCCGCAATCGCGAGAAAATCGCGGATGTGGTCTTCCACCGGACGGTTTCCCTGCATGAGGCTAAGCAGCTGACAGTTTGATTTTAGAACCGCTGGATCCATGTTTGTTGGTCGTTTGTTCTGTTACGAATTAGGACGGAAGCAGACAAAGGTTGAGGATCCAAATGCGGGTTTATTGATGAACAGACACAACAGGAGCAAACAAAACAACCATGATGGGTAAAATGAAAGCGAAACACTGGAAACACTGGAAACACTGGAAACACTGGAAACACTGGAAACACTGGAAACACTGGAAACACTGGAAACACTGGAAACACTGGAAACACTGGAAACACTGGCATGGGAGCGAACATCAACATTCAACAAATGACAGAGAGTGGAAGGCAAACAGGGTTAATATGCACACGAGGCAGGATAATTACAAACAAGACACAGGTGAGAACAATGACAGTGAACACGAACGCTAACAAGGAGACTATGGAATTAAATAACGGACAAAAGTGAAAACTAAGGAGCAAGGTGAAACACGACAGGGTACTACATGACATATTCACTTAGGCTGAAGTCATAAAAATTAATATTTAATTTCGTTTTGATATAAGCAACCTATAGCTTTGGCAAGTCGTTTAGGACATTTTTTGTGCATGACATGAGTAATGTTTTCCAACAATGTTTTACAGACAGATTGTTTCACTTTTAATTGACAATATCACCCCCTGTATTCAGGAGGTGTACTGAATTGGAGGTGTACCTGTGGCTCAAGACTTACTGAATAACATATACAAAATGTCACTGTGCATTTGTTATCGTGAAGCAAATTGGCAGTATGCAGCTTTATTAATAAGAGAGTTTAGAGATCTAAAACTAATTTATAACCATGTATATTTACTTTAGCAGCTATACTGCATAATAAAAATAAATACATTTCTGAGAATGTTGAATATAATGTTCAAAATATAAATATTTAAAATCATTTAAAAAAAATACATTCACCTGAGAAGCAGCATATAATATATTTAGACTTGCTTTTAGGTAATAGATCTTGAATATAAGTATATTTAGTCTTTACTGTCCTCACAGATGTATAACAAAGTGAAAAAAAATTCACTTATATACAAAATACACTTATATTTGAGATACATTCTATTAAAGCAAGTCTAAATATCTCATACATTGCTTCTCAAGTAAATGTATCTTGTTTTATACAATTTTAAATGGAAAACAATACAAAAACACTTGATAACAAGAGGATTTTTGTAGTGATAATTTTACTGAATTCAACTTAATAAAAGTATTTTCCCCCTTTAATTCAGTGAATGTAATCTATAGGCATTTTAAAAGATGACTTTGTCCTCTTTTTTGTTCGTAAACAAGTTTAATACAACCTTTTAAATTGGGCACAAGCTGAAAAATTGGTTATGAGCTCATAATCATTAGATTAGAATTATATAATATTATTAGTTATAAAAATAATCATTAGTTGCAGCCCTAGTTCAAAAGTGTCATGTGGTTTCACCTGCTGAAGGTCCAAGCTACAGAAAGCTATGTACCATTTCAGGGGTGACACCCACACCAAATGGTGAAGATAAGTATGAAAAATGGGCAAACAGACAACACACATTCTTGAAGAATGGCAGTGTTCTGTCAATATCAAGAAACAAAGACTTGTAGAAAGCAGATATTGTGAGGTTTGAAAATATTGGAAATCCCTCAGCAACTTCTAATGATTATCTCATTGCACTTAAGACAGCTTTTGGTACCACAGAAAATGCTGCTGATCTGATGTTGAGGTTTAGGAGTACTTTCCAAAATGAACGTGAAATGTTCTCGGCTTATATATTGAGATTGGACAAGTTATTGCACATTGTGTTGTGCAAGAGGCATTGAGTTCTCTGAAATGAATCAGCTTCGCATTCAGATTCAAATAATCAAAGGAGCTCTTCCTAATGACACGGTAGCTTGTATCTTCAGAATGACACACAAGCTGTGTGACCCACCGTCTTTCACTGAACTTTTGAAAAAGGTGAGAGAAGAAGAGAACATGATTCACAACAGAAATTCAGTTCAGGTTAGTGTAGCTGTATAAGCTGTATCTTCCAATAAGAATGAGTATTCTGTTTAAACTATTTCAACCGACTCTGAAGTAAAAAAATGAAAGAAGGAAGTTAGAAGGTTAAAGAGTGAAGTGTCTCATTTGTTGACTGCAGCAATTGAACCTGTGGCTCATGAATCTGCCAAGATGTATTGCTTAGCTTCAACTGCTGAGCCAAATAAAACAGGGGTTAGCACCAACTACTTCTGCTATAAATGAATTAAAAAAATTTGTGGAAAGTGAATCAGTTTCTCATCAAATTGAAATGGCTGGTGGGAAAGCTGTTCTCTGCAGGCTTAGTTGGGCCTTGCTCTATCCTTCCCATCCAGATAGAAGGTGTCTATGCAAAAGCTTTGCTTGACAGTAGATCACAAATCAATATAGGGCCTAAGTTCACAGCAGTATCCATATGATTGCTGTTTGTCTCTGAAGCTTGAGTTTCCAGGATCTGTAGCTGGAGTGGCTGATACCATTGATGCACATGTGTTGGTCTGTCCCGACCCCATTATAAAAGGTGAAATCACTATTCTGGTGGGAACAAACACTTCAGTTGTTGATGTATGCAAAGAAAAAGTGGGACAAGATTTTCTCCACATTTTGTCAGTACATATTGTAATTAAAGATGCATATGAGCAGGTTATCTCCAATACAGATAAGCCAGTAGAGAGTAGTTGAGGTACGGTGTGGTTGAAATTGTCCCTAGGTGAAAGCGCAAGGGTAACAGGAATCCCGTTACCATGTATGTAGTTCCATGTGAACCATCTACTAAAACACTGTTGGTGGATCAAACTGAAGAGTCCAGATTTACTGATAAGTTGTTGGTGAGGGCAGAATTGCAGCCAGCTACTGCAATTACAAGAGAATTGGTGTCACGGTCAGAAATGTCTCCACTATTAAGCGAGGTATGCCTATTGCTCATGTTTCCTGTTGATGTTGTGCCGTCTTCATCAACTGAAAGCAGCTCTGAAACACAAGTGACACTGGACTCCTTTCATTTCTGTGAGTCTGGTTTAAAAGATGTTGGAAAGGAAAGATGTATTCTCCTGTCATGAATTTGATGTAGGCTTCTCAAAAAGTACTCAGCATAATATCAGGCTGACTGAGGATAAACCATTTTGTGAAATATCTCCATGGATTGCACCAGCCGAAATTGAGGATGACAGACAGCATTTGGAAAAGCTGGAAGATGCTGGCATAATTTCTGAGTCACAGAGTCCTCACCAATCGTAGTAGTGAGAAAAAAGAATGGACAGATAAGGATGTGTGTATTACAGAACACTGAATCGCTGCACCATCCCAGATCAATACACAGTCCCTTGCATTAAAGATGCTCTTGCCTGCCTAAATGGAAGCAAGCGGTTTAGTGTTTTGAATCCTCGCAGTTAATTTTATCAGATCCCTCTATGTGAAGATGACAATAAAAAGACAACCTTTATCTGTCCAGTTGGGTTTTTCCAATTTCAATGGATGCTACAAGGAATTTCTGGAGGTCCTTCAAATTTTCAAAGAGTCATGGAAAAGACAGTCAGAGATTTGAACCTGATGGAAGTCTTGGTGTATTTAGATTACATCATCTTTGGGCAAACCCTGGAGGAAAGGCTCCTCAAAGTGTTGGATCGATTGCAAAGTGAGGGACTCAAATTATCACTAGACAAATGCACATTCTGTCAAACCTCTGTCAGCTACGTTGGTCACATTGTGTCTGAGGATGGTGTTTCAACTGATCCCTCTAAGACTGAAGCTGTCAGATTTTGGCCCAGAATGTGTCTGAACTACTCTCTTTCTTGTGGTTCTGTGGGTATTATAGATGGTTCATAAAAGATTATTCCAAAGTATCTTACCCATTGAATCAGCTGTTGCAGGGTTTCTGGCCAAACAAAAACCTAAAATCAAAACAGAGGAGAACTCAGAAAATGTGTTCTACAAAGCATCTGATCCATTTGGCAAAAGGTGGAATGATAAATGTGAAGCTGCTTTCAAAGAGTTGAAATATAGGCTTACTCAGGCTCCCGTGTTGGCCTTTGCAGAAACACAGTTACTGTATGTGTTACATAAAAGGTCTGGGAGATTTTGTCTAAGAGAACTATCCAGTATACAAACTGGAGTTCTTGCCATTAAAATGGGCTGTTATAGATTATATTCTGACCTATGCAGAGCATAGAAGGTAAGCGGCTTTGTCTGTGTATGGCTTCAGTCTCAAGTACTGGCCGGGTAAACAAAATATACACTCACCTAAAGGATTATTAGGAACACCATACTAATACTGTGTTTGACCCCCTTTCACCTTCAGAACTGCCTTAATTCTACGTGGCATTGATTCAACAAGGTGCTGAAAGCATTCTTTAGAAATGTTGGCCCATATTGATAGGATAGCATCTTGCAGTTGATGGAGATTTGTGGGATGCACATCCAGGGCACGAAGCTCCCGTTCCACCACATCCCAAAGATGCTCTATTGGGTTGAGATCTGGTGACTGTGGGGGCCATTTTAGTACAGTGAACTCATTGTCATGTTCAAGAAACCAATTTGAAATGATTCGAGCTTTGTGACATGGTGCATTATCCTGCTGGAAGTAGCCATCAGAGGATGGGTACATGGTGGCCATAAAGGGATGGACATGGTCAGAAACAATGCTCAGGTAGGCCGTGGCATTTAAACGATGACCAATTGGCACTAAGGGGCCTAAAGTGTGCCAAGAAAACATCCCCCACACCATTACACCACCACCACCAGCCTGCAGAGTGGTAACAAGGCATGATGGATCCATGTTCTCATTCTGTTTACGCCAAATTCTGACTCTACCATCTGAATGTCTCAACAGAAATCGAGACTCATCAGACCAGGCAACATTTTTCCAGTCTTCAACTGTCCAATTTTGGTGAGCTCTTGCAAATTGTAGCCTCTTTTTCCTATTTGTAGTGGAAATGAGTGGTACCCGGTGGGGTCTTCTGCTGTTGTAGCCCATCCGCCTCAAGGTTGTGCATGTTGTGGCTTCACAAATGCTTTGCTGCATACCTCGGTTGTAACGAGTGGTTATTTCAGGCAAAGTTGCTCTTCTATCAGCTTGAATCAGTCGGCCCATTCTCCTCTGACCTCTAGCATCAACAAGGCATTTTCAGCCCACAGGACTGCCGCATACTGGATGTTTTTCCCTTTTCACACCATTCTTTGTAAACCCTAGAAATGGTTGTGCGTGAAAATCCCAGTAACTGAGCAGATTGTGAAATACTCAGACCGGCCCGTCTGGCACCAACAACCATGCCACGCTCAAAATTGCTTAAATCACCTTTCTTTCCCATTCTGACATTCAGTTTGGAGTTCAGGAGATTGTCTTGACCAGGACCACACCCCTAAATGCATTGAAGCAACTGCCATGTGATTGGTTGATTAGATAATTGCATTAATGAGAAATTGAACAGGTGTTCCTAATAATCCTTTAGGTGAGTGTAGATGCTGATGCTTTGTCTCATCATCCTCACCAGAGTCTGGTGGGAGACGAGCGCTGGACAAATATTGCATCCTCTGGAGTGAGAGCCAAGTGTAAACTGCCAGTGCTTGACAAGTCAAGTTGCCTTTCAAACAATTGTAGAATTGCCACTTCATTAGAGGGTTCCCCAAAATCAGTCCCGACAGTATACTGCAACTTCGCCACATTAAACACTGCTCTTATTCCTAAGCTAAGTTCTTCTGAACTATAACTGTCCAAACAGGAAGATCCCTGTTTTGGTCAATTGTGGAGAGCTCTTGAAGAAGGGGATCTCAACAAGGTCAATAAGAAAGCCCATAAGGACATTCCCCTGTTCATGAAAGTGTAGGAGAGGTTAAAATTGGAAGATAAAGTGATGTTTTGTTGTGCTCAGGCACCTAACAAATCAAAATGAAAACATTTGTTGTCGCATCAGAAATATCTTGATACGGTTCTCAGGTCATTACATGATGATTCTGGCCACTTAGGCATTGAAAAGACCTACAGGTTTGTGAGAGATCGGTTCTTCTGGTCACAGATGAAGACTGATGTGGAGAAATACTGTCAGACATGGGCTTGGTGTGTCCAGAGGAAGACATTGCCAAAAAGAGTTGCACCATTGTCACACCTATCCAGCAGCGGACCAATGTATCTGGTGTGTGTGGATTTTCTATCCACTGAACCTGGTTCCCTTAACATCTGTAATGTTCTTGTAATTACTGACATTACACCAGATACACACAAGCTTTCCCCACCAAGGACCAGAAAGCGTCCACAGTAGCTACGGACTGCCAAAACGCATGCATTCTAATCAACGAAGAGATTTCGAGAGTCAGCTCATCCATGAACTGGTGGATATATTAGAAGTGGGAAAGTCCAGAACGACTCTGTATCATCCCCAGGGTGATCCTCAACCAGAACGGTTTAATCAAACTATGGGTACACTGGGCCCAAAGTAGAAACAACACTGGAGCCGACACATTGGTTATCTTGTCCATGTCTATAACTGCTGCCAGAATGAAGCAAGGTTTTATTTTTTTACTGTTCAGAAGAGAAGCTATTCTTCCTATTGGGCAGAAATTGAGACAGCAGCCTGTCATTGACATCATTACAGAGCCTAGAATAAAGACCTTGAAAAACTGAAGGAACAAAGAGCAGAAAGAGACTGTAGGAATTTCGGATAAAGTAGATGCACACTGTATGGATTAAAGTGCAGCATACCTCCATTATTATGTAGGAAAATATATAATGGAATTAGGCGCATTCTACAACCATAATAAAAAAGATAAATTACAAATAATTAGAATATTTTTCTGAGGAAAATTCTCCACCATTAAATCATAATACAATGTCTCGTTGTAGCCGCTCTAATTTCTGTTGTAAGGAATCAACTTTAATAAGGGAATAATGATTAATTAAATTATTGGAGTATTATTATATTCATTGCTTGTTGAAAATAATATCACACATATTTTTGGTAAAGCTTCAGTGCTGGATCTTTGAAAAATCAATTGACAAGATTATTGTTATGTATACCCTGTCTTGTTTCACTGTTGCCCTTTTGTTTGCCATTTTTGTCACTTTTGCATTTCTTAGTTTTCACTTTAGTCCCTTATGTAACTCCATAGTCTCTTTGTTAGCGTTCGTGTTTTCTGTCATTGTTTTCACCTGTCCTCATTAGTTTGCCTTTTGCTTCTGTTAATCACCTTGTTATCTTGTTTGAGTTCTGTTCGTTCATTGGCCCCTTTTTCCCATGTTTATGTATTTATACCCTGTTTCTTTGTTCAGTCCTTGTCTATCGTTGTTTGATGTTAGCCTGGTGTGTGTGTGTGTGTGTGTGTGTGTGTGTGTGTGTGTGTGTGTGTGTGTGTGTGTGTGTGTGTGTGTGTGTGTGTGTGTGTGTGTGTGTGTGTGTGTGTGTGTGTGTGTGTGTGTGTGTGTGTGTGTGTGTGTGTGTGTGTGTGTGTGTGTGTGTGTGTGTGTGTCACTTTGTGGGGACCAAATGTCCCCATAAGGATAGTAAAACCCGAAATTTTTGACCTTGTGGGGACATTTTGTCGGTCCCCATGAGGAAAACAGCTTATAAATCATACTAAATTATGTTTTTTGAAAATGTAAAAATGCAGAAAGTTTTCTGTGAGGGTTAGGTTTAGGGTTAGGTTTAGGGGATAGAATATAAAGTTTGTACAGTATAAAAACCATTATGTCTATGGAAAGTCCCCATAAAACATGGAAACACAACATGTGTGTGTGTGTGTGTTTCCTTCCCGAGTCCTCTGTTTGGTTATATCGTGTTTAGTTTACAGTGTTTATGTTTTATTTCCCCATTGTGGGTTGTTCCTTTGTGTTTACCTGTTTGCTTATTAAATAAAGTTTAAACTGCGTTTGGATCCGCATCTCCTTGTCTGCCTCGTTGCTCAAGCGTTACAATTATTTATCCAAATATACCACATTCAAATTATTTTTGAATACAAACAAGATGTTATTGCTATTCTAAACATAAAAAACGAATCTAACATATACAAACATGAAACAGGTTGGTAAGTAAAGTGACCGAATGTGAAAGAAATGATCAATACAGAGAAAATGAACTTTATGGAATCTGTAGACAATGCCTTAAGAACCATTTCTTTGAGTATAAATTGATTCGCAATCGGATTACCCACATTATTTAAATAATACACCATCACTTTCAGCAAAATTCTGGAGATGTACTTGCATTGCCTTACATTGCTTGGTTCTTTGGCTCTTTGTAGAAAGTTAATTCCATCGATGTCTTGGACTTCTGTTAGATCTTGGATGTCTGTTGTCTGTTCCGTCAATGGATGATGAGGCGTGTGTGTGTGTGTGTGTGTTGAAGCACAGGGAAGAGAAGGGCTTCCTCAGACCATGGCGTCCAAGCCTTCATGGACTTCTACATGGTACGGAACTTGAGAGATGCCAGGGTGAGGCTGCAAGCCACGAGGGCAAGAGCGCAGAGCTAAAGAGGAAGTGGAAAACGGAGAAGCAGAGGAAGGAAACTCAAACTCCTCTCAGAACTCACACCCCAAAGAGGCATAGTCACATGGCCAACTTGTCTGTCATTTTCAAAGTTGATTTACAATCCTTTGTATATGTTTTAATCATACATTTTATATCTTGAATACAACTGAATATATAAAAAATTAATTAACATAAACATTCCTGAAATGCAGAAAAAATTTCAACAATAGTAAACATGAGGTGATTTATCCTGAAAAGTTACCATTCTTAGTAAAAAGAATAACACATTTATAATCATTGACTTGTGTGTTATAATTGATTACAAATCACAACACCTTTTAAATGGTACATCAGGTTACAATCATTAATTTGTCAGCTATAATAGTGATCACAGGTCATAAAGTAATTTTCAGAATTATCTAGCAAGGCTATGTATTGTGTACATTTTGGGTCCAAATGCATAACTCAGCAAAGTACTGTGTCTTTGTGAGAAATGTTCCTGGATTAAGACGAGATGTCCTAGTATTAGAATTGTGCAAACACGAGGGTTTTTACAATGAAATCTGCTTTATGTCTGTGTCTTTTATTGCCCATATATTGGCCATGCCAGATTTTGGGTGTCATTTTGTCAGCTCTTAGTTTATGGCTCTTGAGGAATTCTCAGGGGCCTCTTAGCATGGAAATGAATGATTGTTCAGCCAGATCATATAAGACTTCAGAACCTGAGGTTGTTAATTCAACTGAGATGCAAGAAAAGGAAAAAAGAGATGTTCAGAACTCTGAAGGTGATTCTAATTGTGATGATGATGTGAATGAAACTTGGTTTCACGTGCCTGAAAAACATTCTGTGAATTCAGAGAGGGAAGAACTCTCACAAACTGGTTGTTTGAATTTTGATGATATTGCTTCAGAAAATGCTGAGCAATCTGATGAAATAGTTGAAATTTCTGAAAGAGTTTAGATTGATGAATCTGGAGACTCCGACACAAGGAGACTTTCAGATGACTCACAGACCTTGGTCAGATCTGTAGATTCTTGTGATGATACAGAAGGTGTCACAGAACAAGGTGTCTGTAGTGAATTAAATGGAGACTATAGAAGGTCTCGGAGAACTAAGACCGTTTCAAAGCACTTTACTTATGATACTTTGAGAGAGCCAAAGTTTGAGCCTAACATAGCTCAAGTTAAAGCATCTGACACTGTCAGATATTCTTCTACAGTGTTTTTGTGGATGAACTTTCCTTCACAAAAAAAAAAATACATTCCCAGTTAAGCTATCTGTATGTTAGTAACTTCAATTCATTTCAATTCAATTCTTTGAGTGTTTGAGTATAATTTAAATTGTATTTTCCATTGTTATGTGGACATAACGGTTTTGGTGGGGTGTGAGTGTAGAGCCCTGCTAAAATGAGCTCCTTATAATGTCATAAAGTCATGTAAATGAAAAAAGACTAAATTCATAATTGGAAATTGTCTTAAAATCTAAGCATGTTTTACTCATAATTAACATTAACAAATTATTGATAGTTTCTGTTTAAAAAAAAAAGTAATTTGTTGTTTTGAGATAAATCCAAACTGTTTGCCAATGGGAGAAGTTTATTGTTTAACCTCTGAAGTCCAAGGTACGGGATTTGAGAGCGCAACAAGAGAAGTAATACTCCAAAACTGTTTTATATAAACGCATCCATTAAAAAAAGAAAGACAGTACTCTAGCTCAAATTTTATCACAGATTGATTGATGGACATTTAAGAGTGTGATCGACTCACATGGAGTGCATGAGAAAGTGAAAGCGAGCATAAGGGTCTGCTTGTGGCAGAAAATTCTGAAGGGTTTCTTCAGGGCCTGTTGGATGATCCGCCTGTGTGTAACATTTCCTCATACTTCATCGTCATCGTGCTTCATCATTATCGTGCTTGATTCTTTGTGAATGGACATCAGAACCAGTCAGATCTGTGGTTCTTCTCCCTTTTTCATCTGGGTTTGTGAACTTTGCTGTTTGTTGCTTCAAAATCCATGCTTCACCTGGATTTCGTGTGTAGGGGAATACTAGTGGTGGGTTCGAGTCCACCTTAGTCGAGTCTCAGTCTTTAAACAGTTGAGTCCGAGTTGAGTCCAAGTAAAAAAAGGGGCAGAGTCGGACTCAAGACTAAGTCCATAATGGTCCGAGTTGAGTCCAAGTCAGAATTAATCTGTTCATGAATCTGAATTAAAATTGTAACCCTAAACTCAACATCAATATTTTAAGCAACTAAGAATAACAGTCAATATAAATGTACAGGTGAAACTCGAAAAATTAGAATATTGTGCAAAAGTTCATTAATTTCAGTAATTCAACTTAAAAGGTGAAACTGATATATTATATAGACTCATTACAAACAAAGTAAGATGTTTCAAGCCTTTATTTGATATAATTTTTATGATTATGGCTTACAGCTTATGAAAACCCCAAATTCAGAATCTCAGAAAATTTGAATATTACATGAACTCAATAAAAAAAAAGGATTTTAAATACAGAAATGTCGGCCCTCTGAAAAGTATAATCATGCAAATGTACTCAGTACTTGGTTTGGGCCCATTTTGCATTAATTACTGCCTCAATGCGCGTGGCATGGATGCTATCAGCCTGTGGCACTGCTGAGGTGTTATGGAAGACCAAGATGCTTCAATAGCGGCCTTCAGCTCTTCTGCATTGTTTGGTCTCATGTCTCTCATCTTTCTCTTGGCAATGCCCCATAGATTCTCTATGGGGTTCAGGTCAAGCGAGTTTGCTGGCCAATCAAGCACAGTAATACCATGGTCATTGAACCAGGTTTTGGTACTTTTGGCAGTGTGGGCAGGTGCCAAGTCCTGCTGGAAAATGAAGTCAGCATCTCCATAAAGCTTGTCTGCTGAAGGAAGCATGAAGTGCTCTAAAATGTCCCGGTAGATGGCTGCGTTGACTCTGGACTTAATAAAGCACAGTGGACCAACACCAGCCGATGACATGGCTCCCCAAACCAACACAGACTGTGGAAACTTCACACTGGACTTCAAACATCTTGGATTGTGTGCCTCTCCATTCTTCCTCCAGACTCTGGGACCTTGGTTTCCAAATGAGATGCAAAATTTGCTCTCATCAGAAAAGAGAACTTTGGACCACTGAGCAACAGACCAGTTCTTTTTTTCTTTAGCCCAGGTAAGACGCTTCTGGCGTTGTTTGTTGTTCAGGAGCGGCTTGACAAGAGGAATACGACATTTGAAGCCTCAGTCCACTCCTTGTGAAGCTCCCCACACATTTGAATGGCCTTTTCCTGACAATCCTCTCCAGGCTACGGTCATCCCTGCTGCTTGTGCACCTTTTTCTTCCACACTTTTCCCTTCCACTTAACTTTCTATTAATGTGCTTTGATACAGCACTTTGAGAACATCCAACTTCTTTTGCAATTACCTTTTGAGGCTTTCCCTCCTTGTGGAGGGTGTCAATGATGGTTTTCTGCACAACTGTCAGGTCAGCAGTCTTCCCCATGATTGTGAATTCAACTGAACCAGACTGAGAGACCATTTAAAGGCTCAGGAACCCTTTGCAGGTGTTTTGGATTAATTAGCTGATTAGAATGTGACACTTTGAGCCTACAATACTGAACCTTTTCACAATATTCTAATTTTCTGAGATTCTGAATTTGGGGTTTTCATAAGCTGTAAGCCATAATCATCAAAATTATATCAAATAAAGGCTTGAAATATCTTACTTTGCTTGTAATGAGTCTATATAATATATTAGTTTCACCTTTTAAGTTGAATTACTGAAATTAATGAACTTTTGCACGATATTCTAATTTTTCGAGTTTCACCTGTAACAAAAACAACCCTTTTGCCTTTCATAAATACATTTTATGATTAGTATCCTTCTGAACAAACTTCAAAGTTGTTTCAGAATGAAAGCATATGCTTTAGGTGTATGAAGACAAAAATGTCCTTCAACACAATTCTTATTGCGTTCTGTTGACATTTCAATTATATGTTGCTCAAACATAAATTAAAGAAAGGGAAAGCTGGATTAGTCATTAAAACCAAGATTATTATATTTAGAATTTTAACTTAGTTTTTATTTCTAATTTCATTTTAATTCAATTTAATTTAGTTTTAATTAAAATTATCCCTATCTAAAGAAATAATAGTCTATACTGAGATTTCTTTCTGAATCTGTCGACTGATTTAGGATAATATATTACGTACAAATTAGCACTCACTGAGAAGTTTTTAGCACTCACTGAGAAGTTATGCCTCACGATTGGACTGCAAATGCTACATCCAAAAACACTGGAAAAGCCCACAGATTATATTAGGGCCATGTCATCATTGACATGATTTCAGGTTCATTTGCAGGAAACCACACAATGCAGGGTAGTTCTGCATGCTGCTCATGTACCTAAATCCCTGGTGCTTCCATGTGTATCTCGTAGCTGCTGCTACAGAAGATTTTGCATTGGTCTGCAATCAGTCTGAAATCTTTAAATACCAACCAAATAAAATTTCATTGAGCTCTTCTTTAACTACAAAAATGTGGAGAATAATCATTTTGAGTCATACATTTTACAGAATTGTCTTTCAAAAGTGTAAGAGATATAGGCTAAAAAAGATGTGCATATGTTACAATAAAAATTAAATATATATTTAAAATAAAAACATCATAACCATCTAAATTAATCTTGTAACATGAAGTTAGCTTCATACACAATCTCTGTCATCGAATAACGTTTATTTTATAGATTATAATTATATTATAAACAAAACATTTCACTGCCCAGAATATCCTAATATTGTATTTTGTATGGTTGAATGTTGTGAATGGTGGACAAATGCTTTAAAAAAAATTTTTTAGAAGCTCATTAATGCTTTAAAAATAGTCAATCAATAATAAATAGGTGCTGTTTATCTGATTAGAGTTGCTGTTTAGCAATAATGCTTTTTCCCCCGGCTATTTAAATAGTTACACAGTTAATTCATCAATCTATTATGGACCAGTTCAAGCTTACAACACTGCATGGACCACAGGAGACTACATAAGCCTACATGTGTATATATATTACACCTAAAAAGACTTAATATCCAATATAATACTTTTTATTTCAATATGTTGTATTTAGTAAACTGTGAAAGACATTATGTGGGTGACTTGACTGAATGTTTTTAACCAAGATGATACCGCAATACGAGTACCGTCTTGGCTGCAAAAAACACCACACACAATTTTACCAGTTGTCAGGTCCCGTGTCAAGTGAAACTGCCTTGTTTAGTTTCTATTACATTGGATACGTATGTCTTTATGTTTTCATTGTGCCAGCCACCTCGGTGGTAAATGTTATAGAGTAGTCTCTGTAGTAACATTAAAGCATATTGGTTGACTGATGAGTGTGCCTGTGCACGTGCGTATGTGTGTGCGTGTGTTTGCTTAAACACAGTGAAACAACTCTGGCTATGTTTACAACTTCAGGGGCAAATACAGCTGCATACAGACAGAGATGTGTCTGTTTTGTTATTTATTAAAAAGAAATAACAAATGTCATGGAGTTGGCAAAGGCTTTCATGAGTCCCAAAGGCTCAAGTCCGAGTCAAGTCTGAGTAAAAATGCATTTGAGTCTGTGACAAGTCCAAGTCCTTTAAATTTGGACTTGTGTCTTGGAGTCCGAGTCCAAACTCGTACGCCAATTCTAGGGAATATAGCTTGGGCCCACAGACCAGTAGGCGTGGCATGAAGACTGGCCTCAAACTGCTTGTACAAGCATGAAACCACAAATAACATATATTAAGAGACTATAATAATGAATAAATTGGTCCAAGTTTAATAAAAATCCCTGGTTTGTTCTGATTACACTCTTGTGTATTTTCTGTGAGAAGAATGCCCGATAACACAAACGGTGCAAATTCAAACTAAGGGAGTCCAAAACATACTACAGATCCCATCAATCCTTGCTCACTTTACACCTTGTTGTGAAATTCTGATGGATTGAACTCTCAACTCCTATTGGAACGACAGAACGTGTCCCTCGACCATGACGTCATCAAGAGTACAAAACTTTGGAGATCCTTCTAAGCTTTGCTTCCAGAGACAGTATGAGCCATGTCTAGTTGCAGCCCTGCTGCTCCCAGGTGTAGCCTCGTTGCCCAAGGAAGTAACATATGTACCTGAACTTTGGCCATACCGTCTCCATCTCACTGGACGAGCCGTGATTTCTCTGTGTTCCACCAAGCACGTTAATGGATCCGAAGAAGACCGCCGAGCAATCTGCATCTCACCCTTTTGCCTGCAGAAGTGAAGAATATTTCTGTTCCTTCTTCAACAGGATCAACTTCACTGATTTCTCCGCCAACCCTCCGAGAATCAGCCACCGTGCTGCCTGCCAACAGAGTGAGGAAGCCTCCTGTCATCACCCAAGCTTCGAGGAACCAAGTCGGAGTCAAATGAAGGACATAAGCACATTCTACCCTGTGTCCTCACGCGATTAAAGTAAGAGGTTTACGTCTGGGCAGAGACTGATTATTATAGTGTTATTCTTGTGCATCAAGGCTATTGCTTGTACAGTTTATAGACCGCTGAGTCTGCTAATTGCTGCTAATAATATTCAAGGTATTATTGTAACTTATTGTTAACACGGTTGATATTTGCTGTGTTGTCGTCCATTCCTTCATCGCGGGTGAGGCCAGCACACTGAGTTTATCCATTATCCTTCTCTCCCACGATCGCTAAAACTAGCTTCTGTGCCATTACTCTGTTCTCTCTCTTGTACTAACGGCACACACATTTGGTGATCAGATAACTTGGCAATAGAGCCCAGCTTTGTCCCTAAAGTTATCGTACGGCCAAAAGCCATTAACCAGTCTCTCTGCTCACATTCGCGGCCACATTCTCTGGCCGGAAACCTCGCGTGACGCACTCTTCACAAGAGCCATGTCTTTTTTAGAGAGGGGGGCATTAGGTTACAAATGGTGGGAGTTTATCACTCATAATAATCAGTTGTAAGTCAATAATCAATAATAAATAGTTGTAAGTAATGCACTTGTATGGCTCTGTAGGTGGATACGGCTCAATGGACAGAGCAGTAAGAGGCAAAGAAGGTGCGTTTTTATTAGCAGACTGGTCTCGAGCTCTTATGCTGAGTTTACACTACACAGTTTTTGCCCTGATATTCCACTCACCGACAGTTAATGGAAATTGCTGACAAAAGCCTGAAATCAGAGGCAAATCGCTGCTTGCTCACGTGAGCGACGATTGTTATGTGTACATTTTCAAAGACGTGATCTGAGAGCTGCACCGATGTGTCACAGATGCCCGAGAGATATTTAGTAGGTATAATATCTAGACCTGTCTACGACTCCAAGTGTGAAATGTGTTTTGAGGTGTCATCCGCAGCAGTTCCCTGAACCTAGTCTTATCATGCATCTATTTGTATGTTTAGCACAATAATATAGTTTCTATCAGAAAAAAAAATGGCTTAAATAGTTTCTATCAGAATACATTCACACACACAAGCTTTTAAATTATTTTAAACAAGAACAAAACACAAACATGTCCTTGTCGAGTCACAACACCAGCCGGCAGCTACCTGCGTTCATTGCAAAATTATTTATTTACCTCCAACTCTCACTGCAGAACAGACAATCCTTGCTGCCTGCATCTCCCTAATCATTCTCTCTTTTTCTATTATGTTCACTGCAAATCAGCTCACAAACAACTTGGATCGCAAGACCACTATTTTTAGAGGGAAGTACTCCAGTCTTGCGTGAGAACTCTTGTCTCATGTCTGTCTGTGCATGATCTTGCATCATTTCATGTATCGCTTCTCACATGCATTTTGTTGTGTAGTTTGGAGACCAGATGGAGTTGTCTGGGATGCTTCACAAGTGAAATATTTTGTAACATGTGACCCCATTTTGCTAATCTCTCGTGTAATGTGCAAACCACAGCAACTTCAAGATATTCCATTATAGACAGACAGTTGTGTAGTGTGAAAAGAACAGCAATCTGATGACTTTGAAAGTCGTATAGGTGAGTGGGCATCATTAAATGCACAGCTCTGCGAGAATCAGTCTGAAACAAGGTGTGAGACATTTGAAATCAGCACAGAATTCCACATCACCACCATTTAATTTACTATAGTAACCCTAACTTTACTTTAGGGAGAAATGGATTGATAATAAATATTATATCTCTACTTCAGCTCTATTAAATTGGTCATAGGCTACATTAGGGGAGTGAGGGAATATAACTATTTTTTGTTACAACTTGTAAAAACAATAAATACAAAATATAAATATTTATATGTGTTTGGAGTAGGTCTACTGTTTATAAATTAAAAAATGACATAGTTTGTTACATCTAACCATGGTAGGGAATAAGAGCCATGCTTCCATGTGCTTGCTTACTATGGTCTTGTAACAAATACCACTGTTAAAACAATAAAAATAAACAATTAATGAATACATTTAAAAAATCAAAAGAACAAATACAAAATACACTATTTTTCAAAGATGAAACAGAAATGTGTATATCCTAAAAAATAGGCTAAAAAAACTTGTTTACTTTCTATGGATGTTACAGATAACCTTACTGTTGTTGATATGATTACATTTACATCTGCATCCAACTCAAATCAATGCTGTAATGTAGAATGGTCATTTCGCTTATTTTTTAATAATGAACATATATGAACTATCACTTTATTATTCGTTTCTAACAGTTTGCCACTGTAGGGTGTTCTTTTTCATTATTTAATGGATTTGCATGCCTCATTTGCCAAATTAATTTAGTAAACCTACATATGCAAGATATCTCAGTTTGACAATGGAAATGGAGCAACCTGCAGTGCCTTGTAAAACAGAAATGCTGTTTTGGCAGCTCTTAAAACACTATAAAAAATTTACTGAGCTAAAATAAAAGGGCATAAAAAGCTGTTTTACCACTCTGGGTGACTGCATGTATGTTCTGGAGGTCTCCTGCCTTATTCTGTTATTCTTCAGACTTTGCCACTCCACTCTACATCAGGTAAGACAACAAAAGTACATTCACATTCACATCCATTTGTCCGTTTTTGTTTGATTTTTATCAAGTTTAGTTAGGTTAGCAGCACAGATATTTCCGTACATGGTAGAAACTTTATTTTGAATAGCATTAATATCAAAATACAGCAAAAAATAGTGGCTATTGTTATTTGACCTAATCATTTTTAGACATAATACTTTTTAAGTTTTCATTTGAATGATCACATTACAGAGTCTTTCACACATCACAGTTTTAAACACATGTAATATGTTGGTGGTGCGTGACAATTACAAGATAGGCAATGTAAATCACTCCCTGTCCTTGAGAGTGAGACAAGACTTTTCAATAAATCACACTTGTTTCATATTTCCCCCCACTTTTACGGCACTATCCTCCATCTATAATAAGATACAGTCTTTGAGACATCTGATGCAATGGAAGGATAAGCTCACAACTTCTTGGGTAATTTGTCTTTGTTAACCGCTTTCCATAAAAATATAATACGACGGTGCAATACAAAACCTTTTCAGATATGAAGTGGGGGAAAAAAGAACATCTAAAACCTAAAATGGTTGAAATTTAAGGCAGTTCTTAGGATCAGTTCAGGTCTATGTTATCACAGCTGAAACAGTAAGAACGTTAGGAGATGATCAATACAACACATTTGTGGGATAGTGTTGGAAGGAAACATCTCATGGAGGAGGGGTAGGGGTTTTAAATTTATGGCTTATTCAAGACTGAAAACTCCTTTATTTGAAAACTATAAAAGAACCATCCCTTTGAGATGTATTAAGTTTTCATCATAAATCAATATCTATACTGCCATTAGGAATTGCAAATAACCTTTGAAATTTGAACAATGATCTGCCGGTCAGATGTTTAACTCATTCTTCCACAAAAAAATACAAGTTATTTTAAACTAGTTTTTGGTTTTAACAGTTTAATCTTTATCAATCCATTAACCAAACTAGTATAAGTTTTTCTCTTTGTAGTATACAGCAGTAAAAGTGTTAGTCTATGGAAAGTTCCCTATCAAAAGCTTCTCTTTGATGCAGCGCTGATTTAGCGCTTTGGGAACGTCTTTTAGGAGTGACCAGCTGTGAATATGTGTGCAACACGTCAATGAAATTGACTACAATTTATAGCCTCTGCCGATGACATCATCAGGATGCACCGGTACCAGGGGCTATAAATGGATGCGCCACAGGTTTTTGTCTTCAGACCATTCTGTGGGTGTTCTCAACCCTGTCAAAACCCCTTTCTACTTTCTTCAGTTAGGAGTTAGAATTGTTAGGCAGTGTGCAGAAAACCTTTCTCTTTCTTGAAATGAGCAATAAACAAGGCAAGTGGTGTGTGTTCCCGTGTTTACACCATATGGCTGAAACGGACACACACCGTTTTGTTTTGTGTGTTTGGGGGAAGAGCATGCTGCTCTTATGTTGGGGCGGGGCGGGTGCGAGCATATGTTTCAGTCAAAATGTTTTGCACTCGTCTCGCTGATTTCGAGACGACCTGTTGAAGGACCTGTGTGTGGGCAATACGGTCAGCGAAGAGGCTTTTTCAGAGCTTCATCGAGCCACAGATCTGTCTCTACGGGCGACCAAACAGACGGCTCGCGCCATTGGCCGGTCGATGGCTGCTTTGGTCAGCACGGAGAGACACTTATGGTTGAACCTTTCAGGCATCGGAGATAAGGACATATTCCTTCTCGATGCCCCAGTTTCACCTTCTGGCTTGTTTGGTGACTTGACGAACACAGTCATCACCAGGTTTCAGGAGGCGAAGAGTCATGAGGAAGCCTTCGGGCAATTCCTTCCTCGCCGCACTCAGGGGGATGGGCCGCTGGCCACCCAGCCCTGCCCTGGTCCTTCTAGAAGGGAGGCTCAGAAACAAAGCATGGCGAATCGCGCTCCCCCTCGTAAAGACTGGGGACCGGCTTGTCGCCCTCAGCAGCCTCCAAAGCAACACCTCAAGACCATTATCTCCAGAAAGAGAAAGCCCTGATGGTCTTGCGCCCAGCCTTGTGGGGGTTTCTATGTGGGTCCTAAGAACAGTAGAAAAAGGCTACAGAATTTAATTCATTCACATACTGTGTGCTTCAATGGAAGCAAAGAAATCGGTAACAATTTACAATGTTACATTTGTTGCCATTAGTTTGTTAACATTCGTTAGTGATCTAACAATGAACAATACTTTTATAGCATAAAAGTAGGATTTACCTTAGGGCCCCCATATACCCACGCCAACAAGTATATAATTCGTTATTAAGCAGAACTTAAGCTACAGGAGCTGTCCGGTCAAAAGGTGCTAAACTAAACATTTGCCAACATCTCCAGGAGTTTGTCTCCTCAACACTAAACACAATACTGTGACTATACTGTCATACATGGAAATATCAAGATGGTTTCTAAACATTCCTAAACATAGAAAAAATTTATAATTTTGGGTTTGAAAAGACATGGTTTCAGGCATGTTAAAGCTCAAAATCAAAGAGATGAATGAAAATGGCCAAACATATGTAAAGTGATTACACGTGATGTGTGTCATTCTGAGTGGCTCTGCATTTGCATAGTTTTGCTAATGTGTAATTAGTGGATCTGGAAATCCCACAAGGCTTTATTAAGAGGCTCTGCCTTTTACTTTAAGTCACACTTTCTTCTGTACTGTATGTTCAATCGTGTTAGAGCACAGAAGGGGGCATTGCAGGTAAGGTATAAGCATGGTAAAGGGCTTTCCTGCTTATTCTTAAGGCAGAAACACCCAGGGTGAGATAAACAATAATGAGATAAAGAAGTCCTCTGACCTTGGCTCACTCAGATGATCATATAGTGGACTCCCACAAGGGATTGTGCTGAAATCTAAAACTTTGTGCTCCACCCTGCATTATAAGCAGTTAAATGTGGTTGCATGGGTCAAAAACATAGTGGTACTCTCGCCTCTGTTTTCTACCCATGTATCAGAAGTTAATCAATGCATTTAAATCATTTATAAATGCAAGAATCTAATGCAAAGCAAATAAACCTCAAGTTATGGATTGCTTATTACATTTCTTGGATGAAAGCAAAAAAGACTAAATTGGCAAAACTAGATATAATGCAGATAGCATGGTTACAACTTATCCTAAAAACATGACTGCACAAAGAGCTGACAGCTAAATCGAGAAAGAGAAATCCAGAAGAAAAGCTTTAGTGTTTACTTCAGTCATTTAAAACTTACCTTTTAAATAGTTTTCTGCTGATGTGTAAGAAGAACGATCTGATCTTGGCTCATGAATATTTATCATGTAGTCACCCAGTAGTTCTGACAGATTTTCTAAACAGCAGACAAAGGTATATAGGCGCTAGTCATATTAGGATTACTGCTTACCGCTTCTGCATTCCTTTTGTCCACACAGGCTTGTATGCTGTGACTAAACCATTATGATGGCAAAAGCATGTTTCCCCACTGACAAAAGTAAACCAGTAAACAAAAATAACCACATATTCTGATGATATTTTATTTTTATCACAGATTTTCAACAGTTCAAGATTACTCCATCCATAATACTCAATTCTAATTATTTACCACTCAATCTTTTCAACTCTGTTGCACAATTTACTGTTCTCTTCTTGTTAGTTTCAGATGTGGCATTGTCTTTGAAAGTCTGCCTAAAATGCCAACATCCCAGAGTCTTCTCTTCACTGTTGCTGATGAAACTGGTGTTTTGCATGTAGTGGTAAATGAAGCGGACAGGTTAGGACTTGTTAGGGATTTTTCCTCAAACTAGAGACTATGATGCATGGTACTTGGCTTCTTGTTGTTGAACATTTTATATGTCCACTTACCTTTCTATACTGCTTAGATCTAGTTTGGATTCTTCTTTCAATGCAGTAGTGCATGGAATAGCCTTCATCTGTCAAAAGAAGAGTACACTGATTTATTTCTTTTTAGACATTTTTCAAACCAAAATTTGACTTGCAAGGTAAAATTTCTTGCAAGAAATGTAAGTGTACGCAATACTTCAGCAACTGAAAAAAAGATACTGTATTGTGATGGTCATACTTTATTAAGCAGCACAACCATTTTCAACTTGTTTTTTACAAAAACAAGTACCAAATACGCACATTAGAATAATCTCTCAAAAATTCTATGGCATATTATTTTCATAGTAGACTGGAGTGAACTACTGAAAATGGGTTTTGCCATCACAGGTAAAAATTTAATGAAAATATTAAACCAGTGGAAACCCAGGGGGCCAGGACCCACTAGGGGGCCTCAGCACACTTCCAATGGGGCCTCAAGATGACTTAAAATTAATTTAAAATAAGAAATATTAAAATAATCCTACTTAATTAAAACAATTTTTTTTAAAATACTTTAAAATATATGCCATAAATTCTAAACAGACTGTTTCTGAAAACTGAATAAAGAAAACGTTTCATAAGACTATAGTCCTTAAAATATTGGGCTCACTGGGTAAAACTATCGAAAAAACTATTATTTCTCCATTGGTGAATTATGCTGCAGTGGAAAACAGAAATCTAGCCCACTGAAAAAGAAGCTTAAATTTGTATGGAATTTTGTTGTAATGAAAACTATGACAAAGTTGCCAAATACAAATAAGATTATTATATAGCCCTAAACCAAATATAGTGAGTGCTGCTCTTATAATATTGCATCTTTTTCCCCTGGACTAAAGCAATAACTGCCTCTATTACCCTCACATGAACCTGTGCACACAGGAAAGATTGAGCCCATTAGGACTGAGGGCTTTCTGTATGGATGCCATTATAGAAAAGAAAATAATGCAGGAAGATCACAGCAAGCATCACCTGATCTTCTATCGATCCTATATTGTTACTATCATTTGTTTGCATCAAAGGAACCCAAATATCCCATCTGGTCCCTTCATTCTCCCAGCAGAATATTGATCTAAGGGACATATACAGGTGGTCTTGATGACACAAAAATTTAAAATTAACCTTAAAAAAAGTGCCAAGGTCTGTTTTTTTTTGAAAATGGCAAAATTCTTCACTACAGTAAAACAAAAAAAAAACAGTCCAAGCATAAAACTCCACATCACTGTGCCACATTATCAGGGATGAAATCAAAAATGTCCCTTATTGACTGATGGTTTTGCATGAATATGTAAATAAAAATAGGACTGCACAAAGATAGGAACCTCAAAAAATTAGTTTGAAGCTACTACAGCTTCATTGTTAATTTTCTTAGTGTGTTGAGGACATCTACTGGTGCTACAATTTTTCCATGATCACATTCAGTTTCTCTAACTCCATCTGGCTCTGAGCTGAAATATGCTGCTCATCATAGCCCTCAAGCAATGGTACACCACAGCGATACAACCTCCGCAAATCACTGAGGAAGAACAGCGGCCTCAGATGATTTGTGTCCTCTGCCCACCTATATCACCCATGTTCCACTGTCTAACTTACTAAATGGCGTTTTATTTCCCAGCTCTTCTTGTGAATGCTTGGCTGATTTGTTGCTGTCTCTCTCTTAGGTGAGTGTGTGTGGTGTAACGCTGACTTATGGTTGCTGAGTCCTCCTGCCTGACATGGCAAAAAACTCTCTGCTTCTCCATTAATTAAAGCTTTTTTACTGGCACTAGCTTTCAAATGACCTTCATTAAATTGATATTTACCAGCAACACAGATTGAAACATTCATTGTCTCCTCCTACGCAGTCTGACCGGTGTAATGGGCTTGAGTGTCTTGCATAACTTGTATCGCCTCTTTTAGAACATCATTCATGCAGAGTTTCTCACCCACAAGCATTTATGCACATTCTGAGCCTTTCAGAAACATACATAAAAGGCTTTGTTGTAAAACATCATGGCTGCAAACATGGCCCAGTTTCTCTGTCAGGGAGCTGAACGAAATATGGTTACCCCTGGCACCATGGTGGGATTTTGCTGAGCTCTGACAAGGAAGACTGTCAGTGAGAAAGTCTCAAGCAGGTTTTAACTGGAAATTATCTGTCAAATGGCATGGCAGGTAAGTGGTGGCTAGGTTTGGAAGAGAGGTAAGAGGCACAGTAATCTTGACTCATGGTGCTCAACGGGATCTTAAAAGAACAGCTCTTCCAAAAAATTTTATCATGATTTTCCCACACTCATGTCATTCCAAACATATACAAAAAAATACTGGGATAAAAATGACCCAGTTTGGTAAAAAATTAAGTTAAAATAAAGTATAAAGTTAAAAATAAATATACTGTTGGGTTAAAATATACCAAAATTGGGTTGAAAATTTCAGCTGGAATTCTTGGTCATCAAAATCACTTTACCCCCTCCCAAACACACACACACACACACAAAATTAAGGAGGCAGACAACAATAACAATCAAAGCAAGTTACCAGTCTATAGAAATTCACATATTGAGGAACACTTATTGGGATAATTGTTATTTAAGAGGTAGAAAGCTTTTGAAGTAAATGGCCGCTGTGCCCCGCAATGTATTTTGCAGAAGCGTTTCTCTGTGAATGCCAACAAAAGCTTGTAAGCACTGATTGTTTTCTCAGTGTGTATGGAAATTTGATGGCATGTTTTGCACAGAACAGGATATCAGCTACTGGTATGGACCTAGGAAAACAGAAATTAGTGTGCATCAATGCATGAAGAAGGCTAAGTTTAAAACCTTTACACATCTTTAGGAGAAGTAAAATCAATATGCTTCTGACACTTTACTCAAGACTTATTAATGCTTCTGAAGTATTTGGTATTTTCAGTAACATTTTAAATTGACATTGTATTTGATAATATTAGTTAACTACATTAAAGTAGCAATGAACAATATTTTTATTTAATGTTCATTTTATGAAAATTGGTCATTGTTTGTTCATAATGCATTAACTTATGTTAACTTATTGTTTAGCTTATTGTTGTTCACAATCGTTCACCCAAAAAATTATAATTTCCTCATAATTTATACACGTATATGAGTAGAGTGTGTACAGCGCTCTGCACATGGGTCAAATGCAAGGAATGCATTTAATAACATAAAAAATAGGCCTTGAACCGTATTGTAGTGTTTTTGTATTTTCTTCTGAATGCAACCCTAAGCAAACACCCCCCTTGATACTAGCCAATGGCAAACCTAAGGCCCTTTATGCATGCCCATGTTAAGAACAGGATGATGTGCCAAGACCATGCGCTAATACTACTACTACTACTAATTTACAATTGTTTAAAATATGGCTGTTGATTAGCAGCACAAAAAGAATAAAGAGCTTTTTCAAACAGGATGTGTTCATGTATTCAGAGACAGCCAGAAAGAGCACAGCAGAAAATTTCAAACTACATTTAACTTGAAAAAGCATCTTAAACACATAAACTATGGCATGAGATGCAGCAACGGCTGGGGGTTTAGGGTTGGCCACTGCTGTGGAAATAACAAAAATACTCCTTAACATCATCATTACTTTCATAAACAAGATTAACATAGAATAGAGCAGTTTGACAGCACCGCTACTTACCGCGGCTATGCCCTTTTCTCTCCGTGAGAAACAATGTAGACTCACATGCTGATGCTAAAGTAAATGACTGACATGCCTCTCTCAGTCGGTCGGTACATGTACCAGGTCATTCAGTTTGTTTATGAATGAGAAGTTTTAAGAGTGCCACTTCTCATTGTGCATGAGCTGCTGTAGCCAAGCACATGATTGGCTGTAGCTGTAACCATTCAAGGGATCTGCCTTGGTTGGACCGTGATTGCCAAGCATACGATTGGCTGCTGCTGTAATCAGTCACGAGGGTGTAAGCACTCTTAACCACTGATGTTGTTTCACAATGCGTAACTGCTGGCAGAGACAAAACGTTAACGATTTTTGTATTTGACTCTTATTCCGAGTCCAGATCATTACCATGCTTTTGTACATGTAACCTTGTTAGCAACACAGTCAAACTGTTTTATTCTACTGAATTATTTTCCAGGACAAATAATTATTTTCCAGGACTGTAAAGGGATTAATGGAAAGGAGGAGGCGAGATCCTGATTGACAATAAATAATATTTTAATTATAAACTTAACCAAAAAGACAAACACACACACACAGGTGTCAGACAGCCGTCCGTAAATCTCTCTCTCCATCGCACTGCTGTCTTCGGTCAGCCTTTATCCATCTCGAGGGCTAATTAGCCTGATTAGGGGCCAGGTGTGCGGAATCATGACCCGGCCCCACCCTCCGCCCTGCCACAACAATATAATACAAATGTAATACATTTTATTATATTATCATTGATTATTAAAACTGTAAAATGTGATGTGTTTTTACAACTTAAATAAATTAGGTTTTCAATTATTTATTTTAAGTTGAATGAACCACATGAACCACTTCTTTCTATGACCACAGGGGTCGCTACCAAGACTCATGTTCTCGTCCACTGAGATCTTTTCCCAGTCATCCAGGACTCTTAGTTTCGAGCCTCCCACGGCTCCTCCTCCTCACGTCATGTCCGCCAAGCCAGAGTTCCCCGTCTTGGCCACCACACCAGAGTTCCATGTCATGGCCGCCACGCCAGAGTCAGCTCCAGGCCATGTCACAGCCGAACCCCAGTCTGCTCAATGCCATGTCAAAACCAAGCTTCAGTTTGCTCCATGCCTTGTGTCAGCCAAGCCCCAGACTGCTCCATACCATGTCACAGGCCCGCCTCTGCACAACGTCCTCAATTCTGATAGGTGCACAACCCTGCTTTTAGCACAAAAGTACAGAGTAGGTTTAGTTAATTAGATGTTCTTACATTTCCTATTTACTGCCATAACAATGACACTGTAATCAAGAAGAAAGGAAAAATACACTATTTTCATGGTGTGTTTTGTCTTCGAAAAAAAATCTAATATAATGTATGGTTGCTTAAAACAGTACTAAGACTAGAACAAGATAGTGGCCCTGGAAGGCCAAATTCATTTTTAGTAATATATATGTAGCCGGTGGGTTGAAAATAACCACTAAAGAATACAAAATATTTTATGTTTTATTCTAACAACTGTAAAAAAAATTATATATACAAAAAAAAAAAAAAAAAAAAAACAGTTGATGGGACTGTATATATAAAAAAAGGAAATGAAATACAAAAATTAAGTGCAAAAATGAAATACAGTGATGAAATACAAAAATTGGAATATATAAAAAATGAAATATGGTAGAGGCTAATGTCAAATGAAAATACAAACAGGGCATTCACCTACCATACATCATCTTAATACATGCTTGTATAATTTACAGCATTTTATGCATTTAAATACTTGCTTAAATCATTCAAAGCATTCTATGCATTTTTAACAAGGCTTTAAGGGCATGTATAATGGCTTTAACAATACCACTCATATTTTCACATATAACACGTATTACATTTATTCATTACACTGAAAAACACTCTAGGCTATAAATCATTAAATAAGATATGATTAATTCTATATTTACATACCCAGTCCTCACATGTGCACAAAACTTCAATTAACACTCACTTCATAACACTCAATTTTAACATACAACTCTTCTGAACACATATTTAAAGCCAATTTACAAGTATTTTATGGGAAATTTTATATTACATAATGTCTCTATCAGGAGAGTGCTGGAAAACAGGTGTTGCAAAACTCTGGTTCTTAAAAGGGCCACGTCCAATTTACGGCTAGTGTTAAATTACATGAAATTTCTCCATGTGGCTACATTTAATATTTCTAAAGCATTATTCGTAAATTGTCTACAAAATGATTACCCCAATTTTTTGAGCTTTAAAAAACGGAAAATGCTTAAACGATCACTTGACAGAAAAATATTGTCTTTCTTTACAGATTGCAGTTTTGTTCTTTTCGCAAAAAGTAGAGTTTATGAAAAGTGAAGACTGAGAGAAATTTGGTTATTTTTGGTCGTCGAATCAAAGCGGTATTCATTTTAAGTATATTAGGTGTTGTTCATGTCAAACACATTTTTTTGTCCATCTTGCTGTTTTTGAATTGTTTTCCCATATAAACAAGCTGGACCTCAACAACCTTGAACATTGTCAATGAGCGTAACGTGCGCATCACGGACAGGTTAAGCCATAGTTCGCAGACTCCAGTATGCAAGCTGAGTATAGGTTGGGGTGGAAAGTGGGGTGGCAAAGTTTATTTTTAGGGAGGCAGCTGCCACCCCGTGCCACCTTATGGCCATGGCCGTGCTCACTCCACTCCAACTGTTTTTGCTTTTTAAAAGAAAATGTGGCATGTCAAAATAACATTTTGTGGTGATCAACATTAAGCCACAAATGCTGTTGACTGAACTTAAAGGCTCATCATTTTACTCCCAGATGTTTATGACTTTCTTTCATCTGCTGAACACAAACTGAGACTAAGAGGAATTTCTCAGCTCTGTAGGTCCATACAATGCAAGTGAATGGGTGCCAAAAAGTTGACGCTCCAAAATCCACATAAGGGCAACATAAAAGTACTCCAGATGACTCTAGTGGTTCGTAAAATCTGTATCTTCTGAAGTTATATGATAGGTGTAGGTGAGAAACAGATCAATACTGAAGTCAATTTTCTCAATAAATTCTCCTCCCTGGTCAGTCTCCACTTCACTTTCACATTCTCCTTCTTATGTTTTTGGCGATTCACATTCTTCATGCATATTGCCCCCTACTGGGTAGGGAGGATAATTTATGATAAAAAAAAATACTTTTTTTCACCCATACCTATCATATTGGCTAGTTGCACAAGATGGTGCCATTGAGCTTTCACCTTATGAATGTGTGCATGTTTATGTCTTGTCTTATGAGCGCTCATTGAATCTGAGAGAGAACAAATTGTGTGATCGAGGTGTAAGTGGGGCTTTATTGTTGCTTTGAGAAGAAACTTCCAAAGGAGACTTGTTAGAGACTTGGTTAAGACCAGCATGAGAGTGCTTACAAATAAAGAAAGAAAGGACAGTGGTTTATCAGCGACAGGAGATAACATTCACTTTACATTGTTGTGTGCCTCAACCATCAGCAACAAGCTAACCAATAGTTTGAAGTAATTAATGCTAAAATTGTGGGTAACACTTTACAATAAGGTAACAATACTTTTACAGAATTTATTACCCTTGATTAATTTTGATTTCTGTCTATACATTTACATGGGGCATATGAACGAATGGTATTTTACAATGAACAATAGTATATTTAAATGAAACTTTAAACTAGATTAATGCTCTAAAATAGTTATCATTGTAAGTTTATTATTACAAATGCACTAACCAGTGTAAATAGACGTGAACAGAAATTTCAACTTTATAGTGTTGGTTGTTGTCCAACAGAAGATTTTCGTATGACCTATTCATATGACCTGTTTACCTTGCAGTTGTATATCTTACTTAATCTGTATCCAAGCTTAGCATTATTTATTCATGTTTACAGAAACGAAGATGAGCTACTGATGTTTATTATCGTTTCTTCATATTCATCAATGTAACTGCATATATACTGTAACATGTTGACATGTTGTTTATGGTCTTATTCAAACTAATAAGAGGAATTGGAGTCATGCATTTTACTGGGTTGTAATGTCTTGCATTGATAGCTGTTCCTGAATTTTTTGTGCACACAGGGGAGACTGTGGGCAGAAGGGGTTCAGCGTTGTTTTAAGTGTGCTTCTCTAAACAATTACAGAGTGTACAGTGTAATTCTGGCCAAAAGCTAGAGTGTTTAATCCAGAGAGGATAGCAGTTAGCAAGCTAGTTTTGAAAGCATAGAGCCCGCCCTTGCTTCAGATGTGTCTCCAAAGCCACATCTCCTCTATCACACATGAACACACACACAGAGTAGAGTCTAAGCACCAGGAGGAGAGACGTGTTTGTGGAATCGATCGCAATGGTTTCAGATTACCTCATGTCTCATTCACAGGTTAGACATTACAATGTATACAATACATTACAAACGTAATAATCCATGCTGATGACTTGTGATTGTCAGCACGAACAAGTTGCACGGTGGTATGCAAATATAGTTTGACAGACAGGAAGGACATCCTATCATTATATTCGGACCGAATACAATGATTGGTCGATATTTTTTTTAGTCCTGTCCTTTCCACAGAAGATATATATATTTACCTTTAGACCACTTAATTTATTGATTGCTATCAGGATGTGAAAAATTCTGGAAAAGATTGCACACCTTAGCTTTAAATAAACACACTATTTATGAGATCCGCCTTGTGTCTTCATTGCAATGCTACAATACATTTTAAATCTTTTTCTGTAAACACCTCATGTAAAATGCCATTTTTAGTGGTCTTTTGACCAGCGCCTGGTGAAACCAGAAGTGGTTATGCCTACACTCTGTAAACCAGGAATCAAACATGGCGTCTCAAGCAACTAGCCAATTGTGTCTGAACACATTAATTTTAACCACTGTAGTCATATGGATTACATATATGCGCCCTTATGTGAAGCTTCGAAAATTTGGCACCATTAACTTGCATTGTGAGGACTTACAGAGCTGAAATATTCTTTTGTGTTCTGCAGAAGAAAGAAAGTCATACACATCTGGGATTCTAGGAGGGTGAGTAAATCATGAGAGAATTAACATTTTATGGTGAACTAATCCTATAACTTGCATTGATGCCTGAAATATTCCTTTAATAATTAACTATATATTTAGATATATTTAAAAGAACAGATATCGTTCATGTATTGAAGACTACTTAGTTACATTTCTTATTTGTTTTTAGATCTGCCTTTGACAGACAGTAAACTCTTAAATATTAATACAAAGCCAGATCAATAAGACATTGTCACTGCTTTGATAGTGTTGTTTTTGCAGAGATTGTACAAATGGATGCCATCAATTCACAGGGATCTCTATGTTCAAAATAAATTAAACACCAGAATTATAAACTTGATATAATGCTTTCTAAATAAGTGCAAACAATTACTGAGTAACACATTTTATGGTAGGGATCAGCGATACCACTTATTTTCTTTTTGATCCGATACCACTAATTTAAAGTCCAATAATGTCGATACTGATACCAATATCGATACTTCTATTAAATTGATAGTTCTTTTTTTTTTTTTTCAATTTATTGGGATAAAATGGGTAATTTAAAATACAATTTTAGTCATAATTTATCATTATTTTTATTTAATTTTTTACATTTGTGAGACTAAACAGAAAATTATTTGACTTCAGTTTTGTTTGCCCTTATAAAAATGTCTGTTTCACTACAGTAACTATAATTTAACAATGGTAGTTACTCCAGGGAAGCTTGTGCATTACTTGTTGTTCTAGTGACCATACATATCATCTCTTATTTAAGGTTAGCATACTCAACTCCTAAGAAAGAAAGGTGAACATATGGCTTATGCCTCCATATGCTTTAGACTTTGCTACTGTCCAGAAGCGGTTTCTCAGATTTTTTATCATTACCTCTCTAAAAGGCACTGATAATTCTTGTTTGAACGAGCCTTGTGGCGGAAAAGAGCTTGACTGCTTGTGTCTTTCAGCATGCATGTTAAGATGAGTTAAAGAAAAGTATTTGCTAATATAGCCTAATTATTTTTATTTAACTTTGAAGTTTATGATTATTGTTCATGGTAACTAAATAATAACAATATCCAAGTTAAAAAAAAAAAAAATATATATATATATATATATATATATATATATATATATATATATATATATATATTTAGAATTTATATTTTTGTGTGAGGATCAATATTTTTGATAAAACAGCATCGGAAGTAACGATACTTTAGGTTTGATCCGCCCATCCCTACTTTCTGGTCTGCAGTTTAATTATTTGTTTGTGTCTCTCTCTCTCTCTCTGTGTGTATGTGTGTGTGTGTGTGTGTGTGTGTGTTTGCATGCCATTTTAAACTAAAACATAGAGGATGTGCATTTTTAAATGTTCTCATTACCATAATGAGCAAATAACACAAATGCCTTGTTTCATTTTCCTGAGTTTTTCATCTACTTTGTGTCTCAAGTAATGAATTCAGCACTTTCAATGCCCTGCATGAACCATTACTTTTAACATCTGAACCATGAAGAAAGGCTATCATTTAGACTAATGGAAAGAAGTCTTTGATGTGCTTTGGCAGAAGTGACAGGCTGAGTAAAAAAATTTGTGCTGAGAAAAGAGGATTTATATCTGCATGCAGAAACACACACAAAGGGATTTTAAGAAGATGAAGTGTTATTGTAGACCCCCATAGTAGTTGCAGAGGTTAAGCATTGATATGGAGTGTCCTTGTTTATTTCTTCCATGGTGAGACCGTGTTATTTTTACATTTACATATATTCTCTTGACTTTATTTCTGGACTTACAAGATAAAGTAAGTGCTGTGTGTTTTGTGGGATACATAGGGCAATGCCAGCCTGCAATGTAAGTAAAGCACTTACACTTTTAAGTAGACAATCAAAGTAGTTCCCTTCATTTATTCAGCAACACATTGGTGTTGTTTGCCAAGAGCTTTGCTCTATATTTCCCAAATCAGGTCCCTTACACTTCCCTTGTCCTGTTCAAATGAAGCCCTGAGCTTAATGTAGAACAGCATTATTGAAACAGCTCAAGTGAGCAATCCATTCAGACGAGCGGAAATGTGCTGTCTGCTTCACAGTAACACCTGGCTGTACTTTATCTATTTCGAATCACTGGGTGAATTACTGTCCAGATGAACCTGACAGTCCATGATCACGTCTGCAGTGCAGCATGGTTTATCTTTTCAAGCATGTGATTTTCCCCCTTATGATGGTACCCGCCTCCAGTGCTGCCACTTGCTCCCTCTCACCCACAACCAATTAATATTTCACAGTCTCGACAGCACAGGCACAGATTCAAATGGCCCTGAGAAGTGAGCAGCTTCTATCCCACTCCACTCCACTTTAAATTCTAAACCAATTAAGTTCAAGGCTCTTATTTTTGGAGATTTTGAGACACTTTTTCTTTCTTCCACCCCACTGTCCCAGATGTCTTTATTAACAAACTGATTGAACACATTCGGAATAGAAATGTTGTAATCTAGTTGCCATCAGCCAATAGTTGTAGCAAGAGGAGAAATCTCCCTTCTTCCCTGCACTTTGCAGAGTCCTTCATTCCACTCTCCGTCAGTGATCCAGAAGATTGCTGGCACTCCAGGTAGTGTTTTTGGGCTGCAAGACAGTAGGATGCTGTCTCTACATATATATCCATCTCTATCTCTGAGAGTTCACTCACAGGGTAATTTTCACTTTATCAGTTTCTTCCTGCCAGTCAATATTCCTTCAATTGAATTTCTCTCTCAAATAGTGTGCCATATGTGGTGAGTAGTTGTTGCAAAGAGCAAAGTGTTGAGGCTGTGCAAATATACATTCTGGTTTTGTACACTCATGCAATACATCAAATGCACTTTTACTACTGCGATTTGTAATTGGAAATCGAAATTACATGCTTCATTACACGTTTGGCTCCAGTTTCCCAGTGAAATGTCCAGCAGGGAGTGCCAAAAGCGAGTGAAACGGTGTTGTAATCAGAAAAGGTTTTTAAGGTGAATATTAGACAGAGGTTTCAATGAGTAAAATGTACCTACCTAACCTAAAACTTTAACCTGAATGTAAGAAAGTGTTCTAAAAGCAAATGAGAAATTAACAAAACAGACATCCTTACCCTTTACCAACATCTAAACCTAATTGGTCACTGTTGACACTGATGGAGTTGATGTGATATGCGTGTGCATTAGCGAAAACACGCCGCGGGGACGCCTCCACAAGTAGATCCATCGGCCGGAGAACAGGGACCTAGACAACATGAGCATGTTGTAAAAGCAAATGCATAATGCTTTCCAATACGTTATAGTAAAAGTGTTTTTTGCAGTGTATGACAAATAAAGCACAAGATAAGTGTTTATAAATTCAATCAGCCTTTGTAGTCGTGATTTGTTTGAAAGTGAATTAGGCGCATAGTTGTTGTAGCACCTCTAGTGTTCATTTCATCAGAAAACTGTGGCAAAACAAAGACTGGCATGGAAAAGACAGTTTGCTAAAATGTAGTTATTGTATAGCAACGCTCATTCTATGAGACTAGGTTGGTGATTGTGGTAGTAATCATTGTATTAAGGAATTTGCATGCTAATCAATCTGCGCATTAGTCCATTGATTTTAAAATGCAGTTCTGGGGACCCACAGCACTGCTCATTTTGGATGTCTCCATTATTTAATATGCCTGATTCAGCACATCAGCTACTACAGAGTAGAGGCTCCATATTAAGGGAGACATCAAAAATGTGCAGTGCTGTGGGTCCCCAGGACTGGGATTTTAAACCACTGCATTATAACATTTGGCATAGCACCATTACATCAGTATATTCTGGGCAGCCAACCTACCTCAATTTTCTCATTGGTCATTTGACAGTTTAGCAGTACTAGCCGCAGTGTGTGAGAGGAAGTGCGAGTTTTATTGTTAAGAATCACAAGTTGAATGTGCTCACAGGAGATTCAGAATTAGGAACAAATGACATTTTGTTCCTAATGAGAACCAACGAATTTAAAAAAAACTGACTTGGATAAGATTCCAGCAACAAGCAATTTTTATGTTGACACTGAATGCAAAATTGCTGCCTGACGAGGCACAATCACAACCAATAAGAACGTATTTGATGTTTAATGCACAGTTAGGTGAGCATGATTTTAAACCAATAAGAGTTTAAACTGAGCAATCAAAAAAATGTCCATTTTTGTATGGCTGGATAGGGCAACTACTCTGATTAGGCTATCAAGGAAATAGATATCACAGCTTTTTTCACCTGACATTTATCACATCGCATCTGGTTAGGACAACCATTGTGGAAACGAGCACTCTACATGCATTTTGGAAAGTCTCATTTTTCAGACTGTTTTCAATGAAAGGCCTCTAATTGGAAATGTGAGCTACATAAAATTAATGTATCTTCATATTACCAAATTACTAAAAAAGGATATTTTTGACTGGAAATTTAATGTGCATTCACTGATTTTCTCCATGGTTTATTTTCCAATTACTTTAAACAAGTAAACATAAGATTCAATTACTGCTTCAACTGAATTATTCTAATCGTACATTATGTTTTTTCCTTCCTATAATGAGAGCATTTTAAATTGAGCTGTGTGGATATTTGTACATGTTATAACAGCAATTATAACCTGGATTTTCATGTGAAGAATGTGTGAGTGTTCAGAACTAAAGTGACACTAAAGCTCACTGATTTACAAAGCAACAGTGTTACATTTACAATGATACAGTTCTACAATTTTAGTACAAAAAAATGATAAATAACATTGTTTATCCAATAGAAGTGAAATGTTCCATCAGTTAGAAAAAACCTTGCAGTAAGAGAGACTTTTTCAATGCATGAAATATTGCAAAGAAGATGCAGGCCTTAATGGCATGCATCTTATGATGAAAAAGCCTGCAACCTTGGAAAGGATTTTCTTATACTGACTGTAAAAACCCAGACTTCTTCCAGAAATAGCATTTAATTCACACAGACCTTGAACTCGGACAGTTCAATGGATCAGAAAATCTATATCAATCAATACCTGCTCATGTAATTATTTTAATGCTTAATAAAATGGCCAAATAAGTTTTTTTTTTCTGAAATTATTGCTCAAAATTATTTTCTCAGAGAGTTGCTTTGTAATTTTCTCATGACATGCTACTTGTTTGCTAGAAGGAATGCATTGCTCTTACCTGTCAGTAATGATAGCATATACCTTTTCTTTGAAATTATTTTTGTATTTATTTAAATCAGCTCTCTACAGTCACAAGAAATAAGTAATATCTTTCTATTCTGTTTCAAGTAGAAAAGAAGCTGCCACTGGTTTAGATACTCTTAGACAAATATATACATTATGCAGCATCCAGTAGGCCTACATTTTAATTCCATCTACACAGTAGAATGCAATTTGATGATTTTCCTTTTGTCTTCTGCGTTAGTCTCTGTTCCGTGTTCTCCCCACGGAAAGGGCAACCCAGTGTACAAAAGGATATTACTCAGGTTTTTCTTGGTTCACTTTTGTTTGTTTATTTTTTCTCACTAATAAATAACCAGGTAATAAACCTGAGAAGATAAGAAGAATACAACATTTCAATTTTCATGTGTATTAGTACAAACACAATTCAATAGCCCAATAATAATAATAATAATAATAATAATAATAATATGCAACAATAAATAACATTAATCAAAATACTAATTATAACAATATTAATATGCTATAATAATAATTTCACAATTATCATATACACGTTTCACACTTTACATTATACACCATACTCAAATCCTACCAAACCTCTGCAAGCAAGAAACTACATTTCCCAGAATGCTCCGCGGCAAACCAGGAAGAATAACATTACTCACATTAAATACCGTTCCGCGATTCTTACTTCAAACATTTAGAAATTCAAATAAAGTAAACAACTGGACACGTCTAGTATAGCGATGTTCTAAGTAAGTCTAATGTTAGCTTTGTCTCACGGTTACCTCGTCAACTTATAACTTTGAAGCATAGCTATATATTTATCAGTCAACTAACGTTAGACTGTTTAGATCTACCGGAGCATAGCATTATCTTTAACGTGAAACGGACACAAACACAGTACAACAACATAGCATGGTGACAGCAGACAACATGAAGCGTACATCATAAAGCAGACAAGAAACATTTAAAATTAAGAGAGCTCACCAAGTGGCTGCACACCGGATTGAAGTCATTATAGATTCAATGAATCGCGCTTCCTTTTCACACAGTGAACTCCGGTCACATGTTCCACAGCACACTCATCTCTTAAAGAGGCACTACACCATTAGGCTACTAACCTCAAAACATTCCTTATAACAGTTGTAACTTTAATTTAATGTACACATTTGAATTAAACATAAATAAATAATAATAAAAATAACAAAACTCCACAGAAAACACACCTCCCACTTAAGTTCCTGATCTTATAATCCAGGGAACTTACTAAAATCACACAAAGAACCCCTCTTAGTGACAGGTTTTTTTTTTTTTTTTTTTAAAGAGCCCTTGGCTTAGCACAATGTCATTGTGTAAGTGTCTGATGAAGGCATGACCGATGAAAGAGCAGCTTAGTCCAAGTCAATCACATCCCTTTGGCAGGTGTGGTGTCCCGCCAGGGTATGCGAAATATGGGATGTGCATGCTCTTACTTCTTCATGTATGTGCAATGTGATGGGCATGGTGGCAGCGCTAGGCTTGCACCAACCAGCCTACAGGGGTAAGGGCAGTGACATTGGGACAGGGGTAGGGAATAGGGCGATGTGCAGAATAAGACGGTTTCAGGAAGATGCGGGTGTCATGGTGGCTAGGGTGGATGAGTTTTTTCCTCCACCAGGAGAAGGACCACTAGTCTTCTCACGTCTCTTCTGATAACTGTCATGGACAGTGAAGAACTCCTTTTCTTCCGACTACCTACCAGGGCAACAGGAAGGCCAGCACATGTTGTAATATCAGCATCCCTGACAATTCCTCTCCTGTCAGGATAAACTGTAAGAATCCGGCCCAAACGAAACTGACCTCTCAACGCATTTGGGTCAGCAATCCAGACGAGATCACCGACTTTGACGTTCCTCTCCGTCCGGTGCCATTTATGTCGAATGAACAGATTTGGGCCAGCTAGTTCCCTCCACTTAGCCCAGAAACGGTCTACTCCGATTTGAATAGCCCTTAGACGATGCCAGGGATGGATTTCTAGGTCAAGCCCGCTGGTGTCTCCTCCAAGCGATGCTCGACCCAGTATGAGGGAGTTGGGTGTTAAGTACTCAATTGAGTCTTCCTGTTCTTGAGCTCTGGCATCGATTGGGCGTTCGTTTGTCAGGTTGGCTGCCTGATAGAACAGAGTTTGGAGCTCCCCCCATGTGAGATACTCTGTAACTCCTCCGAGGCTCATGAGTGCCCTCTTCAAAAGCTTCACAGCAGCCTCCGCAGCTCCGTTCCTGTGGGGTGCGTCTGCAGGGTGAAAATCCCACTTCCACTCAGTCCCGTTCTTAGCGGCTACATCTTCTATGGACGTAGCCTGCAAGCAAGCCAGATTTTTATACAGCTCACTCAGAGCCGACTTGGCGCCAACAAAGTTGGTACCCCTGTCGGACCATAGTTTCCTTGGATGCCCCCTCAGAGCAACAAAGCGGGAGTATGCTTGGAGGAAGCTTTCTGCCGACTGGTCATCGGTGAGGTCCGCATGGACAGCTCTCGAGGCCATACAACAGAAAACAATACCCCAGACCTTCTTACTTGTCCTTCTTTTAACAGCGTCTTTCACCTCGAAGGGGCCAAAGAGGTCAAGGGTTGTATACTCGAATGGACTTGCTCTTTCGGTACGCTCTTGTGGGAGCTCACTCATTACTTGCTGACAAATCTTGGCTCTTTGCTTTCTGCAGATGACACAGTTGTTCAACACCTTCTTAACAGTTCTTCGTCCCTGCATGATCCAGGCTTTTCTTCTTGTCCATAGAAGGGTAGAGGCAACACCTTCATGATTTTCTTCATGTGCTTCCCTGGTCAGTAGGGTTGCTAGCCACGACTGGCATGGGATTAGCGGTACAGCCACTCTATCCTCATTCCAGCGTTGGATTCTCCCTCCGCAGAGCAAGAGTCCTGTCTTTCCCTCCTTCTGAACAACCAGGCGATCTAGGGTTATGTCCCGGAACTCGACACCATCTTGAGCTTCGAGAGCTAGATCTTTAAAAGCTGTTGCTCTTTTTTCCACAGACAGGTATGGTCTTGCCTCCCACTTTGACCGAACTGGGGCCTGGCTGTTACCTAGCCAGATTTCTACTGCTTGTCTCACCCAAGAGATGGTCCCGCATAACCTTGCCAGTGAACTGAACCTTCGGGGGTCCACAAGGCGCACAAGTGCAACACTGGTTGGGCCTGACCATTTCCTGGGCTGGGCTCCTGCTGTCACCAGTGCTGAGAACGCCTTCCTTCGAAGTCCTCCGATCTCCTCAGTAGCAGAGGGGTTGATCTCTCTGGCAGTTTTCACAGGCCAATCTGATTCAGGCAACTTTAAAAATTCTGGGCCTTCCTGCCAGACTGATCCTTCAGCAAGCTCCTCAGGAGATGCCTCTGTTGTGATGAGGTCGGCGACGTTCTGTCTTCCTTCGACCCACCTCCAACTCTCTACTGATCCGGCCTTTTGGATTTCTCCAATACGGTTTGCAAAAAATGTCTGATAGCCATAACTATCCTTCTGGATGGCTCCCAGGATTGTCTGACTATCGACAAAATGGATCCACCGATCAACCTTGATGTAGCAGTGCTTCTCGAAGTATGTCTTCAGGCGGGATGCAAAGACAGCCCCACACAGCTCTGCTTTAATGACATCACCTTTCTGGTCTAGAGGGGTGAGCTTGGCCTTCGATTCAACCAGCTTCACTACGACTCCATCTTCTGTCTCCCACCGTAGGTAAAGAACGGCTCCGTAGGAAGCTTCACTACCATCGGAAAACGTGATCCCCATTGGGCAACCTATGGCTCCAAGGGGTGTGAGACTCCTGTTAAATCTAAGTTGGCCAAGCCTCACATATTGCTCAAAGAGTTTTATTGCAGCCTCTCGAAGACGTGGCGAAAGCGGATCGTCCCAAGTGTCCTTGGAGGGATGGTCTCTTCCTGCTTCCTGAAAGGACTCTCTTATGAGCATCACTCCTCGTTGCTTAGCAGGTGAGGCCAGACCGATGGGGTCATAGAACCCTGCAATCTGACTCAGCAGCATGCATCGGGTGAGAGGGTCGGGGGTGCTGCCTCTGATCTCATCCTCTCGTAGATCCAAACCGGTCCTCATCTTTCCTCGCCTCCTTGAGAAGTTCACTGACGTAAGCACACGGAGTTTGTCAGATTCGGGTTCATATCCCAATCCCAATGCCCTGTTCTCCTCGTCCCGCATCTGGTTGGGGAGTATCAGAGTCTTGGGCTCTGTTGACCTGACTTTGCTGGGGTCAATGGATTTTCCACTCCTCCCACTTTGGCCTGTCATGGCCCAGGGCTTGAGGGAGAAGCCTCCTGCTTTTAGGATCTCTTCCACTCCTTCGGTCATCCTACTCAGAGTTTGGATATCATCATGCGACATCAAAATGTCATCCACATAGCAGTCCTCTGTCAGGATCCGGCGCTCTTCAACCATGGATGTAAACTGAGGCAGGTTTGCCGTCTCTCTCATGGCAACCTGAGCGATGCATCCAGCAGGCTTGTCGCCGATGTTAACTCTGATGACGGCAAACACACCGATTTCATCTTCGGGTTTATCCCTCCATAGGAATCGATGGAGGTGAACCTCCTCGTCCTTCAGCCACACTGAATTATACATTTTTTTAACATCGCCAAGGGCAGCATGCAATCTGCTCCTGAATCTAAGCAGGACACCTCGGATCGGGTTGAGGACATCAGGGTCTTTGTGCAAGAGGTTGTTCAGGCTCAACCCTCTGAACTCCTGGCTACTATTCCAGACTATCCTCACTGGCGTTGAGCTAGAATGAGGGTTCGGGGCAACCAGATGACTGATGTACCAGATTGGGCCGTTCCAGCCTTTGATCACTTCCTTCGTGAGCTTGATGGCTGCTCCTCTTGATACCATCTCACGGATCTGCCCTCCATATGCCGCTTTCCACACAGGTTCTCTCACCAGCCGAGCCTCTGTGTTCTTGAATGTTGCTTCTACTGCTCGGCGGTTATCTGGCAGAACCGCTGGGCTTACTTTCCGTGGGTAGGCCGCATCCCAGTGTGGGGCATCGCTGTGTTTGTCCGCTAGCACATAAAAGAGACAATCCTTTATCTTTTCTAAGTCCCTCTCTTCTCCAAGGGACATCTCTTTGCCTCCCGGAGGGCACTTGCTGCACTTGCAGCTCCCGCATTTTGGGTCACATGCTGCTCCAATACTATCCCACCTGAACCACTCAAACACCTCCTTATTCGTGACAGTGGTGCTGCTGAGGGTCACTTCTTCCATTCTCGTTGGGTCCTCACTCAAATCTTTGGTGTCCACAAGAACCTCCTTGTCCACTCTTGAGGATGTTCTCATAGACCTTGCAAAGTGAGTCTCAGACTGGTGCAGCATTAGGTCAGCCACCTCAAAGAGATCAGGGTGAGTACCGCCAACAGTTTTGCCCAATGGGCCGTCCCAGAGTACTAGATCTCCCTCCAACTTGAATGGCTGTGGAACAAGACGACCTTCCCTGTGGCTGATCAGAAGATCAATCTTCTCAGGACGGACCAGCTCTTCTGCAGTGATGTCAGGAAAGATCTTTTGCAGTTGTTGCGGAGTGACAGGCCGACTTATCTCCGCAATACTCTCCAGGCCATAGCAGAGCAGTTTGTGTTCCATTACCGTCCCCTTGATGGTCTTCACTCTTAGTCGCAGGGAGTACCTCTTGGCTATAACTGTCGTTCTCATCCCTCCTATTCCGTGGACAATTAACTTGATGCGCTCACCAATCAGTCCAAAGGCTGGGCAGCGTTGTTTGTTATATAGTTGGTGTCAGAGGCAAGGTCAATAAGAGTGCCTATCAACTGGCCTGAGTTAGTTGTCACTTCCAGTAACATCATTATAACTGGGTACTCTTTCAGTCCACCACCAGCAATGCAGATCGTAGTTGAGGCTTTGTTGGAAAATGCCTTCCTGAATTCTGCTCTTAATTCCGGAGTGACTTTCGCGAGGAGCTCTTCTTGCTTGCTGGTCAGCCCGAGGCCCTTTCTCTCCATCCTTTTGGTTCCTTGCACCTCGCTGCCAACGTCTTTCTCTTGAGCAATGGACTTAGGGCAGAGCAGATAGTGGTGAGGCTCTTCTTTGCGACAGTCCATTTTACTGCAGAGGAACTTCGGGTTGCAATGGCCATCCTTTAGGTGGAAGCACAGGCACCGATTGCATATCCCATGGGTCTTTAGATGAGCTTTTCTCCTCTGGAGATCCAACTCCCTGAAGGCTTTGCAGGCAAACAGCCTGCCAGCGTGTGTCTCATCAGCACAGGCAGTGCACGAGGTTAAGCGTGGGTTCGACTGAGACTCTCTTCGGCCTGAGGTAGCTTTGGAGAACGCTTTCTTGACTCCTTCTGGCTTGTCTGCCGAGCCTTTCACTGAGGAGCTTCCCTCTCTAAGTCCTACCTCCAGCTGATCTAGCTCCTCCAGGATCAACTCCTGCCTCTTCAGGAAGCGCAGTAAGCAGTCGAAGTGGTTATGTGGAGCAAAACCATTCACAGGCTCAGTCTTGTGGGCAATCCATTTCTCCTTCAGAGCACTTGGTAGCTTGCATTCAAGGGACTGCGCTACCCAACGGTTCTTTATTACCTCCTCTTCTCTCAGGATCACAAGATTACTTAAGGCCCGCTCCACTGCTTGAATCAGCTCAGTTGCTTTCCTAGGGCTATCTCCCTTTACAGAAGGTAGGCCCTGAACCTCCTCGGATATCTTCAGGATGATTTTCGCCTTGTTCCCGAAGTGGTTGTCGAGGCGCCTGAACATTTCATCCGCCGATGCACAGCTAGACAGAACCAAGTCTTTCTTCACCCTGTCGCCGAGACTTGCTAGGAGGTGGAACCTTGTAACACCAGCTGTCCTCAGTGGGTTTCCCAGCTGTTCCAACTCTTCCCACTCAGCCTTCCACCGATAGTAGTCGGTCATGTCTCCCGAGAACTTGGGCAGGCGTATTCTTTCAAGACTGATCTGTGGTCTGAAGCCGTGTGCCCCGGGATGCAGGCCAGGGATGCTTTGTGGTGGTGCATATGGAAACGCACCAGCTCCAGTACTGAATACAGGTGTTACACTGGGGATTTGGGGCTGCGTGCTAGCTCTAGTGGGTCCCGCACCGGACTCGCTATGCTCTTCATCAGAACCTGCTTCTTCATTCTCATCTCTCCCATCGACCTCTTCTACCCGCTTCAACTTTTGCCAGCTCCGTACCCAGTCATGCAGTCTGTTGACCAGCTTGTATAACTGCTGCTTATACACTGTTGTCTTGGCTCCAGGGACAAGTCTTTCCCATTCAACCACCTTCTCCTCAAGCATTTTGATTCTCTCCACCAGGCCCTCTCTCAGGACTTGAAAGTCGTCATCCGACAACTCCTTCACATCGGTGTCCTCCACTTCAGTACATTTTTCCTCTGCACCATCGGCGTACAATTTAAGGTCGACATAGGCGAATTTAGACCATAACGTCTCCTTAGCGAGCCGGGCGTTTCTGTATAGGTGGCAAGACACGTCACTATCTTCTCCTCCACATGAGCCACTTCTTTTTCTGTTTTTTCTTCGTCGCTATCCACTTCTCCTAGAGCATCAACATATTCGAGTCCAGTGTCGTGCAGCTTTCCAAAGTCCACACCAAGTGCTCTGATCTCGTCAATAAGCACCCTTTTTTCTAGGAGATCTATAGTGAGGGACAGCTTTTTGGCTCTCTTGCTGAAAGAGCTCTGTGCTGTTGAGCGCTTTCCTTTTAAGGCCACTAATTCTGCGGAATCCATCTTCCTTTTCTGCACTGACCAAGGCACTGTAAAACAGAGGGGTCTATTCGGCCTGTTCCTCTTCCCTTGGTGCTTCCCAGTGGCAAATTTGGCTTAACGCTCTCGGGCCCTTGGTTTATTACTGTTCCGTGTTCTCCCCACGGAAAGGGCAACCCAGTGTACAAAAGGATATTACTCAGGTTTTTCTTGGTTCACTTTTGTTTGTTTATTTTTTCTCACCAGTAAATAACCAGGTAATAAACCTGAGAAGATAAGAAGAATACAACATTTCAATTTTCATGTGTATTAGTACAAACACAATTCAATAGCCCAATAATAATAATAATAATAATAATAATAATATGCAACAATAAATAACATTAATCAAAATACTAATTATAACAATATTAATATGCTATAATAATAATTTCACAATTATCATATACACGTTTCACACTTTACATTATACACCATACTCAAATCCTACCAAACCTCTGCAAGCAAGAAACTACATTTCCCAGAATGCTCCGCGGCAAACCAGGAAGAATAACATTACTCACATTAAATACCGTTCCGCGATTCATACTTCAAACATTTAGAAATTCAAATAAAGTAAACAACTGGACACGTCTAGTATAGCGATGTTCTAAGTAAGTCTAATGTTAGCTTTGGCTCTCGGTTACCTCTTCAACTTATAACTTTGAAGCATAGTGATATATTTATCAGTCAACTAACGTTAGACTGTTTAGATCTACCGGAGCATAGCATTATCTTTAACGTGAAACGGACACAAACACAGTACAACAACATAGCATGGTGACAGCAGACAACATGAAGCATACATCATAAAGCAGACAAGAAACATTTAAAATTAAGAGAGCTCACCAAGTGGCTGCACACCGGATTGAAGTCATTATAGATTCAATGAATCGCGCTTCCTTTTCACACAGTGAACTCCGGTCACATGTTCCACAGCACACTCATCTCTTAAAGAGGCACTACACCATTAGGCTACTAACCTCAAAACATTCCTTATAACAGTTGTAACTTTAATTTAATGTACACATTTGAATTAAACATAAATAAATAATAATAAAAAATAACAAAACTCCACAGAAAACACAACAGTCTCATTCCATATATAACCACAGATATGTACTAAACAAATAATCAATACTAAATAAATGCATGGGTGTTTATGATTCATTATTAGCTTTTCTGATAACCCTTGTTTTATCTTTGTTTTACTTGACTTCACTTACTTTAGCATGCAGTCTTCCTCTGATCTTCTGAACTTCTATCCTACAATTATGACTATCCTCAATTATGACTGTGGCTGTGTGAAATTTTGCCACAGCTTTTCCACAACAAAAACAACCGCAGGAGTACTTGCACAGCACATTGCTATGACAACCCTCAAAATAAGAAAAATAAATGTGCAGGGTTATAACGCAATGCCTAAATGTAACCTATAACTTCTGGCATCTGTCCATTCGCTTTATTAACCAGACCGTTAATTAGTACACTCAAAACTAATTTGATGGCTGGTAATGAATATGATACCAGTGCCCAGGAATTTATTTATTAATTGCTGTGATGCAGCCAAAAAGTGACATTGTCTTAATTGAGGATTTAAACAAATTGTTAGCAAATTAAACAGAAAAATAAACCAGTCTAATTGAAAAAAATCATTTTGTTTCATATTAAGACAGCCACACAGTTTTATTGCTTTATTACTGCTTTTGTTATCAAAAGCAATCTGCCTCTTCTATTAGTTTTATGCCAGCAGCCATATCACCTGCAGCTCTTGCCCACTAAAGCTAAGCAGGGTTGAGCCTGGCCAGTACCTGGATGGGAGACCTCCTGGGGAAAACTGTGGTTGCTGCAGGAAAAGGTATTAGGGAGGCCAGCAGAGGGTGCCCTGTGGTCTGTGTGGGTCCTAATGCCCCACTATAGGGATGGGGACACTTTACTATAAAAAAGCACCGTCTTTAGGATGAGATGTTAAACTAAGGTCCTGACTCTCTGTGGCCATTAAAAATCCCAGGGCACTTCTCGGAAAGAGTTGGGGTGTACCCTGGTGTCCTGGCCAAATTCCCCCCATTGGTCCTTATCTATCATGGTCTATTAATAATCCCCATCCCTGAATTGGCTACATCACTCTCCTCTCCACCAATAGCTAGTGTGTGGTGTAGGATAATTGGAACTGATGAATTTAGACAGGAACCCTTAAAGTGCCCTCATTTCCACACCATTATATGTAAGGGAATTTATGGTCTTGAAATATGTGAGCTATGAACTAAATTAAACTGTCCTTATTGTACATTATTAGGTAATGATATGTATAATGGAATTAGTCACGTTCAACAACCATTTAAATTAGATAAATGACAAATAACTAGATTATTTATCTGGTTAAAATTCTCCACCATTAAAATCGCAATACAACGTCTCGTTGTATCCGCTCACAATTTCTACTGTAAGGAATTAGCTTTAATAAGTGACTTATGATTTATTCACTTATTGGAGTGATAATACTCTCATGGCTTATTGAAAATAATATCACACATATTTAGAAATAGCTTTGAAGCTAAATCTTTTAGAAACAGGGATGATATTATTCATCAAAATATACCACAGTCAAATAATCTTTGAATACAGACAAACTGTATTGCTATTCTAAACTTAAATCTAATCTAACACATAAATAAAAGAGACAGGTTGGTGAAAAGAGTGACAGAATGTGAAATAAATGATCAATACAGTGAAAATGTTGTCAATGCCTGAAGAACCATTTAACCTTATTTGAGTACATCAATTTGCTCTCGGATTACCCAAAGTATTTAACAAATACACCAGCACTTTGAGCACAATATTGGAGATGTACTTGTGTGTTGTGGTGTTTCCTTGCATTCTTTGTGTTGCTTAGTTCTTAGCTCTTGGTCGAAAGTTTGTTCCATCAATGTTTTGGACCTCTGTTAGATTGGATAGTTATTGTCTGTAGGAATGAAGAGGCTGGCTTTGAAGGGAGGCCTACTCATGGACCATAGAGAGTGAGAGGCTTCCTTGGGACTTTGAGTCCCGAGCTTCCTTGGACCTCACATGGCATGGATCTGGTTCCGAAGAGATCCAGAGAAGACCACGAGGGAAGAGTCAGAGCAAAGTCTGAACAGTCAGAAGAGAAGAAGAAGATGAGAGAAGAGAGAGAGCTCTTCCTGTTTGGAAACATTTGAACTGAAATTGGCCACATCCCCAAAGGTGTCCTGCGCCAATCAGAAGTGACTTTTCAGAGCCATATGTTCAACTGGGCTGTCTTTTCTGACAGTTGATTTTATGGTCCTTTGTTTCAGATTCTTTTACAATATTCCCGCTCAGAATAGAGCATATTTAATCATTAACATTATATCTTGCAAATGGTACAAGAGGCATGACATTCGTTGTCATCAGCTTTCTCTGCATATGCCAGCGAACGTTTACGTTCTAAACATGACATTCTTTCATGGATATTATACGTGTAGGTAACAAAACCTTCCAATCCCTGGTTACAAATCATACTGGTTAATTAATTGATTATACAACATGGATAAAACATTACATACATTTTAAAGAGGTATATCAGGCTATAATCATTAATTTGTCAGTTCTACAAGTTACCATAGTTCAAAGCAATTGTCAGAATTATTGTATGTGGGTCCATGCAGTCTTTTATATTTTATAGGATTGATTCAGCAAAGTACTGTGACTTTGTGTGAGATGTTTCTGGATTAAGGAATGTCCTTTTTAAGATGCTGTTTGCTGAACAATGATCACGATGTCTCGTGATCTGATGAGTCTAAGTGTAGCAAACTGGTTTATATCGGAGGACAGAATTTTGTGTGTCCCAAGTCTCTCGGGAACTCCAAGAGTGTGTGTTCTGTCTTTTATTGCTTTGACCTTTGAACTTAGGGCTTCTTTGCAGTGAAGTTTTCAAGTCATATGGGATCTAGACAAGTCTCTTTGTTAGTTTTATTGGCCAGATGTGAGACTCACTGGTACCGAAGTCTTTCAATTTATGACATTGTGGAATTCCAGGATTAAGATTGGGTAAATCCTAGATTCAAATCATATGGCTGCAATTCTTCTGCATGTATTATACTACAGTGGTGAGCGTACTGGTGCATTATGGCTGCTGTTGCATCATCCAGGTGGATGTTGAGGAGGTTGAGGATATTCCCCCTTTGTAGAGTGCTTTGAGTGTTTAGAAGCACTATAAATGTAAGTAATTATTATTATGTGTGTTATAGCAACATTGGTCTATTTCATGCTAATGGTGAAGTGCTTATACTTTGTGCAGTGAGTGACTGTACGTGTTTATGATTGGAAATCTTGGAAATAAAGCTTCCAGACTGACAAAATTAAAAATCTCAATAGCAATTTCTCTAATTGTTCATTATTTAGTAGCAAATATAAGAGGCACAGTAATCTTGATACATGGTGAATAACGGGACCTTAAAGGGATAATTCACCCAAAAATGAAATTTCTGTCAAGGTTTTCACAGAAAAATTACTTGGGATTTTTTTCACAAAAATTGTATGCCTTCAGAATATCTTGTAATATGATGCTTGAGTCACATGGACAAATTTTATGCTACTTTTCTGAACTTTTCTAAGCTTTAAAGTGAGGCACTATCCACTGCCATACTGAGTAGATGGTCCGTGATATTCATTAAGACTTTATCCTTTTGTGTTCCTAAGAGCCAAAGTAATATATACTCTGGTTATTTTGTCTACCCAAATGCTGGGTTGAGGCTGTTGAGTGAAGAATTTGGGTTTATTTGACCCAATATGGGTTGGTAAATGTTTTAAACCTGTAAGAGTTTGGGAAAGCAGACGTGAAAGAAACTATATACGTTGCAGGTCGTTACCTACAGTATGTACAATTTAATGTAACTGAATAACTGAATGAGAGAAAGAGCGCCAACGCTGGAAACTGGAAGATGTAAGCTCGAAGTCGCTAATTTATTTGTTTATTTATTCGCTAATTTATTCGTTTATAAAATGTTTTTAACATAGAATGGAATAATAAGAGACGGACAGATGAATTACTGAAAATAAACATGCATTCTGAGCAGTGACGGAACCAATGGTGGGCCAGGGTGGGCCTGTGCCAACCTAAATTAGACCCAGGCCCACCCAGAATATCAGAGATATTCATTGACTTCAAATATATTTACAAAAAGTAAACAAATAAAAATGATATATATATATATATATATATATATATATATATATATATATATATATATATATATATATATAAAATGGATGGACCAAATTTTCCCACAACTTAAGTTTTTTACAAAATTTTCCTTATCAACAGAGGAGAGATGCATTCAAATAGTTCTTCACACTTTTAGAATATTCTAAAAGTGTGAAGAACTATTTGAATGCATATATATATTCTAAAAGTGTGAAGAACTATTTGAATGCATCTCTCCCATCCATTTTTATTGAGGCCCACTCAAAAGTAATTTCCTGGCTATGCCCATGATTATGAGGTGACAATGTGGCGCAGCGGTCGTTACTCCATAAATGTGCATTAACTTTCAAAACTTCAAATGTTTGGATTCTGTTATTCTGCTGATATCGCGGTTACCACACATATAATACATAACAACCACATTTTCAGATTTTCAGCTTGGGTTTATAACTATTCACTGAATAACCTGTAAACGAGTGATGCTGTGTTGTGGATGCTGTGTTGTGGATGCTGTAAAATTTCAAACCTCCGTGAAGACTGAAGTGTGTGAGAGATGATGCTGGAGACATGCAAGTCGTTTTTTTAACATTCATGTTTTTTTATTTTTTCATCATTTTCATTAAGCACTATTAGTCAACGGACCAACACACCTTTGCGGTTGTGCAGTAAACGGTCTGGAATCAGTTATTTCACTTATCCCATGATTGACACATACATTCATTTGATCACATATTTCTGATTTTCACCGTCAGGATGTTCTTTTGTGTTAAAAACTAAAAACAAAAATTTTTATCTAAACTAGCTATTTTGCCTAGAACATGCTTCTGTAATTAACCATGGTTCCCTATCGAGAGGTCTCTCCTATTGCGTAAGTAGCTTACGCTATGGGAAAACTCCGTTTCTCGAGAAATATTGAAGTCTTTATGTAAAACGCATTGCAGCTGCACAGCAGACAGCAATGAGCGAGGTAGCTCGGTCATTGGCTGTGCTGCAGCAACTTGCTCGAACCAATGACGGGCGACTCTGAACGCGCGACCAATGGCGCGTGCTTCAGCGCTCAGCGCTCAGAGCCTGCCAAGATGGGCGTGGCTTAGGGCTATATATTAGGCGCCCCGTCATGAGAGTTCTTTAGATTTAATCTCCTTCAGCAAAGACCTTCTCTTCGCTGGATCCTCCAGATTGTTGGAGTCTTTCGCCCGCCGTCGAAAAGCCTACAGCAGGACCGCTAAGAGGACGCCGGCGCCTTCAGCTGCCTTCGAAGCCTTCTGCTATGCCATCCGGCGCGCATCGCTATATCCTTTTACTGCAAGCGCTTGCCTCTGCGACGCTTTTTGATTGAGTAAAAGAGTAATTTTTCAAGGCGTTGTTGCAAATGCCTTCAGCCTGCACCTCGTGCAGAGGCCCTCTTCCTGACGGGGATCGTCACATCATTTGCACTCGCTGCCTGGCACCTGACCACGCAGAAGCTGCTCTCACTCGAGGCGGATGCCCCGAATGTGACTCCCTGGGCGCTTTGCCGCCTTCGCCGCGAACGAGCCTGCTACCACCGTGCTGCCGTCCCCTCTGTTCGAGCCGCGCAAGAAAAAGCGCCGCTCACGGAGGCCGCCAGAGCACGCAGACTTCAGTGACGTCACGCAGGCCAGTCCCCGCGTGCTTCACCGCTACCCGAGAACTCCCCGCCGCCAGTCCATTTCAACGCAGGCGGACCAGCACCCCTCCTACAGAGCGGTGGGTCTCGTCTTGTTCAGCGCGTCAGGGGACGACAGGGAAAAGGATGACAGCCTTTCCGACGACTGGCCGGGCTCGGCCTTCGACCCCGCGCCGTCGACATTAGCGGACACGAGCACGGGCACCAGCATGGACTCAGAGATCATCCGCATCCTGTCTAAAACGGTAAGAGAGTTCACTGAACGCTTCACTGAAGCTCGGAAGGATTCGCAGGCTATGCGTCACTTCCTGCCCAAGCGCTCCAGCTCGTCACAGAGCCACCAGAGACCGCCTCAGCAGCAGCAGCGAGCCAGGGTGGCGCATCCCATCTCCAAAACGTGTAAAACATTACCCAGTCCCCTTACAGGCGGCTGGAAATGTCTGTACAGCAGTCAATGGGCCAGTCACAGAACTCGCTCACCTGCAATCAAACGCCGTTTTAACGGCAACACACAGAAATCACATTTTCTGCCTGTGTCACTAAGGGGTCACGTGTCCACACTAAAGTGCGCATTCCCACATATAAATACTGTCCAAACAGTGCTGAATACTTCCCCAGCTGGACGCTCCATAAATGTAGATCGTGTGCCTATTGTCATGTATGCACCACTACACACAAGCACTGTTCCCACAGTTATAAACACTTCCCCAGTAAAAGCGGGAAATACTATAAAAGTAGCGCGCGTGCCTGCTGCCATGCATGCACCCCTACACACAAACACTGTATGCATAGCCAAAAAACCCCCGCCACGAGCGGAAGAGTTTATGAAAGTGGCGCGCGTGCCTACTACAGTATATGCACCCCCACCCATAAGCGCTGCCCATACAGTTTCAAACAGTTCTCTGTCTCATGCCGCAAACATCACAGATGTGATGCGCGAGCCAAGAGACTCCCCGCTAAGAGCGGGAAGCTTTATGAATGTGGCGCGCGTGCCTATTACGATGTATGCGCCCCCACCCGAAAACTCTGTCCATACAGTTTCAAGCATTTCTCCGACTCACGAAAGTGAGGAAAGATGTGTCACATGTTCTACGCACCGAGGTGCTCAAACTGATAGAGAAGGGCGCTATAGAAACTGTTCCTCCCTCTATGAGCGAGGCGGGTTTTTACAGCCGCTATTTTCTCGTCCCGAGAAAGGACGGTGGCCTCCGCCCCATCCTAGATCTCAGACATCTGAGCAAAGCTTTAATGATTCGCTCGTTCAGAATGTTAACAACCAAACATATCCTCGCGCAAGTTCGCACCGGGGATTGGTTTCTATCAGTGGATTTGAAAGACGCTTACTTTCACATTCCGACAGCACCTCATCACAGGCCTTTTCTGAGATTCGCTTTCGAGGGACAGTCATACCAGTACACAGTACTACCATTCAGCCTATCATTGGCCCCCCGTACATTCACGAAATGTATGGACGCGGCACTTTCCCCCCTGAGACAGCGGGGAGTGCGAATACTTAATTACCTCGACGATTGGCTAATCATAGCACAATCAGAGGGTCAGTTAACGACGCACAGATCTTGGATTATCAGCCATCTAGAATGCCTGGGTCTGAGAATCAATTTTGCAAGGAGCATGCTATCCTCCAGCCAGAATATCTCTTTTCTGGGAATAGTGCTAGACTCAGTGCAGATGACAGCGCGCCTCTCATCAGAGCGATTTCAAAGAATGCTCGGTCTCATGGCCTCGGCATCAGCTGTACTCCAGCTAGGATTGTTGCACACGCGTCCTCTCCAGCGCTGGCTCAAGAGCCGTGTCCCCACTCACGCGTGGCGCTCGGGCCACTTTTTGATCAGAGCGAATCACAGCTGTATAAAAGCCCTGACGCCCTGGAAAGCCGTCAACTGGTATCAAACCGGCGTGAGTCTGGGCATGAATACGCGGAGAAAAATGATCACGACAGATGCCTCCAAAATAGGATGGGGGGCCCTTTACGAGGGCAGGCCTGTCTCCGGCTTTTGGTCAAACCTGGAAAAGCGCCTACATATAAACTGTCTGGAAATGAAAGCGGTCGCCATGGCTCTCAGAGCCCTGCTTCCGTACCTGAAAAACGAACACGTCCTGGTCCGAACGGACAACATGACGGTAGTTTCGTATATAAATCGCCAGGGTGGACTCAGGTCGAGCTCCCTGCACTCTATGGCCAGGGAGCTCATCTTATGGTCACAGCACCACCTGTGCTCGCTGAGAGCAGCGCATGTGCCAGGCTCCTGAACCAGGGAGCGGACATGCTGTCCAGAGACAAGGTTCTCCCAGGAGAATAGTCTCTCCACCCCCTGACGGTTCAGTGGTTATGGCAAACCTTTGGCGAGGCAAAGGTCGACCTCTTCGCCTCCAGGGAAAATGCGCACTGCCCCCTTTTCTTCTCAAAGAGCACGGACGTGCTCACCCAAGTCTGGCCGAGCCGCCCCTTGTATGCTTTTCCCCCGATCGCGATGCTACCTCAGGTCATCAGTCGGATCAGGGAAGTGAAATGTGCAGTGCTCCTGGTAGTCCCACTCTGGAAAAACCAGACGTGGTTTCCAGAACTGATGCAGATGATGCAATCTGCCCCATGGCCGATTCCGTTGAGGCTAGACCTCCTCAGGCAGGCCATCGGGATGATTCTTCATCCCCGCCCCGATCTGTGGGCCCTCCATGCATGGCCCCTCAACGGGTTCCCGAGAACCTCCCCAGTGGAGTTTTGAGAACCATCACTGAGGCGCGAGCACCCTCTATGAGGCGCTTATATGCCCAAAAGTGGAAAGTGTTCAGTGACTGGTGTGATACCAAGAGCTTGAACCCCAAATCGTGCGAGATACCAAGTGTACTCGCCTTTTTTGCAAGAGTTGCTGGAGGCAGGCCGCACACCCTCCACGCTCAAAGTCTATGTGGCTGCCATAGCGGCGTCACACAATCCTGATAAAGGACGTTCATTAGGGAAAAACGACCTAATCATTCGTTTCCTAAGAGGCGCTAGGAGGATGAACCCTCCTCACCCCCCTCGGTGCCGATCTGGGACCTGGCACTCAAGAGTGCCCCGTTCGAATCTCTCCGAACCGTGCACCTTAAACAGCTCTCGCGCAAAACTGCGCTCTTGCTGGCGCTCGCCTCAGTCAAGAGAGTGGGCGACCTGCACGCTCTGTCATCAGCGCTGCTTGCCTGGAATTTGGACCTAACGACTGCAGAGTTGTCCTTAGGCCAAAGCACGGGTATATTCCTAAAGTGCTCTCCACACCCTTCAGAGTACAGGTGATATCTCTGGCAGCGCTATCGTCCCCAGCAGACGAAAGCGACGCTAATTTACTCTGCCCGGTCAGGGCGCTCAGAGTATATTTGGAACGTTCTGCCCTGTTCAGACAGACGAAACAATTATTCGTTTGCTTTGGAGGCCGCAATAAAGGTCTTGCATTTTCAAAGCAAAGAATATCGCGCTGGATAGTGGATGCTATAGCGCTGGCTTATGAAGCCAAGGGCCTTCAATGTCCCTTAGCGTCAGAGCTCACTCTACGAGGAGCATGGCCTCCTCGTGGGCGTGGTCGAGTGGGATACCCATTGAAGATATTTGTGCGGCGGCAGGCTGGGCCTCACCTTCGACATTTATCAGGTTTTATAACCTACAGGTCCCCTCATTGCATTCCAACATTCTATCAGCCTGACTATAGAATGGACTGAAGTATGTATAAGCTGAGCATTATCTCCTCCCTTATAGGTCCGTCTCTGACTGACTTAAAGGATTTTTTATGCATATCAATACATAAAAAACTCAGTACATAAGATATGTGCTTGTGTTTGTACTATGAGCACCCCACCATGGACCACCTTGGAAGGCGATCTATACTATCCCATTATGTAGCTCGCCGTTGGGCGGCTCGTGGAATAATCACTTTGCTTTAAGGCTCAGGCATCTGCCTCTGGCTTTATAGAGCAAAGTCAGCACGCACAGCGTTTTGCATGGTGTTCCCATAGCGTAAGCTACTTACGCAATAGGAGAGACCTCTCGATAGGGAACGACTCGGTTACTAACGTAACCTCAGTTCCCTGAGAGGAGGGAACGAGTATTGCGTAAGCTGCCGTGCTAGTGCTTGGTCAGTTCGCTTCAGTCGATTGAACCTAAAGAACTCTCATGATGGGGCGCCTAATATATAGCCCTAAGCCACTCCCATCTTGGCGGGCTCTGAGCGTGCGAGCGCGAAGCACGCGCCCATTGGTCGCGTGTTCAGAGTCGCCCCGTCATTGGTTCGAGCAAGTTGCTGCAGCACAGCCAATGACCGAGCTACCTCGCTCATTGCTGTCTGCTGTGCAGCTGCAATGCGTTTTACATAAAGACTTCAATATTTCTCGAGAAACTGAGTTTTCCCATAGCGTAAGCTACTTACGCAATACTCGTTCCCTCCTCTCAGGGAACCGAGGTTCCGTTAGTAACAGAGTCGTTTTACTGCAGAAATATTGTTGTAACCATAAATATCTATGCCATGACTGTGTTAACCATGATTTTATGTTATTTTTTGTCGGAAACTATGGTTTTACTATAGTAAAATTGCTGTTACCATGACTTAAGTAACCATGCATTTTTAAACCATGGTTTTACTGCAGTAATACTGCAGTGTCCATATAGTAACCTTATACTATATTTACATAAAGTAAAATTGGAGTTATCATGATTCTATAACCATGGTTAATTTTGTGGCTACTGTGGTTTACTACAAATACCATGGTTAAACTATGCTTACTATAGTGAAACCATGGGTCATTTTTGTTAATATCTGATAGTGTTTGTCTTTTTTCTTTACCTTGATATCTAAAGACTTTCTCAGTTTTGAATCCTAACTCCATCTCAAAGCTCGAAGAGAAAAGGTGTTCCTGTGTTCAAAGACAAGATCCTGCACTTTGCAAACAGAGAGAAGTGGCTCTTCATCTGCTTCATCACAGCAAGTATTGGGGATAATAACCATTATATGTATTTAAGAGAAAAGCAAGTCAGTGCTGTTATATAGGTTTAACTATTTAAATTATATTACGGAAATAGTTCTACCCAAAATTATAATTCTGTCATAACTGTCTCTCGTGCCATTACAAACAAAAGGAACATTTTTAATAATATTAAAAAGAGGACTCCCTGTTTTCCTTCTTATCACTTTACCAGTTACCAGTCTGTCAAGCTCCAAACTGGTTATAAAAGCACCAGAAAGGTCTTTCTGTTTTGTGCACTATATTCCAATTCTTCTGAAGCCACATGATAGCTTTGTGTGAGACACAGACCAAAATTATGCAGTTCTAATGATGCAAATAAACATTGTGCTGTTCTCAATAAATGATGCTGCAGGTTAGATGTCAATACTATAGTTTTTTTCCTGAGTTGCAGGAATTATTTGACTTAAAAAATTACAGTCGTCCTGTTTCTCATTCGGTATAAATTTATTTCTGCTCTAGAAGACTTGAAACATACAGTAGTGTACTGTAAAACAGTTAAAGGATGGGCAAGGAGGAGGCGAGAACCGGCTTGTCAACATAAATAATAATTTAATAAGAAACTTAAAACACGACATAAACAAACGGGCATGCGGACATGCCCGTAATTCTCTCTCTCTCGAACAATCATCACCGGCCGCCTTTATCCCTCGCGTGCCTCATCAGGCCGATTGGGGACCGGGCGAGCGATATTCCGACCCGGCCCCGCCCCCCTCCGCTCCACATGTACATTTGCTTAATGTTGTTTATGGTGCTTCAATGACAATTTTTGGGGGTTGACAGGCTGGTCACTAAGGCCTGACATTGCATGGAAAACAGAATTATAGAACATTCAGTATATTTCCTTTTGTGTTCAATAACACAACACATGCAGTGATGTCACAGTATAGCAGTCCAACGTGAGTGTGTCCTGCAACGGAGAAGCAGGATACCCACAGGGTCTGATAATCAGTGCAGGATTGCAAACACACATTTAATAATTCCCTTATGTTCAGAATGCAGGGAATTACTGCACACTTTTATTTACTTTAACATGTAGCAGAGAATTGATAAACCAATCCATACAGATGAAAAAAAGAAATAATCTGGTGTTTGTATCAAACTGTTATTCCAGAATCTGTTCAAGTAAATCAGTTCTTCCGCATCCCTCTCTCATTCGCTTGTGCACCTTACTGAACACTTGCTGAGTTTTGTGTAAGTGCGTGCAGAGAGAAAATCACAAGTAAGTTTGTTGCATATTAACATAACTTAATATTCAACGTGCGAATGGTGCAGTACCGTGTCTCTGTAAGCAAGCAATGCGATAAAACTATCGCTCCTGTTTAGAATCAACAAAGCAAAGCTTTCAATATTGCAAGTGCGCAACAAGCGATCTAGTTTTCCTACCTTTCATATCGTCGCGTTTTCATATCGCTCCCTCATATTATACTACAGAACATTTGACAAGAAATGCAGACATGCTTTGTGTAAACTGCTACCAGAAATAAAGGGATTAATGGAAAGGGATTAATGGAAATGAGGAGGCGAGAACCAGCTTGACAATATAAATTATATTTTAATTATAGAACTGTTCCAAAAAGACACATAAACACACAAAGATTTCGGACTGGTGTCCGTAAATCTCTCTCTCTGTCGCATTGCCGTCTCCAGTCGGCCTTTTTTCCTCTCGGAGGCTTGATTAGCCTGATTAGGGGCCGGGTGTGCGGAATCACGACCCAGCCTCGCCCTCCACCCTGCCACATTCCTCCCCTCACGGTCACCGTCCGCTCTTCTGCTTCCAGGCGGCCGGGCTCTTCCATCCTCCAGTGCCACCTTTAGAAATATGTATTTCATATATTTCACAATATTAAATGCATTTTTATTTATGGACCATGGTGGAAGAACACTTCTTTTCCCAGAATGCTCTAATTTGATCATTATATTAAACAAACAATGGATTCAAATTTTGAATAAAGTTTTAGTTTTTGACTGTTTTGACAGTGACAGTTTTGAATTTCTTTGAATTGTAATTCGGTAAATTCCACTTCCTATCATTAAAATTCAACTTCTTGTGGATGTGGCCAATTCAATTCAAATTCCAACTCATGAAAGGCAGTTAATTCAGAATTTTGCACAACCCTGACTAAAAGTTCTGCAGTTTTTCTCAACGTCATATCTCTCTCTTCCAGAACGAGCACTGACATATGCAATGCAATGTAATGTGATGTCATTAATAGGTTTGTTTACTGGTGTTTTGAAGTCACAATGGTGAAAAACAGTTTCATGCACTCAACAGCTGTTTGCTTGTTTGCTCAATGACAGAAAATGTCTGTAAAATGCAGCAACAGTCTACATCTAACACAACTCATGCAAAAATTGTGTGTTTCAGGTCTATTTTTCTCAATTAGTGAAACGTTTTCAGCAGTTTGGGTGTGAGACGCTAAAAGACAAATTGCATCCCATATTGATTTAATACAAAACACTATTGTTTTCCCTTAAATACAGAATGTTTTCATATTATACAAGACAGTTGGCATCTCTAAATAGGCCTAAGAGTATTTCAGTAGTAGAAATCCAAATGATAGCAAATATAGCTGTAATTGGATTTTATAATATTCTGCAGCCTACTCTAAGATTGATGACCGCTGCAAGTTCTGTCCATAAACACATTTTTTTTCTCCTATCCTATTCACAAGTTTTGGAGTCCAGTCTCAGAGCAGGCAGGACAAGAGTCAGGCCACAGCCTGTATCAATATTACATTTGTGCAGGAGATTGCACTGCATTCAGCAGAAGAATAGATCTCAAAAGTCAATATAGCGAGCAACAGTTAACAGCCTCTCCAAGTGACTCACAATACAGTGCCTACTCAAGCGCTTCAGTGCAGTCAGCTGATGTTATATATGCTGACTGTTAAAATATAAACGATATTCTAGACTGCGCTCATGTTGCTCTTCTGATTTCAGGAGCTTGTGTGTGTGTGTGTGTGTGTGTGTGTGTGTGTGTGTGTGTGTGTGTGTGTGTGTGTGTGTGTGTGTGTGTGTGTGTGTGTGTGAGCGTGTATTTATCACTTTGTGGGGACCAAATGTCCCCATAAGGATAGTAAAACCTGACATTTTTGACCTTGTGGGGACATTTTGTCGGTCCCCATGAGGAAAACAGCTTATAAATCATACTAAATTATGTTTTTTGAAAAGGTAAAAATGCAGAAAGTTTTCTGTGAGGGTTAGGTTTAGGGGTAGGGTTAGGTTTAGGGGATAGAATATAAAGTTTGTACAGTATAAAAACCATTATGTCTATGGAAAGTCCCCATAAAATATGGAAACACAACTGTGTGTGTGTGTGTGTGTGTGTGTGTGTGTGTGTGTGTGTGTGTGCTTACGTGAATTAGGCTAAATGTCTCCAAAGCTATTTGGACCAAATGTAATTTCACATTGTGGCCCCCTCAATAAGCAACCTGGATTCATAGTGTTCTGATAAAATGATACCACAGATTCAAAAAATGAACTGCTGTCACGTTCACCTTGCCAATGCAGCTTCTTCTGTATCGATTCAGCAGCACTTTGAAAGTTTGAGGATAGCCACATCTATCCCGTGACGTAAACTAGCAGTTTCATCACTTGAACAGTAGTAAATCACCACATTTAAAATGGATTAGAGACTGTTGTAACTAAAATAAAAAATAAGGGTGCATTTTGGCTTTTCGCCAAAACACATCAGGCTCTGGGGTAAGACATGGCTCATGCAATATACCAACCCTGCTTAACTAAAGTGAAGTACTACTGAAAGTGAAGAACCTCTATGTACATATGTCAAGATGAAATCTACAATATGCACTTCTTTACTCTCAACGAGGTGCAAAAAGTTCTAAAGATCTGCAGTGGAGGCATCACAGATTTCACATGCAATGGTGGGTTAATGCAACGGTGAGTTATGGATCTTAAGAAAACTCAATTAGCGCAGTGCTGCTGTAATACATTTTTTCATTTCACATATTAGCACAGCATATTTTGTGTATTTATAAATGTGTCCTAAAATATGGGCTTTTTTAGTTGATTAAATTACTAATTACAGTTTGATAAGACAAAAGGTGGCTTTAGAAGGCAATATATTTATTTACATATTATTGAACATAAGGCAATCATTGATCTACAGTCCAGAGCAATCCATAATGCATTTGAAGTAGACAATCTGACCAAAATAGATTTGTTATAAAGGCTTTTCTAAGAACACTTCAAAGTACATATGCGTCAAGTTAAATACATTTATTTAATGTCTTGTTTGCACAAACTCAAATTTGATCGTAACATCCTCAGTCAAGTGAAAAATGTGCAAAAACGTTTTGATTGCAAATCAAATTAGCATAAATGTAGTGCCATAAATAACCAAAAATAATCATATATCACACATATTATTATTATTATTGATATAAATATTCATAATTCATATAGATTTGTTGTTTTACTTTATCCAATAATTGTCAAAAGACAGAAATAAAACTATAATTAAAAATTGTTTCTGCATATTTGTTATATCAGACAATTAAAGCTAAAAATTATAAATAAATAAATTGGTGTATCTCTGCCCTATATGCCTGAATACACCATTCCTGGGGGAAGGGATGTGGGAGAATAAATCAGAACCAAACTTATTTTATCAAGAGCTCTTATCAAACTGTCTTTCATACGAAGCACTCTATTTTAACATTTGCCACAAAGCACAAACCATCCACAATTATGCTGATCAAAGTCAAATGGTAAATATCATGTCCTCCTCAAAGAGCTGTGCAATAGTTCGGCGTGCCACTTTCTTACCCTGACTGTTTAGTTTGTGGGACTCATTCATCATCAAACTCTTTGAAGATCAGCAGGTGAGGAGGCTGCCAAGCTGTTTTAAATGCAGCACTTGCCTCCGGTTTGTCTGCATGTCTGACGTACTGTTTGCTTTTAACTCTGCTGTCAGCCTGGGGACAAAGCGTACACCTTCACATTTAAGAGAAATAATCCAATAAGATCAGCTTCAGCAACACTATAAAATAGAGGCAGGAGTATATTCACACAGCCTGTTTATCTGTGTTTTACTTTTTAATGGCCATTTTTTGTTAGACCTGAGGTCATTCCATTATTAAAAAAAAAAAAAAATCAATAAAATCTCTCTCAAAACTGCTTTTTTTTTTTTTTTTCAAATCTCCTTTTCTCCCCAATTTGACATGCCCAATTCCCACTGCTTACTAGGTCCTCTTGGATCTATTGTTACTCACCTCAATCCGGGTAGCAGAGGACAAGTCAATTGCCTCCACTTCTGAGAGAGTTAATCCACGCATCTTATTACATGGCTCATGCTTATTACATGACACGCAGCATGTGGAGGCTCATGCTATTCTCCACCATCCACGCACAACTTACCACGCACCACAATGAGAGTGAGAACCACTAATCGCGACCACGAGGAGGTTACCCCATGTGACAATACCCTCCCTAGCAACCGGCCCAATTTGGTTGCTTAGGAGACCTGGCTGGAGTCACTCAGCACACCCTGGATTCGAACTCATGAAAAAAGGTTTCAAAAAGGCTATTGTAAGATTTGGTACTCTGTCTAAACCTCAGCTTGTGGCAGTGCTGTTATTAGAATACCATAATGGTAAGGTATATGAGAAGAATTTTTTTTTTTTTTTTTTAAATGATTATACCATTTTAAATCTACAAACTACAATTTCTGCAATGCAAAATAGACTCAAATAAGTTTACCAAAGCTATGGTAATGCACACCTTACCTTACATAGTAGAAATGACAGCATGCAGCATACTGTAACACCAAGGATTTTACACTTGTTTACGCTTGGTCACTTCATGGGTTTTTACTAGCGATGCACCGAAATGAAAATTCTGGGTCGAAACTGAAAATTCAGGATCCACTTGGCCGATAACCGAAAATTACTTTTTTTTTTATACCTATTTTAAAATATATTTCACTAGCAAGGACCACGCCACAACAATGAAGGTAAAGGATTTTATTGAAATGGTCATGTTTGGATGAAATCGGGAGGAAAAGGATGCTGAGGTCGTCGATCCGGCTGATCGGGGAGAGTCTTGGCCAGGGAGACTCAGTGTGGGGGCTTCATCTTGGTAGGTAGCAAGCCAGGTGACTAGAAGACCCCCAAGGTTTTGAATAAGTAGATACGGACTGGAGCTTGATGGAGATCATTGAGATTATTGCAGATGTATGAACTATATGCTTCGGATGACCAGCGACCTAGGACTCTGATTGTTTCATCTGAGATACCTGTGCTGGCGGCCGTGGTAGCTGCTAGTAATTGAGGATGCAATGACTAAGAAGGTCGTAATTTAATGGAAAGCGTTTAGTGATGGGGACTGGTTTGTGTTTCCATAGATGTTTCCATAGATGTCACTCCATTTTTCATTCTCACGTGTCGATGTTCATTAAAGGTCTGAATGAAGGATGCACAGATTTTTTGAATGGAATGGCATGAGTGACGAAGTTGCAAATGGACCAAACATCTGTTAAGGGAAAAGGGAGTCCATATAAGGAGTAGTATGCCTTGAATCAGTTCTAAGCAGTCTTGATGATCGCTTCTCGTGAAGCATTTGAAAGATCTTCCAACTGTGGATATAGTTGAAGATGGAGGCTGAAAGTGGTGGAACTGGCGTGGGGTGGATGTCTGCTTCTGGAGCCAAGGTTCTGAACTTCTGGAAGGAAAACGAGACAAAGAGTCAGCTATGGTATTGTGGTAACCAGGTACGTGAGCTGCTTGAATGAGAAACTGGTGTTGGGTGGATTTTAGTGTTAGTCTGCGAACGAATGGCATGAAGGCTGGGGAACGAGATCGGCCTTTATTTATGATTTTGACTACTACTGAGTTATCTGAGTGAATGAGTATGGAGTGTCTGGACCATTCGTGACCCCAAAGGATAGCTGCTGATTGTTGCTGCATTTGTTGGTAGGTTGGAAATGAAAGATTTTCCATGGTGGATTATTCTGATGGTGTAGTTAAGGTGACAGAGGAGCACTAACAGTTGTTGCTTTATACACCTGATTGCTATAAGATAATTTGATAAGAGCAGTGATATGCGATGTATTTTTGTGGGAGGCAGAGATGCTTGGAAGGAGACAGAGTCTAAGGTGATACCTAGAAACTCGATAGAAGTGCATGGCCCTAAATTTTTCTCTTTTGAAAGGGGAACACCTAGTTCAGAAAAGACTTTGATGAGGGTGGAAAGCCCTGAGTGAGGAGGTGCTGATGGAGGTGAGATGATGAGGAAGTCGTCGAGAAGGTGGAGGACATAGGGAAGCTTGTAATTATTGATGAGGATCCATCAAGTTTTTGCATGAGGAGGAGGTTTGAGATTGAAAGTGTGTTATGACAGTGCACGCTGAGGCTGGATGTGACGGTGCTCAGCATAGCTCGCAGGAGAGTGAAGTACGGGCTGCAAAAATGCGGCAGTAGACTTCTGCTTGAGTGGCAAAAAGAACGTGGTAGTTGTAGAAGCCTGTCCCTCCAAATCGTACTGCCATGTCTAGAATGATTGATTGGTAATCGTCTAGCTCGGCCCTTTGATCTGGGTAGACAGAGCAAATTATGTCACGGTAAATCAAGAAAGCTAAAGCGAATTCGGTAGTGGTAAGGTCTTTAGAGCGGGAATTTATTGTGTGGCTGAGCTGCATTAGACCTTGGCTGGTTTGCAGCTCTCTGGGCTGGCTGATATTTAAGAGGGATGGCTGAAGAAGTTGGGCTAGGTCAGTGTAGTTACCTGATATTTGTAGACGTAAGAATGAAGAAACGGGGGAGGGCAGATTAACTGATGAAGCTGGGTGAGGAGGTGGTGCTGCTGAAGCCAGGGTATATGGGCTACTGTCTATTTGCAGGATGTGAGGGTATTGGGAAGGGGAGGGGTTAGTATAGGTGAGGGAGGGGAAAAGGGATAGATTAGTTGGAAATAAAGAAGAAATAGTATGAGGTTGAAAAAATCCATTGAGAGGTACATTTCCTGGGTTTACTGCAAAGGAATTTGGGTTGGTTGATAGAGAGGAACTAGGAATGACAGGAGCCGTGCTGCTATTAACGGCTGAAGAAATAGTAGAGGAATGGATGGTGGATGAAAGGATGTAAGTGCGTGAGGATTTGGAGCTGTTTGTGAGCATAAGGAGGAAAAAAAGGATGTAATGATCTGGGATAGATCTGAGGTTGAAGGAGAAAATGGTGGAATTTGCGCTTGGACTCCACTAGGTGGAACAGATGCGGCTGGTTGAGGCCGTTGTGGAGGATGCCTAGTGACGTCACAAATGCTGGTGGGAAGATTGCGTAAGAATGCCAGATCTATGTGGAATTTGGCTGTGTGAGAACTGTTGAGATGATTTCCTGGGTGAATGAGAATTCATTCTAAATAAATCATCGTCTGAGTCAGAAGGGTTGATCTGAAGCTCGGGATCCATGATAAGTGAGTCCGTCGAGAAACTGAGACAAATGGAGCTGAGGAAGTTGGTTCAGTATAAATGCGTTGACAGGAAGTAGCTGGTTGTGGCATGGCCTGCTCCCGAATTTTAGTTAACTTGTTAACTTCATATTCTTTTTTTAATAATTGTATTAATATTATACTTTTTAATTAATTTCATGAATATATAATTATCACACTTTTATTGAAAGTAGTAACGCACCAAAATTGGACAAAAAATATATTAAAACAATATTAAATATATTATTCTTTATTCAGTTCTTTAACAATCAAATTAACAGATTTTTTTTACCAATTATCCAAACAATGTAATGTACTAGACTGCGTAGTATGCGTATCAGGAGTGGTGGTACTGCTTTGAAATATTTCCATACAGCTGACATCGGCCTTTGCTTGGTAGCGCTGTGATAATGGCTAGATTGATCAAGAGTGAAACCTGAGCACTGAGGGGCAGGGAGGCATAAATATTCAGCTCATATTTTTGGCCTTTTTTCTCTTTCAGCCAAAACAAAAAATGCCATTTTCGGCTGAATATTTTAGGTGGCCGAAATTTCGGTGCATCCCTAGTTTTTACTGATCAGATTGCTATCCAAATAAATGAGCCCATTTAATTTACACTTCCACCAAATGCATATATATCAGATCTTCAATTCCCACACTATATGCAACTAAAACAGAATTTACTTCCGTTATTATGCTAATGCCTGGAAGCAAATTTAAAAGATGTGATTCATTATTTGATTCCACGTGACTTTACCCAGTGCTTGTGTGTGTCTGTGTGTGTGCGTGCGTGCTGTGTATTTTTCCTCAGCAGCTTGTCGTAGGTACTGTAAGATGCATCATGCGTGTCAACTGTGCTTATTGTCAGTGTTAAGTTTCGGTTTTGCCAACGATCTGCATTTCTTTCGGGCAGTTTTTTAAGCTTTAAAGTGAGTTAATGTCAGATGTCATGGTATTGAAAAGATGCACTGGGAAATTTATCAAAAACTCTCCTTTGTGTTTTTCATTAAAAAAAATAAGTCATATGTATTTGGAACAACACAAGTGTGAGTACATTATGACAGAATTTGTATTATTGGATAAGCTATTCCTTTAAAAGGATAGTTCACCCAAAAATGAAAATTCTGTCATCATTTACTCACCCTTATCCCATCCAAGACATGTATGACTTTCTTTCTTCCACAGAACACAAGCTCTGTAGATTCATACAATGCAAGTGAATGGTGTCCAGAAATTTGAAGCTCTAAAAAGGATATAAAGTCAGCATAAATTAATCCATAAAAGGGATCCATTTGGTTCTGGATGAGAACAGATCAAAACATAATTCCCTTTTCACTGCAATCTTGCCATTGCAGTCTTTAGGTATGATCATGATTTCAAGCTTGATTACACTTCCTAGTGCTTGACACAATTGAAGAGCCTTCTAATAGGGGAGCCTACAAGCTTAGTCTAAAATAGCATATTGCGTCGCTCTTATAGACATTATATGGGCTGTACACTGCCGAGGAGATAAGAGGCCATTCTTTTTGAATGAATGGCGATGGAGAATACGTATCAGTGTACTGAATAAACTGCTTTTGAGAGGAACCAGCTCATCACTTAATGAATTGTCTCCCTTTCAGCTAATCAACATGTTTTACACTTAACAGTACTTTTGGAATGAACTGTGTGTGGAGTTTACTATGAAAAATGTATGGTGAAATCGAAGAATGCTGTCAAGATGTACAGTGAAAAAGGAGTTACATTTTGGTCTGTTCTCAGCCAAAAGAAACTGGATCACTTCAGAAGACACTAACGACAATTTAACCCATGTGGTTTGATGGATTATGTTTATGATTACTTGATCTGCTTTTTGGACCTTCAAAATTCTGGCCACCATTCGCTCGCAATGATATCGTTCAGCGATTAGGAATAATTCTCCACACAAAAAAAATAGCTTACAGCCCCTTTCTGCTAAAACTTAGATTTTACTGATTTTCTATTGTGTGGGCAGATCCATTAAACCACTATTTTCATGTACACTATTTATATACATCCAATTCTAATCCCAACCAGATACCAGAAACATTATATGGGAGGATATCTCCAACCTACCATAAAAAGAAAAAAATATTTAGCCTAAAATCTATTCCAAAGTTAAACTAAATTACAGTTACTTTGATGTTGGCTTGATAAAGCCTTGTCTGAAAGTTTAATCTAGTTTTAAAAGTTTGATGGATATACAGACGTTAATGTAAGGCAAACAGCTAGCTAGATAGTCAGACTGTCACAAAGGTAGTCAGAAAAACTGTTGAATAGAAAGAGAGAGAGAGAGAGAGAGAGAGAGAGAGAGAGAGAGATAGGAGAGAGAGAGATAGAAGAGAGAGAGAGAGATAGAGAGAGAGTGGCAGAAAGAGACAGAGACACAGATTACCTTAAAACAGATTAAAGACCTTTTGTGGGTTATTTTAATTACAATTTATGACAGTTGGAATTTGCACTCTGTTTTATACTGTTCCACAGTCTGAAGGTCTATGCCAGGTTTAGTGGAGGTCTAGGAGGATTAGCTTTACAAATTTTGGTCTCTGTTAAGAGATTTAGAAAAACAACACTAAAACATTTTGTAGTATAACAGTATGTTGGCTTCGTCAAGGCAACATAAGTATATCCCTGGTGAGGATGAAAGAACATATCTCTAAACAATGTGAAAGAGAGAAAAGGTTCTGCTTGTGGTGTCCAAATGATGACATGCTTTTGAGGTTTGCAGGTTGAGGGTCAAATCCTCTGAGGACTCCAATCTGCCAGGTCTCAATTCAAGCGGAACCAGTGTCCCTGCTGCAGAATTATCCTCCAGACCTGGGCTGTCAGCCACTGTACATTCAATTAATTTGAAACCATATGGAACCTAATTACAGCAGTGTGCTGTGGGAACCACTTTCCTATATGAGAGATGTCAAATGAGATAAAGTCTTGTTTATGACTGTCAATTTTATGTTGCAGCTGACATCTGTAATATCCAACAATGCTGATTATGCCAACCTCAGATTCACTGAGAGAACGTTTGGTACACATTTTCATTTCTTGAGAGTTTCTGTGAAATCCTCTAGAATCCATATAGCTTCTCTTTGTTAATTCAATTCTGCTAAAAGTACATTTCCATTGAATACAGTATGTTTAACTTTGTTCCTTTTAAATTTTGTTTTGTTAGCTGCCTGTCAAAGATAGGCTGATACTGTACATAAAATTTATTTATGTTGAAGAGATCATGATTTATTTCAGGTTTTACTTTATTTATTTATTTTCTGTCTCATGCTATCTTTTTAAATGTGCTCTACTGGCATGGCATTGGAAACATTTTGGTCATATACAGATGTTATGCAAAAATACAAAGATTGGATGTGATGTATAAAATTGTGTGAACACATAACTTGTAAGGGAACAAAATGTTTATTTCACAGCATGGGAAATTGGGTGCAGAAATTATCTAATGAATACAGAAAGGCTATAACAGCCTACAATAAAGTTAGAGTGAAAATTCATAAAGCCTGTTTGCAGTGATTTAGTTAAAGTCTGTGCCAAAAGAATTATATCTTCATAAAGTAGATAACTATGTATCACAGAACATGAAAATCAACAGTCTGCTGGGTAAGAATCCTATAGGAGTCAAACTGTTAGTGCAAAATATTTACACCTTCTTTTGTGGCAATTGGACTTTGGGAATTCAAATTAAGTACATTGTGTCAACAAATGCTTAAACAGTAAAAAAAAAGAAATGTTCTTTTGTGGCAAAGAGATTTTTTGTGGTTAAATATTGGCTACTATTGTTATCATGACCAATATTGCAATGCCTAGCTACAGACTGATCACACTATGAAATCGGCGACAGTTGGTCGAAAGTTCTGCTGCTTAAATCAGTACTTGTTACTCAAAATTGGAATCACAGCCCCCCAGTGGCCAACGTCTGTGCACTTGTGAGCATTTTCCGAGTGAAATGTCCAAAGAGCTGTGCCAAAAGCGAGTTGTATTTTTTGTTGTAAATGTTGTAATACAGTCAACAGGAATGCATATTTTAATAATTCTAAGAACTCACTTAAACCCAGGGGTGGGACCAGAAGGGTGGCAGGGGTTGGTAGGGGGGTTTGCCATTCCACGTGCCACCCCAACTCGGACCCCGCTCGCGTCCATGTTTGGGAGTACACAGCATTCCGCCTCAGTAGACAAATCTCTTGAGATGCTGATTATGAAATCACTCATGGGCTTTCAAATCAGATTTAATAAGGTTTATTAAAAATCAAAACCTCATCTGCCTGAGACACGATGAATCTCTCCTGCTGCACTCATATGCCAGCATAAAAGCCTTTGAAGTCCATCTCTCCATCACAATATCAGATTTGTTGTAGTAATTTCTTAGATGCTTTTTGAGATGCCACAATCTTTATTCAATTTATGAATGCACATTTATCGGTTTTGTCTTTGGGACATCTATACCACATGCTTAAAACTAAATAGGTGTCTTCAATATCTGAAATTACCTTGTCAAGACTAAAAATCATTTCATTAAGGCTAATTACAGTAATATTATTAATTGAATCTTCATAATCTTTCCGCAATGACTGCTTTTTCTGTTGATGTTCCCCTTAATATTATGGGGGGTCTATTTCAAGGGCATAGCAGCCTCATGGGACGTGTCTATTTCAAGGGCATAGCAGCCACACTCTTTAAAAAAGTGATTTTTGTCCCCCACACTTTCAAGCTAAACCCATAACCAAGTACAAATGGTGGACTTGAATACAGTATTCTTTGTGTTTTGTTACTTTGGGCTATCCAGCCAATCACTGATGAGTTTCATGAGCCAAAACAACCTTTACACAATAGGCCATCGTCAGATAGTCTAATCAACTCCTTTCATTTCTACAAAGTTGCTTTCAACAACGATCATTAATCCTTGTTTTTTATCGCCATTGATGTTGAACTAAATTAATAATCTACAGATGAGAAACATACAAACGGTAGTTATTTAACGCCATATCATCTTTGATTGGCAGCATTACGTGAAATGCACTGCAGAAAAAACAAAGGACAATCCTTTTAAGCACACATAGTGGAGTTTATATCAGCGCATGAGTCTTCATTAAGTTATGCTTTTTACATTATATTTGTGAGGAAATAGTTTGATCAGTTGTTTTGCCAATTCAAGCAGATTACTAGATCTGCGTTAAATATCTAAAGCTATTTTTAATATCAGCTCCTGTTTTTTACCTCTATGTTGGTGTGCACTTGATTTTACTGAAGTGAATAGATATTTAGACACGCTTTTTATACATGAAAACTTACGGACGTTATTGAAACTCATAATAACATAAGAATATTATTGTTGTCTTTTGACAAAAGTCATGCTCAGCAGCTCACAAATTGTAGGGAAATCATAGATTTGCTATGTTTTTATAATGCTTAAATCCTCTACTAAATTCTTTTTGTAGATCTGTAGACATACTAATTAACATTTTCTATTGATCTTTGATTCAGTGACTAACTCATTTTACACAAGACATTCAATTGTCACCACCTTCTGTCATCACCAGAAATGGTCACTGAATAAATAAATGGATCTGAATGAATTTTGGTGAACATAGTCAAAACAATTGAGCCACTTGGATACATTTAAATTCCATAATGATTCAGGACCAGCTTGTGCTCAGTCTTTTATTGTCATGTGTGAAACAGATGCAAGTGCTCCACAAGATGCCCTTTATTTTTGCAGCCAAATTTTTGCAATTTTCCAATTATTTTCAATACTTGAATCTTTAAAATATTACAAATATTAAAAGTAATTAATATGTATATATTAATATAATAGTTATATCATACTTATATATTAATATACAGTATAAAGTAATATATTAATACTGCACTGTAAGTGTTGGGTCTGTGTGTGCCACCTACCTACAACTGTTGGATCTGAATCCCCTACTTTTAAAATGACTGCTACTGGTCTATTTGCACTCCATTGTAAATAGCAATACCCAAATAGTCAGGTGGAACCACTGAAATATGCGACACACTAATCTGTAAAAGATGCTGCAGTGCTGTAGGCTGTAGAGATGATGTGTGATTGTGTTGTGATGTCCTAGCGACTGCAGATCAAATCCAACATTTGTCCCACTTTTTTTCCCATTCGAAGTCCTGTTTCCACTCTTAATATTTCCTTTAATACTAATTAAAAATAATAGATAAAAAGGTAATACTTTATTTTGATGATCCCCCCACAGATATTCAACTGACTATAAGTGATTTATCAACTGACTTGCTATAGCTAGTAAACAGTGTCTCAACAAACATTCAGTAGCCTGTATTTAGATATTAATTAATGTCCTACTTACATTATTGTTGAGAACATCGGTTCATTAAAATTGTTGGACAAAACAATGTACATTTATATATCTATATGGTCTATGTGCTGTTTGCAATGTGGTGCTGCTATTCCTGTGTTTTTTTATCAGTATTGTTATTTACCATCTGTTGATGGTCTGTTTAAAAAAAGGAGACATGTAGAAGTCAGTTAACCATATTCCTTAGATGTTCACTTTATTTTGATGGTCCCTAGGTAACTATTGATGAACAGCTGATACTACCTTAAAGTAAAGTGACTCTGTGCTGATAGGAAATTCCTAGGCACCAAACAGTCAGTAGAGCATTTCCAGAAAACCTTTGGGTAATTAAAGGTGAAATGAGAAAACAAGCAGGTAATTTAAGAAGGTCATCGATAAAGATCTATATACAGGCTACTGAAAGTGTACTGAATATTTGTTGAAACACTGTTTACTAGCTATAGCAAGTCAGTTGTTCAGTAATTTATAGTCAGTTGAATATCTGTAGGGGGACCATCAAAAGTGTTACCGATAAGAATGAATATGATTGTTGATTTCATTACAGTAATTTGGTCACATTGAATGTCTGGGAGTGCAGAGAAGGGTTTGATCCAGAGGCGGGGTCTGTCGATCGCACTTGTTCCCACAGCTTGGCATCGCTTGTGTGTAGATTGCATCAATGTATTATTAATACTGTAGTAACCATGTTTTTTGGCAGAAACCATCATTTTAATGTAATTAACAATGTTGTTAGTACAGTAATGTGGTGCTAATATAGTAGCCATGGTTAATTTTGTGGATACTGTAAATTAAAAAAAAAATCCATGGTGAAACCATGGTTACAGTAGTAAAACCAAGGTTATTTTTTTCTAAGGTAAGGTTAAGGTTAGTTTTAGGGGTAGGGGTTAATGTAGTGTGTCTGTGGGACTCTAAATAAAAACAATAGACACACTGCAGTGATGCCCATACTGTATGTTAATATTTAATTATGAGAGCAATTAGTATACACCATTATTAGCACCAGGGTTGGGGTGAAAGAGTATTTGCAACTAATTGCACCAGGGTGCAAACAGCATCTGCCAAACAAAACAATACATTTTAATATAGCATTAAAAAGACGATATGGAAGTGAGACCAAACACTAACAGAGACAAGAGGGTGTTTCATTTTATTTATTTATTTGTATTTATTTATTTTTCTCCCCTTTTCTCCCCAATTTGGAATGACCAATTCAGAATGCACTTTAAGTCCTCATAGTGGCGTAGTGACTCCATGGCCGTAGCCAGCTATGAGGTCACCGAGGTCTGGACAAACATTAATTTTGATGCTATGTACAACTGAATAAATAAAAGCTGTCGATAACTCTTTTGAGTGTCTACATGCATGTATAATTTAGTTTTGGCAGTTGGATGGATTCTTTAGTGTCCGCAAATACTACAAGAGTGTGATAAAATGGCGCTATCTGAAGCTGCAGAGCAGAGTAAAGGCGGGCCAGTCTCACTAATCTGATGAACCTGCTCTGCGCATGCGGCATGCTGTCCCGAAGTTAACAGTGTGAGTTGTGTGCGACACATTTGAATTTGACACAGAATTCTCTGTTATAAACCCATCTGATACGAGACACTTTAAGTTTCTGTGCTGTAGCTAGCTGAAACCCGTCATATTAAACTACAGTGATGAGGTAAACAGGAAAACATTGTTCTATTCATAACGGTAATTTCAGGCTTTTCATTCCACAAATCAGCACCCTTATAGAAATGTACTTGACAGTTACTATAGTAACATTAACTGTAGTAGTAACTAGGGTGTTTTGCCAGAAATAGTGTATATATATATATATATATTTATAATAAATGTTAATATTATTAGCCTATAAAAATATTAAATATTGTATATTAGGGCAATAAAAGTCACTTTTATGTAGGTTGTTTTTATTATTTCTACATATGTTTAGGATAATGTTTTTCTTTACAAATTCCATAGATTATTATAATTTTTTTGTTTATACAAATTAATTACATCTAACCATGGTGATCTTTTTTTTTTTCACCTGTGATTGAATATGATCTTACTAATACTATAGTTAAACTCAAAAAAATTTTAAAGCCTGGACACTCATGAATTAAGTATGAAGTTACTTTTTCTCCTTTGTAAATATGTTTAGTTCTAATGAACTTTAATTGAAAATGTGAATTAAAGGTAGCTTACACTCAGTAACTATTTGTTCATGTCATCTTGGACTTACAGTGACACCCAGTGGTGTGGATGCAGCATCATTCAAAATCAGCAGTTTTCAGTTACAGATGACATTGTAGAAATGCACTATTCACAATCAACCATGATTAATTTAATCCGTAAGTGAAAGTGTCCAATAACAAAACAGTTACTGAGATTGAGCGAGTAGTATTCAGTTGGTCATGTGATTCAAAAATGGCAGCACCCATGCATGACAAATGTAGAATAAAACAGCTTTTATAAGGTAACTGATATGACTAAAGTCCTCATCTCAAGTGAGTGGTCATGATTTTATACATATGTTTCAAAATTATAATTAATTTCTTCAGGAGTAAATCTTTTTTAAAGGGGGGAAATTACTGAGTGCACCTTTAAATAATTAAGAGTCTGGCAAAAGGAAAATAATTCATATGTAACAGTTAACATAGCCCTCGATAATTTGTTGTTATTTAACTTTTGCTGTTTTTCTGTAGTTAATATGAGTACATTTTGCTGCCCAACTCAAAATCGATGCTTTATTTGCAAATGTGCATTTTAACTGCATTTGCGATTAAATAATTATTTGAGTATTATTATTTGTTTCTGTCCTTTAATATGTTAATAAATATGTTGCATTTGTAGGTGGAATTTTGATAGAAGTCTTGACACATCACCGTGGACCTCACTAATTTTCAAACTCTGGCTACAGCCCTGAGTGACTCGCCTCAATCTGGGCGGCGGAGAACGAATCTCAGTTGCCTCTATGTCTAAGACCATCAATATGCACATCTTATCATGTGGCATGTTGAGCGGGTTACCGCGGAGACATAGAGCGTGTGGAGACTTCACTCTATTCTCCGCCATATCCACACACAACTCACCACGTGCCCCACATTATAGCGACCATGAGGAGGTTACCCCTTGTGACTCTGCCCTCCCTAGCAACTGGGCCAATTTGGTTGCTTTGGAGACCTGGCTGTCACTCAGACCACCCTGGATTCAAACTTGTGACTCCAGGCCCCCAGGGTGTTTCATTTTAAAACTTTAGTGATACGAGAAGCTTTCTTCCAGCTTCTCCATCTCTGACACTTGCAACAGTGTGTCAGCTCTTAAACATGTTTGTGTTCCCCTCTGCCCCCATTTCCACAAGGCCAGAGACCCAAGTAATGAGACGGATATCCCATCCAACAGAGTTGACTTCAATTCAGCAGGGTGGGAACACCCCAATATAGCTTCTACAAACTACTCGCTTCAATCTCCAGCAGCCATTTCCAACTTATCAGGAGTCATTACCTGCCTGGTACCTTGACGGGTCAAGGACAAGCAAAGGAACATTGCTTGTTTATTCTACAAGGACAACCAATGAAGCAGAGTTGAGTCCACCAAAGCTTAAGAAGCAAAAAAACCTTATGAAAATGTTTGCTTTTTAAAGGTTTGAGGTTTTCGATAAATACAATTGCTATAATTACATGGAATTCCCACTTTTTTAATTATATCAGAAATTGAGTATTTGTGTCCGGTAAAATGTTGCCAATTTAATGAAATTATCAAAAGAACATTACTGTTGTCATGGCTAAGGAATGTAAAGCAAGTTCAGTGTACAGAAAGCTTATATTATTATTTAAAATCAATTGGGGATACCACCGGACTCATCATGTTAGATATGTGTGTATTTTTATGGTTTCTTCAGTAAATAAATAGAATTCCTGTTCTTTTTTAAATAGTTTAGAAGCCACTGTTTTTGTGGCTGTCACAACCAGGCATCACTATTTTAATACTAATTAGATTTTACGTAGATATTTATATTCAGCTTAATATCGGTAAATTCTCCCACCTAAAAGCTCTCCAAAACTACAACAGAAACACAAAAACTTTTTTGAATACTAGGATTATTTTGATGAGCAACATTGTCTTGTAACACTGACGTGCACAGAATGGGAGCTACAGGGGCGCAAGCCCCTTTCGTTCCCAAATCTAAAGGTGCCCTTCACAAATGTAAAGGTGCCCTTTTAAGAGGAGGTACCTTTAAGAGGGTGGAGATATAAGTGTGGAGATTTTACTCTCCCCCACTAACTATTGGCGCAAAACTGCAACACACATGCTTATCTTCAAACACAAACATTAATGTAGTCATTATACCATATCAAAGACTAAATGGATAACTGCCAGTAAATGAGTAAACAGGCATTTTAATCACATTAACTTACATGTAATTAGTAATCTGCATTACACATCACATAAGATCGGAGTGGGAAAAGGGCAGAATGTTAATCAAAAACAAAATGCATGTGCTACATGCACTATAAAATATGTATGTACTTACAATGTTTTATATAAAAAAAAAATGTCATGGTTACTGTTGTAAACTGATGGATGAAACGAAACGTTGTATCGATTGTAGTGTCACAAGGGGTCTTTCTTGAGAGCCTTGCATACCTCTGAACTTGAGAAAAGGCCCATGAGAAATTTGCATTTCCTGCCCCCGGACATACGGGTATAAATGGAAGCGGGCGTGCATCTGTCAGCTAGTTTTTTCACTGAGGAGCTGAGAATAAGGTACGGCAGTTTACAGTGGTAGGTCTAGTGTCATGGCAAGGGGGACACAACGTCTCGTTCCCTCCATCAGGGAACGGAGATTACAACAGTAACCATGACGTTCTCCTTCTATCGCTCACATGACGTTGTGTTGAATGTAGTGAAACAAGGTGTCCCATTTAAAAACGGCATGCACTAGACCGTGTTACGTGAACTGCTGACACAGGTGCAAGCAAGCTACTGCGTGCTAGAAGCAACTGTATCAGCCGGACGTAACCCTCCCCAACGCCCCCAGAAAAAGGTGTCATATACAGACCTTAGGTTCTCAGCACCCCTAAGGAGGGAACAGGTGACATGACTATCATGGGAGCAAGCCGGCCAGCCATGGCCTTTTCTCTCTCTATGTTTCCCCTCATAGAGCATTAAGCTTAATGCTGTGATATGCGTCGGGGAAGGCAATTTTTTATGTTCCTATTCTTTAAGACCAGGAAAGAACACCAATTTGTGAACAAGTGCCACATTAAAGCTGCCTGGTAGAGGGAGCTCTGGCTTGGTTGATCGTGTCTACAACCGCAGGTGGTAGGTCACTCAGATCTTCTGCGTCCCATCCAGGGGCCAGACGTGGAGGTTCCAGAGGTCTGGGCGTGGATGCCAGAGGGTGCCCTGTCCCTGGTAATGAATGAAGGTCCTTCCTCAGGGGAATTTTCCAGGGAGGTGCTGTCGCAAGAGCGTGAGATCCAAGAAGTCAGAGTGGGCCAGTAAGGAGCCACTAAGGTGACTTGGTCCTCATCCTCCCTGACCTTGCACAGCACCAGTGCAAGAAGGCTCACTGGGGGAAATTCGTACTTGCGCAGCCCCCGGGGCCAGCTGTGTGCCAGCGTGTCTGTCCCAAGAGGGGCCTCTGTTAGGGAGTACCAGTGCGGGAAGTGGGAATTGTCTTGGGAGGCAAAGAGATCTACCTTTGTCATGCCAAATCGGCCCCAAATCAGTTGGACCACCTGGGAGTGGAGCCTCCACTCTCCCCTGAGCAAACATGTCACGACAGTGCGGCCACTGTCATGTTGAGGTTGCCTGGGATATGAATGGTGACCTGAGTCACTGCTGACTCCAAAAGAGGAGATGGCAGGCGAGTTTTGACATATAAGTGCACGCCGCCTTGGAGATTTAATTACGCCACCATCACGGTGCTGTCTGAACGGATCAAGACATGCTTGCCCTGAATCAGCGGAAGAAACCTCTGCGGATTACCGCTAGTAACTCTAGGCAGTTGATGTGCCAACACAGCCGGGGCCCTGTCCTGGAGCCAGTGGCTGCGTGCCCATTGCACACGGCACCCCAACCCAGTTGAGAGGTGTCTGTGGTGACCACGACACATCTGGACACCTGCTGTAGGGGGACTCCAGTCCATAGAAAACAGAAGTTTGTCCAATGATTAACACATAGTATGTGCGGCCACGGCCGAGGATGCCATATGCCCCAGGAGCCTCAGGAACTGTTTTAGAGGAACCGCTGTGCCAAGCTCAAAGAGAGAGAGGCACCTTAGCCCCGATTTCGTGCGCTCGTTCATGAGGCCTGTTGTCATTGAGACTGAGTCTAACGCCATGCCGAGAAAAGAGATGCTCTGAACTGGGAAGAGCTTGCTCTTTTCCCAGTTGACCTGAAGCCCTAGACGGCTGAGGTGCCTGAGCACCTGGTCCCTGTGAGTGAATAGTAACTCTCGAGAATGAGCTAGAATGAGCCAGTCATCGAGGTAATTGGGTATGCGGATCCCCACTTCCCGTAGCGGGGCAAGGGCTGCCTCTGCGTTCTTGGTGAAGACGCGAAGGGACAGGGACAGGCCGAAGGGAAGGACCTTGTACTGAAACGCTTGGCCGTCAAACGCGGACCGTAGGAATGGAGACATGGAAGTACGCGTCCTACAGGTGTACCGCTGCAAACCAATCTGATGCCGAATGCAGGTTAAAATCTGTTTCTGCATGAGCATTTTAAACAGGAGTTTGTGTAAGCATAGCGGACATCCTCAGAGTGGGCAAGCAGACCCGAAGGTGGCAGCCCAGATGAGTCATTAGCACCAGACGTCGCTGTAACGTTCTCTGATGCAGCGGCGCAATCATCATCCAGCTCATGGGGTCCGAATGAGACAACGGACTGGCCGTGAGGTGAGCCGGTCTTGCATCGGACCCGGACAGAAGCAAACGAGCGTACTAGCGGGGTGAGTGGTTTGTGGGGATTTACCCGGTGAAACCGAACCCGTTGCTCTCCCCAAATCGCCTTCAACGGCGGCCGCGCCATCCTTAATCCTGCGGGGCGGGTGAAGTGGCTTTTCTTTGGAAGGGAGAAAGCCACGATCGCAACGTTGCCATGGCTATGTTCTTGCAATGAGAATAAACCATTCATAAATGCTGCCTCCGTGTGATCGCATGGTGTGAAGGCAGCGCTTTTGACTATCAGGAGCAGAGAAAAAACAGCCGCATCCAAAACTACACAGAGGCTGAATGGCATCATTAAAAAGGATCTCCAACGCCTGCTGTGTATTGCTGTTTTGTGAATGAAAATACTCTCTTTTAGAGGGGAAAGATACTTTTCTTTTAGCGGTATACACTCTTTTACAGATGCGCTGTCGGAGCGACCAGGGGCGTGGACTGCACCATTTGCAGAGAGGGAGAAAGCCGGTGGTAACGCGCAGTAGATCCAACAGCAATGCTCTGATAGAGGTGAATGGTACAGCAGTGACGCTCAGCTTGCTTCTGCACAATCGCTCAGATCCAAAGAAAGAATCTAACTGACAGACGCACGCCCACTTCCCTTTATACCCGTATGTCTGGGGGCGGGACATGCACATTCTGTCTGCCAATTTCTCGTCAGCCTTTTCTCAAGTTCAGAGGTACGCAAGGCTCTCAAAAAAGACCCCTTGTGTCACTACATTCGACACAACGTCGAGTGAGAGACAGAAGGGGAACATGTAATTTGTACATATTTTTGAAAATTGCTAAAACAGGGATAATCCATGAATTATGTGCGAGAAAGGGCTGTCCTTTTATTGTTTCTTACTGCCATCTTCCAAAGAATGAATTTGTTTACATACTCAAATTTTGTTTGTTATTCATTGTTCCACAGTAGCAGTGAATTCTCCTCCTAATATCCAGATTTGCCAAGAGAAAGATAAATAATGACAGAGAAAGAGAGATGTGCTGTCATTGAGACTGAGTCTAACTCCAAACCGAGAAAAGAGATGCTCTGGACCGGGGTGAGCTTGCTCTTTTCCCAGTTGACCTGAAACCCTAAACGGCCGAGGTGCTCGAGCACCTGGTCTCTGTGTGCGCATAGTAATTCCTGCGAGGAGGTCAAAATGAGCCAATCGTCGAGGTAATTGAGTATGCGTATGCCCGCTCCTCGTAGCGGGGCAAGAGCCGCCTCTGCGACCTTCGTGAAGACGCGAGGGGACAGAGACAGGCCGAAGGGGAGGACCTTGTACTGATACGCCTGGCCGTCGAACGCGAACCGCAGAAAGGGTCGATGTCGAGGACGAATTGAGACGTGGAAGTACGCGTCCTTCAGGTCTACCGCTGCGAACCAATCTAGATGCCGGACGCCAGATAGAATTTGTTTCTGGGTAAGCATTTTGAACGGGAGTTTGGACAAGGTCCGATTGAAAACTCGCAGGTCCAAGATCTGTCGTATGCCGCCGCTTTGGGTACAACGAGTAAGGGCTGTAGAAACCCTTCTTCGTTTCGGTCGGAGGGACAGGCTCTATCGCGTCCTTGATTAGAAGGGAGGCGATTTCCTCGTGCAGGGAGTGGGCATGTTCGCCGTGCACTGCGGAGGAACGAACGCCCACGAAGGGGGGCGGAGACCTGGCAAACTGAATTGCGTAACCAAGTCGGATGGTCCGGTGCAGCCACCGTGACGAGCTGGGCAGTGAAAGCCATGCCTCTAAGCTCCGTGCTAGGGGCACCAAGGGGACGAGTATTTGGACGTACCCGGCGGGGCTTCGCAGCGGAACAGGTAACGCGGCGTTGGGAGGCGCTGTGGCATCCCGAGGCTCTGGTGCTGAGAATAAACTCAAAGCACTTACCTTGTTCCACGCACCCGGCAGGGGGCGGGTTCATGACTGAGGAGGAGGTCTGATGCTGGCGTCCTCTGGACTCGTCTGAACCGGCCGGCCGGGGAACAGTCGTGGGGCTGAGGGCGGAAGCACCGCATCCTGGGCGCCGAGACTGTTGAGGCCTGAAAGCAAAGTGCCGTGAGAACGGCATTTGCGGCCATGTGACCCAGAGGTAAAGGAAATAGCTCTTTTATTGAGAATTTGGGTACCGCAGCCCCCGTCATGGGGTGCGGCAAATGAAAAAACAAAAGATTCTCCTCCCAGCCCTCCACCGGGGGGCGGAGTGGTCTTACCACCTCCGGAGCTAACTTCTCGTCCTCTGGGTCCGCTGTCTCAGGGACGCTTGGGAGCCTTCCGGGTCCTTGAAGGGGTCCGTGAGGCAGGGGGCGTACGCTTCCTGCGGTTTGCTCGACGCCGGGGCTGAGAGCTGGGCCCAGGTTGGGGCGGAGCAGAAGGTCTTCTGGCCGCGGGAGGACGCCCTCGGCGAGCAGGTGGGGCCTGGGCCGTGGCGGCAAGCTTGCGGCGCGGCATGATGTACGAAATGGCCTCCGTCTGCTTCTTCAACAGGGAGAACTGCTGGGCAAAGTCCTCAACGGTGTCGCCGAAGAGGCCAAACTGGGAGACAGGGGCGTTGAGGAAGCGAGTCTTGTCAGCTTCACGCATCTCAACCAAGTCCAGCCATTGCTGACGTTCCTGGACCACCAGAGTGGCCATCGCCTGCCCGAGTGCCTGCGCTGTGACCTTCGTTGCTCTCAGGGCCACCCCCGTGCATGTTGCAAAGTGCCTTGGCTTGGTGGACCTGCAGGAGAGCCATGGCATGCAGGGCGGAAGCGGCGCGTCCTGTAGCGCTGTAGGCCTTCGCGGTGAGCGAGGATGTTGCTCTACAGGACCGGGAAGGGAGTACAGGGAGGCCCCGCCAGGTGACGAGTGGAGAGGGGTGACGTCCACGAAGACGTCAGCTCATCATGCACCTCCGGGAAGAAAGGAACCGGGGGGGGCGAGGCTGTGAGCGGCGCCCCACGCCCAAGAACCAATCGTCCCGGGGCAAGGGTGGTCCGAGGGGGCGTACCCGGCGGAGCTGCACCCGCTGCCATCCCCGAATCGCCTCCATCGCCAGCCGCATCGCTCCTGGGAAGAAGGAGCGATGCGGGGGGCGGCTGGAGTGGCTTGCTTACGGTTGTAAGCAAGCCGCGACCGCAACGTTGTCATGGTCATGTTCTCGCAATGAGAACATGAACCATCCACAAACGCAGCCTCAGTGTGATCACTGCCCAGACACACGAGACAACACCTGTGGCCGTCGGAAGCGGAGAGTACTCTACCGCATCCAGGAACAACACAGGGGCGGAAAGGCATCTTTATATAGACGCGTCCTTAAAAGGACGTTCAACGCCGCTGTGTTTTTTGCTCTTTTAGAGGAAATTACTCTTTTAAATAAAATCACTCTTTTATGAATGAAAGAACTCGTGAGAGATCTTTCTTATCTGCAACTGTCGATGCGCTCAGGGGCAGGAAGTGCACAGCTGTGCAAACAGGAGAAAGCCGCTGTTGTGCGCCGTAGAATCCAACAGCATGCAGCAGAGGATAGCAGGAACTCGGTGTGTAAAACGCAGCAGTCTGCAAACACGACCATCGGCTCCGAAGAAATTTTCTGAATGAACTCCCGTATTTGCGCTGCTTAAATACCCGTATGTCCGGGGGCGGGACATGCAAATACTGGTTGCCAACTCTCATTGGCCTTTTTTCATAGTTCAGAGGTGAATATCGGCGCTCAAGAGAGACCCCTAGTGTCGCTTCTCTGACACAACGTGGAGAGAGCGACAGAAGGGGAACTTTTATTTGAACTAACCCTTTAAGTACCGTTCAATATGTTATACAGAAAAGCTATGAAGAACTATCCAGAGAGCATCAGTGTTACAGAATAAGCTGTAAGACAACATCTACAACAGTTTGTTGAGAAAATATAAATTGTAAATCCAAACATAGGACACAGAAGGCAAAGAATAAACAGGCAGTTAACAAAGGCACTGTAAGACTTAGTAAATAAACTTTTGAATTTATACACACTAGCAAACTTAAAACAGGTGATCTCACTGAACAAATTATTAGACTAATGAACAGGTAAGCAGGAGGGTGTAGCTTCTGCTTCCCTCTGCTGGCCAGGTCATGTTGTGACAGGACATTTATGTATCTTGCCATTATTAAACCGTGTACTAATCAGATGTGCCATGATAAAGTAAAAATAATTAGTACCTCTGTTTTGTCAGAATTGAGTAGAAGGAAATTTCTGGCCATCCAATCTTTGATTTCATTGATACACTCTGCTAATTTGGAGAATTGTGAAATTCTGTTGGGTTTTGAAGAAATATAAAGTTGGGTATCGTCGGCATAACAGTGGAAACTTATTCCACGATTCCTGAAAATATCTCCCAGGAGAAAAGCAGATGCCCTAAAACCAATCCCTGTGGCACTCTATACTTAACTTTTGTTTGATTTTTCAATTCGTCGTTTACACAGACAAAGTGGTAGCAGTCTGCTAAATAGGACCTAAACCATGCTAATGCAGGTCCACAAATGCCAACATAATTCTCAAGCCTATTCAAGAGAATGTCATGATCTATGGTGTCAAAGGCAGTATTAAGCTCTAAAAGCACTATAAGAGAAATGCAGCCACGATCAGTTGATAAGAGCAGTTTTTGTAGCTCTTCATGACCTATGACAGTGAAGGTTTGAAGTTGCTCATGAGAAAAATTAAGAGACACTGTTTTCTAAGGTACTGTGACAATTTCATAATTCAGATTTTTATTTCTGACTGTTTCAAATTTATCAGTAAAGAAATTCATGAAGTCATTACTATTGTGCTGCGAGGGAATATCTGGTTCAGTCAAGGCTTTATTCCTAACTAATTTAGCCACAGTACTAAATAAACACCTAGGATTGTTGTGGTTATTTTCTATGCATTCTATTTGCTAAAATGTGCTGACCTGGCAGCTTTTAGTGCCTGTCTGTAGCTACAGACACTATCCTTCCATGTACCGCAAAATACCTAAAATTTTTTATTCTTCCACTTGCAATCCATTTTCCAACTGTGATCATTGTACCATGGTGTGTGGATTTTTCTTTCATTTTATTTAATCAAAGAGGGGCAACACTATCAAGAGTGCTAGAGAAGACTGTATTTATATTTTCTGTTATTACATCAAGTTCTTCTAGACTTTTTGGCTTACTGAGTATATGTGACAAATCTGGAAGATTATTTGTGAAGCCTATCTTTAGTGGTCAAAAGAATATTTCTACCTGAACAATAGCGTGGTGTAAATTTATACAGAATATTTATAAACATTACCACAATATGTGTATTTATTAAGGCCATATTTTAAAGGGAAAGTTCACATGGCTTTCTTCTGTTAAAAACAAAAGGAGATTTTAGGCAGAATGTTAACCTCAGACACCATTCACTTTAATTGCTTATTCTTTCTATACAATGAAAGCAAATGATGACTGAAGGTGCGTACACACTGCCAGCGACATCGCGCGCGCGACAGCGACTCAATACCATTAATTTTCAATGCGAGCACAGCGACTTCCGGCGACACGAGCTGTCGCGACCGTTGGCGCTAGATGTGGGCGTGTCCAGCGACGCGACAAAGTTGAGAAAAGTTCAACTTTGGAGCGACTAACGGAAGCGACAGCCAATAGCAGAGAAGACGGGAGAGCTCACGTGATCCTTCTCTCTCTCTCTCAGCTCCTGCAGTAACGGAAAGATGGATGAAAGGCTAATTCTTGCTGTTAGAAATTTTCCAGTGCTCTATGATATGTCTCTTCCCACGTACAACGATATTTTTAAGAAAAATACTGCGTGGAAAGGTGTATCTGAGATCGCGGGGATTTTATGGACCCAGACAGACCGGCATTTGCATTTTCGCCGCAGATAAACAGCCGCTCTGGCAAACAAGCATGCCTGGTTTCTCATTCATCTTTGATATAAAGCATTTTATGTACTGATTCCATTTATATTTAGTCTTTTCCCTCCAAAATGATTGTTTTTAGTGGCAAGAAAAGAGATTCGCTGTCAACAGCAATGGAATGGCATCCGTGAATGTCATTTATAAACGTTACTAGGCAACCAGTAGTGGGAACACCCACTAGCGACTTCACCGCCAGCCACTGGCGACCTGCAGCGATAAAGTCGCTGGCAGTGTGTACGCACCTTCAGGTTAACAATCTGCCTAACATCTCCAAGAAAAGAAAAGTCAGCATGGGGGTGCGTAAAAAATAATGGAATCTTTATTTTTAGTCAAACTTATCATTTACAAGCAATAAGAATGCCCTTAATCCATGCCCAAGAAAAACACATCTAGGATAGGTAGGCAAGAGATCATCTACCTGCATTGTTTAGACATGCCATTTAATCTTTCCCCTTCTTGGTTGAAACAGCTCAGTGGGAACATATGACGGCAGGACGTTGAGTTGATTGCTATGATGTAGCCTCTGGTCATTGAGAAAGTTCAGAGCTCTTTTAAAAGAGTTGGGGACCTTTTCACCTCGCACAGTGCACTGGGCTCAGGATGACAAATTAGCTCCTTAAACCTCAATGTTCTGCTGCTACAACAGTCCCACCCCCTCACTCCAACTTAGGCCATTTATCATTCACATGCCTGTCTCACCAACACTGCAAATAGTTCATAATGCGTGTTCAGCAACCACCAGCAGAATATGTCAAATTTTGAGAGATTTTTATTGACTTATTTAAGAAATAGTCTTATTAATCTTAATCTGGAACTCATTCCTAAACAGGTGATAATAGCACAGCTGAGTGGAATGCCACTTTTGTATTATTGCTCTTTATTCTCTTTTAGACCTGAGAATTATGATGCACTGATCAACAGACACTTTTTTCCCATATCTCTGTTTATTTGATCAAAACTGATTGAACTGGGGAAATGAATCCGGCTGTAGCTCTGTAAACAAGCTGAAATAATTGAGCTATTCTCTGGCGTTTCATGAATGTTTTGAATGCTATTAACTACAAGATACGTGCCCAAAGGATATTCGCTTGTTTAATCATAATGTTTGCGTAGTGGTGATAGATAAAGTGGATGGAGTATTCCAACAAAATATCAAATAATAACAAACCTGCAGGTTCCTGTGAGAGATGTATCTTCACCCTCAATTGTCTCCACAGCAACAGATTACATGTCAGAAATTTTAACTTCTTCTTGGAGGTGAAAACTAATGAGGGTGATTACATAAGGAGGTGAAAAAAAATATGAGTTCTCTGAAAAGCACAACAGAATGAATTTACATACATCTAGTTTGCTTTAAAGAAGTTAATTGCATCACATTTGAAAACGCCAACTCATGCTCAAGTCCTCTCAAGTTTCATTTCTGTATATATTTACATTGCTTGTTGTCTATTCCACAAAAGCATGCTACCAACTATACCAAGATAAAAGTAATATATATATATATATATATATATATATATATATATATATATATATATATATATATATATATAATCAAATTAATTACATGGTGTCCCGATTTATCGTAATCAATCGCATATAATCGCAGATACAAATATTTGCTGAGAAAGCCCCTCATATAAAAAATAATTCAATATATAATGATGAAATAAATATCTTTAAATATAAAAAAAAAAAATTATTATGAGGGCTTGTTTAAGGACCCATCAATTTACACCAATCAATTTATGTAGCGTCTCGGGTGCGTTGCATCATAAACATAAAATCTTTAGGTCACTGTGTCAAGATAAATATAGTTTAATACTTAGAACACATATTGAGATTCCTTAGTTCGGATTTACTCTCCATCAAGTGTTTTGAACACAAGAATGTAACACATGTTTGTGTTGTTTTGCTGCTGGATGGTTGTTTTCTTCACTGTATAAACTGCGCATTGCCACACACAGTTTCACTTACTGCACTCTGGAGTAAACAAGTGGTACTAAAAGCTTGCATTTCTCAGGAATCTTCCATATTACGGTATATATATATATATATATATATATATATATATATATATATATATATATATATATATATACATATATATATATATATATATATATATATATATATATTTGGAATATATATTGTGTATATCTACACTCACCTAAAGGATTATTAGGAACACCATACTAATACTGTGTTTGACCCCTTTCGCCTTCAGAACTGCCTTAATTCTACGTGGCATTGATTCAAAAAGGTGCTGAAAGCATTCTTTAGAAATGTTGGCCCATATTGATAGGATAGCATCTTGCAGTTGATGGAGATTTGTGGGATGCACATCCAGGGCACGAAGCTCCTGCTCCACCACATCCCAAAGATGCTCTATTGGGTTGAGATCTGGTGACAGTGGGGGCCATTTTAGTACAGTGAACTCATTGTCATGTTCAAGAAACCAATTTGAAATGATTCGAGCTTTGTGACATGGTGCATTATCCTGCTGGAAGTAGCCATCAGAGGATGGGTACATGGTGGCCATAAAGGGATGGACATGGTCAGAAACAATGCTCAGGTAGGCCGTGGCATTTCAACGATGCCCAATTGGCACTAAGGGGCCTAAAATGTGCCAAGAAAACATCCCACACACCATTACACCACCACCACCAGCCTGCACAGTGGTAACAAGGCATGATGGATCCATGTTCTCATTCTGTTTACGCCAAATTCTGACTCTACCATCTGAATGTCTCAACAGAAATCGAGACTCATCAGACCAGGCAACATTTTTCCAGTCTTCAACTGTCCAATTTTGGTGAGCTCTTGCAAATTGTAGCCTCTTTTTCCTATTTGTAGTGGAGATGAGTGGTACCCGGTGGGGTCTTTTGCTGTTGTAGCCCATCCGCCTCAAGGTTGTGCGTGTTGTGGCTTCACAAATGCTTTGCTGCATACCTCGAGTGGTTATTTCAGGCAAAGTTGCTCTTCTATAAGCTTGAATCAGTCGGCCCATTCTCCTCTGACCTCTAGCATCAACAAGGCATCAACAAGGCAGATCCTACCTAGCGAGGGAGGAGTTGCTACAAACACAGCGACTGGGGGGCAGAGGGAACTGCCCAACGACTCAACCCTGAGATTTGTAGAATCTCATAAAGGTATTGGGTGTTGCCCAGCACGCCGCTCTGCAGATGTCTGCCAGGGAGGTGCCATTGGCCAGTGCCCACAAGAACACCACACTGCTTGTAGAGTGTGCTTGAACCCACAAGGTGGCGGACATCTTGACGAACCAGTTGGCAACCTCTGTTGGAGACTGCGCCCCATTCCGCTGTCTGCCACAGCAAACAAAGAGCTGCTCAGAATATCTAAAGCAGGGGTGTCAAACTCAGATCCTGGAGGGCCACAGCCCTGCAGAGTTTAGCCCCAGCCCTGTTCCAAAATGCCTCCTTGTAATCTTCAAACACTCTTCAAGACCTTGATTAGCTGCTTCATGTGTGTTTAATCAGGGTTGGAGCTAAACTCTGCTGGATTGTTGTTGGCTGAAGTTGCTTTCTCTCGGAGGAAAGTAAGCCACGACCGCAACGTTGCCATGGTTATGTTCTCACAATGACAACATGAACATTCATAAAATGCTGCGTGCGTGTGATCGCAGCCCAGACACGCGAGGCAGCTCTGCCGCATCCAGGAACTACTCAAAGGCGGAAAGACATCTTTAAAAAGACACGTCTTTAAAAAGACTTTCAACGCCAATGTTTATACTCTTTTAGAGGAAATATACACTTTTGCAGGTCTATTTGCTCTTTCAGGAAACGCTGTCGAAGCGCTCAGGGGCGTGGACTGCACTGGCGTGCAGAGAAGGGAGAAAGCCGCTGGTAATGCCCCATAGGATCCAACAGCAATGCTGCTAGAGGCGAGTGGAACAGTAGTGGGACACCAGCTTGCTTAAATCAAAACCTGAATGAAAACTCTGAATGGACGGATGCACGATTCCCTCCTTTTATACCCGTATGTCCGGGGGAGGGACGTGCAAATTCTGTCTGCTTTTTCTGGTCAAATTCTGGCCTTTTCTCAAGTTCAGAGGTAACCGATGCCTTCAAGAAAGACCCCTAATGTCGCTTCATTCGACACAACGTCGGCAGACGGGGAAAGGTATGTTCTTTTTATTTCGTAAAATGTCTCTATTTAGAAAACTGATTGTATTGTTACTGGAAAAGACACAATTTATGGAATGTATAAAGTTCTTGCAGCATAGTTACTGTATGGTAAATGGTGGGCTTGACTTGTAAACATTATAAATGTGCATATAATACTCTACTTTGCGTATCAGCCATGCCCCTCTCTGTGATGGGGTGCTTCATATACTTGCTTTTTGCTCCCTTATGTCAGTGTTTGTGGTTGTTAAGGGATTGAAAGAATCCCCTAAGCAATTTGTTGTGGGATTGGAATGGTTTAATGAGTAGGCCCTGAGTCAATTAAACAGAGGCTGTTTTTCTTTGTTTTGCTTATTGGCATTGGCACTTTGAATGTAGATCTTGTCATGCAATATTATTAACAAAACAACTAGGGACAAATAAAGCATAAACAAGTATGCAAAAAATCACTGACAAAGCACTCTATTTTTCTGTCTCCTCAGCAGAGATATAATTTCCTCCTGCTTATTTGTAATTAATGTTAATCTAGTCGCTGGCTAGATAGAGCACTCAGCTTCTAGATGTGGAGATCACAACACAATATTATAAGGAAACATTACTCTGCCGACCTTCCTCCATGTGCCGCAAAACACCACTCTTTTGTCACTATCAACTTGTTTCAAAAACCTCACTCTGGTGACTCATTATAAATGGTTTTTCATTTAAGGGTACATTCTGTCAAAAAAATTACATATTCTGTCATTCTGTACTTACCCTTATGTAATTCAAAAACCCAGATTTTCTTTTGCAGAGCACAAAAGGAGATATAAGTGTAACCGTTCCTGCTCGACCTGCTCAGAGTGTGATTCTAACCAGCATCAGCCAGCATGGGAGATAGGCGCACTAATGAGGAGGCTAAAGGCTACAGCATTCATCATCAGTCACTAGTGCGCCTCTTGAGGCCACGGTAGTGAGGTTTACACATACCGCTATCATGTACCAGCTGGCTCCTGTAACACTCACCCCCTAAACTTCACTCCCATCTGGATCATGGCACCACTGTAACCGGTCCAGCTCAAACCAAAAACGGGCCATTTGGAATTTGTAGAACTTGTGACATCACAAGAACCATATGCATCTGCATATGACTGCCGCTATAGCAAGACTTCAATGGCTATTTTTCATCATTGCACACTTGGCCCCGCCCACTGGAGCTCAGTCAGTCACACAGGTGAAGTGGAGAGAAGGGCCTGTCACGGAAGAGTCATCTACACCAAAAGTGACTTACACAAGACACCTTCATGTGCCTATCTGGATTTAAATATTTTTCTACATAAACATGCACTAGATGAACGGCGTTGACCATTATCATGCATCTCATGCCACTTTTAAAAGGCGTCATTCTGTTTCATTCAGCTGCACAGTTTTTTGTAGTTTGAAGGTGTCCTAGTCCATTTTTGCACTCACCTGTGCTATTTTTAATTGTTTGACTTTGTAAACATGCACTAGATGCATGTCTTTGGTCGCTTTGATTAGATTCCAGTGATGTGCACTGCATTTTAAGAAAAAAGTGTGTTTCATTCTGCTGCTGCCACTGACTGGGAGAACCACATGCCATTCTGTGTGTAAATACTGTAAACACGGAAGATGTGAAGACCAGCCTCTCAGTTTTGGCCTGTTAAAGCCGGTTGAAGCACCCAACATCACCATGGACGGTAATATGTTTGCTTATTCAGAGCATTTCAGCATGGATTGTATGTGTTTTGGGGCTCATTTCAGCCTGGATTGCTTTGAACCAGTCACAATATGGTTCAAGCTTTGCAAAGGAACTGTTATTAAAGGATGGAGCAGTTAAAACACTATTGGACCACAAAATCGTAAGTAAACAGTGTAATTCATTAATATTTCATATGACTGTTTGATAGTTTATTGTGCTTCTTGAGTAAAAAGTTTAATATATTGAGATGAAATGTGTTGGGTGTGGGTTATACTGTGGAGTTTGTTCATTTTCTTCAGACTGCATTTCAAAAATGGCTTTATTGGAAGGGATGCACAATGTTAGCCAGTCATAACAGTGAGCGTTTATACTGAAGTCTTAAAGGGCCAGATAGCTTAAAACAGAGTGTTTCAGACAGAGGGCCAGAGACAAGATGGAACATTTTTATAAAATACTAAATTATGACTGTTTTATTGCAAAAAAAAAACTGCTAACATTAGAAGTGGACCTCAGGGAAGATAATAAAATCATTTTTATTCATAATATAAGAGTATGTCATGACCCCTTTAAAAAACGTGTGGATAAAAAGCTAGATTGTTCTTGAATCAGAGCTATAAGAATGGATTGCATTTCGACTGAGGTTCATCCATTGATTTTCAGTATGAAACTGAAGCTGAATTAAGACATTTTGTGAGCAAAAATATGCAGCGCTGATTATTTCTTGAGAGAAGGACCACATCCTACAGCACCACAGAGATTTCAAGTTCATAGCGGCACTAAACAAAAATTGCAAAATGATTGTTTACAAACATAATTTTTCTGTCTTGTTTTCTTAAGATGAATCATATTTCATTTTATCTAGACACACTGTAATAAAAGTAATCCACAAAATATGTAATCTTGAGTTTTTCCCCACATTACCTTGAGAAAAAAGTAATGCATGTAGGCCTACTCTGGATAACTTATTACATTTTAAATAACTATCCTCCTGGTACAGTTATCTTAATTATACATCTATATTTCAGTTAATCTATATAAAGTGAGTTTTTAAATACTGTATAAAATATAGGAGCTTAATAATGCCTTATCATGAACTATTATGCATTAGAAGATGATTCTCTCTTTGTAAAGAATGGTACGTTATATTTTTGCTCAGGTGGCCAAAGTGTCTGCCCAATATTTACAGATTTTGTTCAGCATGAATTAAAATTAGAGGGAACGTTGATGTTGAAAAAGCTGTCTAGTCTGCCATGCATAAACTCTGCAATCAGCTCTGAGGGCCATAGGGAATAATCTACTTGAATAAAGTTGCAGAAACACTGTCCAGATGGGACTTCAATGGTAATTGCTCTTCAGCAATCTTCAGTGAAAGCATGATTTAGCTCAGTAATACATTTGCGAAATTTGACAACTGAATTTTGCCTCATTCATATACAAAAATGCAAACAATGGACAGTTAAACCAAAAGATAAAAGTAAAATTGAATACTAAATATAAAAGAATATTCTGGCAATTGTACTACCTCAGATTTGAAATTATAACTGTTATATTTTTGAGCTCTACTGCTATTGTGCCAATTTCATCAACTTTTCTCTGATACAATACACAGGCATTTCTCACATTATCCTAACCAGAAGCATGCAAAGACCTTACATGGGTTCACCAGCTCTCAATACACTTGACACTCCTACGTTTACATGGACCTTGGTAATCCGTTTGTGATCAGACTAGAAACTCAATCCAAGTAGAAAAGTCTCATGTAACCACGTCAATTGGATTAAATTGGCCACATCCGCTTTACATTTTATTTGGATTGTAAGGGGTGGTGTAAACCTTTTCTAATCCGCTTGAAAAGAGAATTTGTGCCATGTAAACATTTGATCGGATTGCTTTGTGAAACTGGGACAATCTGCGCATGTTCAGTACTGACGCAGTAAAGGTGCACGCACAACGACACACTTTCATCACAATGGGCATATTTGTGACCATCAGTGTAAAGTACTAACAGCAGTGAATGGAGAAACACCTGTGAAATAACATCAATAAAAGCATCCAAAAGTTGCTTTTGATCCAAGTGATCCAAGATGCCAAGTGCCAGGAAAAGTGTGTACATATCTGATGTCAGCAGAAATGTTACCAGATTTGACTTTCACAGACATTTAAATATATTTTATTCACGATTCATCTCTGTACGCCAGCCAGTCTGACATGTGATCGGCGAGAACATACACCGAGCGGTATATCACCGTAAACATCTCTCATTCAGGAGTTACAAATGTATGTGTTGTTTTCTGGTCTGATTCAGTCACCATATTACTAAACGTCTGTGATTATTCCTCCTATATGAAAGTAAGATCCACTTTTTAGCTTAGTTCTCTTTTCAGAGAACACAGAAAGCAACGGAGGCAAGCAAACCTATGCAAATTATTAATTATTACTATTGTTTTATTTATGTTGTCATGCATATTTTGTCTCTTTTGTAGCATAGTTAATTTAGTTAATTTAAAAATATCCAGCATTTTCCATTTCAACTTGCTGTGTAAATATGACTATTCTTACAATGTAATCTGGTGGCATGAATACAGTTTGTGTTTCCAAATCTTATTTGTTGTTTAATGACTAATGTTAGTATACTGTATAGCCTACAATTAAATATATACTGTATAGTGATGTTGTAGTGATTTTTAGACAGTATGCTGTGGTGCTTCTAAAAGAGAAAGTACGCCTCCGCCGCCCTGACATGCCAAAATCATTCAATGTAGAATAGAAGAGAATAGAATAGAATCCTTTATTTTGGTCACACATTATACACACAGTTTTTTGCATATTTATAAATACTCACATCAGTCTGATCACATTATGTATCGTTCATGTAAACAGTATATTCAGAATTATCAATCGGAATGATTTTATTCCAATTAAATCAAGTCCATTTGTCCATGTAAACGCAGCTACTGAAGACCTTTTGTTTTTCATATTTCTAAGCAGATGAATTAATTATGTTTTTGCACTGTTGATTTTAATTCTTTTTAAGGAATCAGGCTAAGAAAACATGACAGTATGGTGCAGGCTATGCGTTCATAACGCTGTAAAGAAAATGTACTATTAAGATTTGGAATAGTGGGTACTTTTTCCTAGATTTTTTTTATTTTACTTCGTTACAATGGGTAACATTCCATTTATTACATTACTGGTTTTAATTCAATATATTTTAATAAATGTGCTTTGTTTTATTCAGCAAAATATATATGATTGGGCCTGTGGAATATTGTTCATGTTTTTCATCGAAATGATTCATAGAAACTGATTTCTATGGGATCAATTCCATGCCACATATATTTGCAAAAATATAAAGTATTGCAAAATAAAATAAAGTTTTGCAAAAGAAAAAAGTATTGAGCAAAAAAAATAAAAAAAATTTTAAACAAAAATTAAGTATCACAAACGTAAAATAAAGTATCGAGAGAAAAAAATAAAGTTTTGCAAACAAAAATAAAGAATTGCAAAATATAAATAAAATATAGCAAAAACCAAGATATAATTAATTGCAAAAATCAATGACTGTTGTAAAAGAAACTAAAGAACTTTTATCCTTTTTTATCTCTGCAACAGATTTTTAGGCAGCAATGATGCATTTCCATCACGTGTGAGCTCGTGATACCGTTTTGCCTTTGCGCTTCACTTTTCTGTGCGTTTCACTTTATGGCACTGTTTTGACGTGGATGTGGAGTCAGGGGATTGGGGCGTGTACAACGGGCTCGGTGATGCCTCCCTGGAAGTTACGTCATTAGCTTGAGACACGGATCAAACATCATGGCTGAGCACAGGCATGCAGGTGGATCTCAGGTATATAAAGTTGATTGTTTCCTTTTATTTAATTAGCATTAAATGTGTTTTAACAGCGTTTGCTTCAGATAAAGAAGTTAGAGATCAGTTAAAGCGGTGGATGTATTAGCCATACTCGCTAACATAGCCAGCATCTGCAGTTTTTTCTCTCAATTGATTGGACTATTGATTGATTCTTATGTTTACTTTATAGATTATAATTGTCTATACCATAGTATGTTGTCTTCTAAAAAAAAAAAAAACTCCATATTTAGATGTAACATTATCACTGTTAAAGGAGACAATAAATAGATGCCAAATAAAAAGTTTAAAACGATCGTAACAAACGTGCATGTGTTCTGTCTTTAAAAATAAAGTTTTGAAATATAAAATGTTCACATCCCCTATATTCTTAACCCTGCGTTATACAGCTATGTGGCATGGGGGGCGTGGTCGTGTCGGTCTGCGGGAGAGAGAGAGCGGTAAGGCTTGTCACCTGGTTTGTAATTATCTCTAACACCTGTGTCTTGTTGTAGTGATACAGAGAGAGACATTTAAAGGGACGCCAAGTGTCGAGAGAGAGAGAGAGAGAGAGAGAGAGAGAGAGAGAGAGGGGGATCCAGAAAGCTCCAGAAAGCTCCACAGACGTAAGCGTAAGCGTGGACAGCGCTAGAAGAAGCCGGCCGTCTCAGCCACCTTCAGCCATCCTGCGAGCTACGCCATCCGACGACGTATCCTTTTATTCAGCAAGCTAGTTCTCACGAACTATTCACAAAAGAGTACGAGCGTCTTTTTCAAGATTTTTCAGTGGGATGAGAAAGGCAGGCACCCAGAGGCTGTTACTGATCTACGAAGCGCGACAGACCTCGCCCTTCGCGCTACCAAAGCTGCAGCCCAAGCTCTAGGGAAGTGCATGTCCTCGCTGACTGTGACCGAGAGACACTTATGGCTAACACTAGCCGACATGGGAGAAGCAGAGCGCTCCACGTTCCTCAACGCACCGCTCTCTCCGACCGGTCTCTTCAGCTCCGCGGTGAGTGGCATTGTTGACCGAGAAGTCCAGAAAGCCACCCAAGCCATGAACCTCTTCCTGCCGCGTCGCGCTAGCTCCTCTGCAGGCCGCTCACGTGATCAGCCTCCTGCACAAGCCTCTTCACAGCGCCCAGTTCAACAAACTCAGACTTCTCAGCGTCGACAGGGCGGCCGCCCTCGATCGCGCTCAGACAGCCGCCGCAGACCGCCGCCCCCCCGCGGGCCTCGATTTAAGGTAACGCTGAAACCAGAGCAACCGAAGTTTTCCTAACTTTGTTGAACAAACGACGGCTCAGTCCCGCCGCGGCCGGACCACCGTCAAAGCTTTGCCCCCTGTCAGTCCCCTTCTCTCACGCTACTACAGTGGCTACTACAGTACTACATTTAGCAGCCAACAAGCCGGTGACACTGCCCGCTTGCCTGCACTCAAACGCCGTTTTCACGGCGACCCAAATAAATCTTGTAAAGAGCAAACATGTCTTATGTGTAGAAAAGTGCCCACAACCCAGTGTTCAGCCCCTACACACAAGCATAACACATCCCGTGCCCCTATCAGAGCACGCTCTCATAAAGCGGTTACGAACTGCTCGAGCGTCAGAGTCAATGAAGGCGCCCACAAATGCGTGCGCGCGCCCATTCTCTGCCCGCTCTGTCACACGACCAGCCCTATGTGTAGAAAATGTGCCCACAATCCAGTGTTCACTTCTGCACACAAGCACTGCATGTCTCGTGTCCCCACCAGAGCACGCTCACATAAAGCGCCCATTCTCTGCCCGCTCTGTTACACGGCCAGCAACCATTCCTCTGTGTGTAAGTCCCGTGCCCATGACTATGCTTGCGCATCACGTAACAGATGTGACTCTTTCCCCATTCATTCCAATCGGGAAGTCACTCACAAAACAGCCTGTTCATGCTGTCTGCGAGCAATCATGCATGAACACACTAAACGCACTCACACATTTTGTTCAGCGCTCTGTGTGTGGCAATCAGAGCGAATTGGCCATTCACCCTCTAGCGTTACGCTTCAAAGCGTGGGAAGCTATTCCAGGGATATCCAAGTGGGTGTTAAGCACAATACAACAGGGCTATTTGCTACAGTTCGATCGCCACCCCCCTCGCTTCAGAGCGCGGCTTGAAACCACTGTGAACACGGAAGCAGCGTGCATGCTTCGTTCAGAAATAGCAAGCCTTCTGTGCAAAAGGGCCATAGAAAAAGTGCCACCCTCTCTGAGCGAGTCGGGGCTTTACAGCCGTTATTTTCTTGTTCCCAAGAAAGACGGCGGCCTCAGACCCATATTAGATCTCAGGGTTTTGAACAAGGTGCTTGCAAAAAGACCATTCAAAATGCTTACAATCAGGAAACTCCTCGCGCATGTGCGCCAGGGGACTGGTTTATTTCTCTCGATCTGAAAGATGCATACTTTCAGATTCAGATAAATCCCCATCACAGGCCATTCTTGAGATTCGCCTCGACGGCCAGGTTTATCAATACACCGTCCTTCCGTTCGGCCTGTCCTTAGCACCCGTACTTTCACGAAGTGCATGGATGCGGCGCTCGCACCCCTCGCGGAGTCAGGGTTTGCGAATTCTGAACTATTTGGACGACTGGCTGATTATGGCTCAGTCACATATGGAGCTTCTGTCTCACAGAGCAGTTCTCCTCAGCCATCTGAACAGTTTGGGTCTTGCAGTCAATTGGACCAAGAGCTCACTACAGCCCAGTCAGACCATTTCCTTCCTGGGAATAGAACTAGACTCCGTGGCAATGACGGCTCGCTTATCTACACAGCGTGCACGCCGTGTTCAGCGACTAGCCGCATCTTTTCAGATGAACAGCCTCACGCCTCTGAAGAAATTCCAGAGAGTGCTAGGTTACATGGCCTCAGCCGCAGCAGTACTTCAGCTGGGTTTACTGCACATCGCCCGCTTCAGCATTGGCTAAACACCAGCGTCTCGCCGGGCTTGGGCCACAGGCCGCCAGCCCATCAAGGTGACTCAGACCTGTATATCAGCTCTGCAGCCCTGGACAGTGGCCGAATGGTATCAGCGGGGAGTGACAATGGGAGCTGTATCTCGCTGAAAAGTCATCTCGACAGACGCCGTCCAACACGGGTTGGGGCGCGGTCTCGCGAGGGCTCTCAGGTTTTCGGCCTATGGTCAGTTCAGGAAAAGCTCCTTCACATAAATTGTCTGGAAATGATAGCGGTCGATGCACGCTGCGTGCGCTTTCTCCCGGTCATTCAGGGTCACCACGTCCTGGTCCGTTCGGACAACAGATCTGTGGTATCCTACCTAAACCGTCAGGGCGGTGTCAGATCCAGGAACCTCTTCCATCTGACAAAACGCATACTGAGTTGGTCCCAGTGCCACCTGCGCTTGCTGAGGGCGTACACACGTGCCAGGCCACCTGAACGACGGCCCGGACAGACTGTCCAGAGACAATATTCCCCAGGGGAATGGTCCCTGCACGCTCAAACAGTCCAGACGTTATGGCACCTATTCGGCAGAGCAGAGATAGACCTCTTTAGCGTCCAAAGAGAACTCTCACTGCCCAATATTTTTCTCGAAGCGAGGACGCGCTGGCCCAGGACTGGCCCAGATGCCCGCTTTACGCCTTCCCTCCAGTCTCGCTATTGCCACAGATAATGCAGAGGATCAGGGAAACGCGTCACTCGGTGCTCCTCATAGCCCCGCGTTGGGAGAATCAGACATGGTTCCTGGAGCTTACGCAGCTGTCACTGACAGCGCCGTGGCCCATCCCAGTGAGAGCAGATCTCCGCTCTCAAGCTCGCGGCACAATCTGGCATCCCCACCCAGAGCGCTGGGCGCTGCATGCGTGGGTGATCAACGACTACCCGTCGCTCTGCCAGAAGGAGTAATAAACACCATCATACACGCTAGAGCCCCTTCCACGAAAAGACTCTATGCGTCAAAATGGTGCACCGACAGAGACCTGGACCCGCGGACATGTGGGGTGTCGTCGCTGCTCGTATTTCTACAAGAGCTGCTGGATAAGGGCAGATCCCCATCCATGCTCAAAGTGTATGTGGCGGCCGTTGCGGCGTTCGCTGAACCCCTGCACGGCCAGTCATGGGGTAAAAACGAGCTGGTCATCCGCTTCCTCAGGGGAGCTAGAAGGATGAACCCCCCGCGCCCCCCATCGGTTCCTATCTGGGATCTTTCTATAGTTCTCGAAACTATGAAAGCCCCCCTTTCGAACCACTTCAATCCGTGGATTTGAAATACCTTTCACTCAAAACCGCTTTTCTGACTGCCCTGTCATCAGTCAAACGTGTGGGAGACCTTCACGCTGTCTGTCAGCGCTGCGTGTCTTGAGTTTGGACCAAGTGACTCCAAGGTCATTTTAAAGCCTAGACACGGCTATGTTCCCAAGGTGATCGGTACTCCTTTCAGAGCGCAGGTCATTTCCCTATCGGCGCTGCCAGCACCGATAGCGAACGCGACGCCAATCTCCTTTGCCCGGTCAGAGCACTGAGATTGTATACTGCGCGCTCCGCTGCTTTCAGACGGTCCGAGCAGCTTTTCGTTTCGTTCGAGGGCGCACCAAAGGTCTCGCCGCCTCGAAACAGACACTATCTAGATGGATAGTGGACACTATTGCTGCTGCATACGGCGTCAAAAGACCTGCCATGCCCGTTGGGCATTAGGGCTCACTCCACTAGAGGCATGGCACCCTCGTGGGCATGGTCCAGCGGGATTTCCATTCACGACATATGTGTGGCAGCGGGATGGACTTCCCCTCCACCTTTGTCAGATTTTACAATATGGAAGTGCCCGCTCTGCAGGCAAAACTACTAGCGGTTTAATACGCTACAGCTCCCCTGGTGAGCTGCACTGATGGGACACATTCCACACAGACCGGCACCACCGCTCTGTCGTTCCCTTCCCACTATGTGCTTATGTATTACACAATCAATGACCCGCATTCTTGCCGGCCAAATATTATTTCCCCACTCATAAGGGCTCCCCGGGTCCCCCTTAATTCCCTGGGGCTCATACAGTGGATGCTTGGCGCGACGGCGTTGACAATGGGTTCCGTAGCGTAAGCTAGCTTACGTAATACTGAGAGAACCTCTCGTAAGAGAACGTATCGGTTACCTAACGTAACCTCGGTTCTCTCTAGATGAGGGAACAGTATTGCGTTGCCGGCGTGCTTTCGCGCCTAGCGACTTTTCGCTTCAGTCAATGAAAACCAGGGTTCCAGCCTACTGAACTACGCTTATATACACTCTAGTCACGCCCATTTTGGCGGGCTTTGATGCAGTGAGCGCGGACGCCTCTCATTGGATGCGAGTTCGCCCAAGCTCGTCTATAGGCTGCAGCAGTTGCCACAGAGCAACCTATGAGCTCGCTAGCTAGCCCGCTCAAGGTCTGCAGCTGCCGCACTGCGTTGACAATGGATACAAAAATTAAGGATAATTTTTTGGCTTCAATATCTCAGAAAAGATGAATCTTTCCGTAGCGTAAGCTAGCTTACGCAATACTCGTTCCCTCATCTAGAGAGAACCGAGGTTACGTTAGGTAACCGATACGATTTGCTATGTCACATTTAGCAGAGAGAATATCCAGATGTCGTGACGAATCTTATTAGTGTTCTGACTCAAAGCTTCGGTCATATTCAGGCAGCTCAGGGTCAGCAGCAGCAACAACAACAGCTTTCTCCTGCTGTTTCTCTGCCTCGAGTATACTCAGCAGGATATAACCAGGTTATCAGCACCTACTCTTAAGAATCAATCTGTTAAATTTGTTTTGCTTTTGCACAATTAACATTATAAGTGATGTTCTTTTATTGTTTGTAGATCGTTTCCTGGGATGCTTATTTGTTACGATCGTTTAACTTTTTATTTGTAATCTATTTATTGTCTCCTTTAACAGTGATAATGTAACATCTATTTATATATTTTTAAATATGGAGTTTACATTTTTTTAGAAGACAACATACTATGGTATAGACAATTATAATCTATAAAATAAACATAAGAATCAATCAATTGAGAGAGAATAAACTGCAGATGCTGGCTATGTTAGCGAGTATGGCTAATAAATCCACCGCTTTAACTGATCTCTAACTTCTTTATCTGAAGCAAACGCTGTTAAAGCACATTTAATGCTAATTAAATAAAAGGAAACAATCAACTTTTTTTTTTTTATTGAACACCAAGAACAGAACAAAAAACAGAATGTACATCTACAATGACATTGGTAAGTACAGGTAAATGAGTATTAAGCAAGGCACATATCAGTTAAAATAAAATAAATAAATTCAATGTATAAAACACAAATACAGAGGGGTCTCTTTATTCCTCTTTTAAGAGCTCAAGGTCTCTTATTATTCCAGCCAATTTCTGGGCCTTTTTACTTTTCATACATTCCAACGCTGGAAAGAAATTACAAATCAATTCTCTTTTAAATACAGAAAAATAAGGTTTCGTCTAAATACATTTGGACTTATGAATGAAAAATGTGCCCAGTATCAACATTACATTAATAAGAAATTCATTTATTTTCTCGTCCAACAGCACTCCAAACATAACATGTTTCCTATAGCAAAAGTAGGCAGTGAGTGAATCTTAGATTCCAACCAATAAGACATATTTTCCCAAAAAGTATTTGAAGAAAAACAAGAAAAAAAAGATGATCAGTTGTCTCTGTCAATTTGACAAAAAGTACAGGCATTTTCTTCTAAATTAAACCGTTGTCTTAAAAATTCACTTGACGGGTATACCCCATTTAATATTTTAAAATGAGTGTCCTTAAACAATCAACTTTATATACCTGAGATCCACCTGCATGCCTCTGCTCAGCCATGATGTTTGAGCCATGTCTCAAGCTAATGACGTAACTTCCAGGGAGGCATCACCAAGCCCGTTGTACACGCCCCAATCCCAAGACTCCACATCCACGTCAAAACAGTGCCATAAAGTGAAACGCACAGAAAAGTGAAGCGCAAAGGCAAAACGGTATCACGAGCTCACACGTGATGGAAATGCAGATTAAAAGGAGCATTGCAAAATAATTAGTAAGCATTGCAAAGAAAAAGATGTGTGGCAAAATCATTGCTGCCTAAAAATCTGTTGCAGAGATAAAAAAGGATAAAAGTTCTTTAGTTTCTTTTACAACAGTCATTGATTTTTGCAATTAATTATATCTTGGTTTTTGCTATATTTTATTTATATTTTGCAATTCTTTATTTTTGTTTGCAAAACTTTATTTTTTTTCTCTCGATACTTTATTTTATGTTTGTGATACTTAATTTTTGTTTTAAAATTTTTTTTTTGTTTGCTCAATACTTTTTTTCTTTTGCAAAACTTTATTTTATTTTGCAATACTTTATATTTTTGCAAATATATGTGGCATGGAATTGATTCTATAGATTTCCAAACTTCTCTTCTAATTGACAGATTCATCCAAATCTGACAAGCGTCTTTTAAGTGATAGTTTAGCCATGAATTAATATTCTGTCATCATTTCCCCACACTCATGTTGTTCCAAACTTGTGTAACTTTCTGTATTTTGTGGAATGCAAAGGATGTTAGACAGAATGTTAGACACTGACAGTCTCAGTCATCATTCCCCTTTAAAATATGGAGGAAAAAACATGTAGTAAGAATAAATGGTGACTATAAGGCTAACATTCTGTCTGACATCTCCTTAATTATGTTCAGAACGTCGTACATGTTTGAAAACTCATGAGAGTGAATGATGAAAATGTTTTCAATAATAATATTATTATTATTATTACATTATTATGTAATACATGTTAAATATGTATTATTTAATGGAATATTGGAGATTAAACGTCCATTGTGTTATATATGAAAGTATTCTTTTAATTGGATACTTTTTACTCTTACTCAAGTAATACTTTTGCTTCTACTTGAGTAATAATTTTTAAGTAATTGTACTTTTACTTGACTACAGTTTTTGGCTACTCTACCCACCTCTACTTAGGACACATAATTGGATGTTTGGACGGGTAGGGTATCAAAGATTACAAAAATGGAGAGCAGTCCATGCCATTGCTCAACATTGAAGATTTTTATTTTTCTGCTGACCCAATGGGGCAAATAGTACAGAATTGTCAGTGGTCCTGCCACAAAAACTAAAAAAACATATTATTATTATTATTATTATTATAACAATTTAAATTATATTTTAACTTATTTTTACATTTGTTACAAATAGATATACTTGTCCTGAAATTATTACATGTAATGAAATGTTTTTTTCCATTTCTCTCTCTCTCTATATATATATATATATAGAGAGAGAGAGAGAGAGAGAGAGAGAGAGAGAGAGAGAGAGAGAGAGAGAGAGAGAGAGACAGACTTCTAATCTCCACCCCCTGTAATCAATCACGCAACACATTAAGGACTGCATATATATTCACTTCAGCCCAGTATTCATTGTCTAGTCTAACTAAGTACTTTACAGACTGCACTACTCAGTGTTGTGTTGTTTACCTACCTGCATAGCGTGTATCATCCTCCTCCTCCTCCTCCTCCTCCTCCTCTGCCTTTGTTCATCAGTGTACATATAGTCTGCTGCAAGTTGCATCCTTGTCAACTGTCAACTGTCAACTAGTCTTCATCCAGTTAATTTGCTACATGTTGTATCTAGCAGTGTTAATAAAGTTTACACATTTGGGTTAATCCTTAGTTTTGGTGTGTCTACATCATGAGAGAGAGAGAGAGAGAGTTGTTTGAGGAAAACACAACAGCATACAGGTAAAGAGTGAAATTGAATGACAGTGAGCATGAGTGTGTGTCTGAGAGCAAGAGAATAGGCTGAATCAACAACAAATCCTGATAGATAGATAGATAGATAGATAGATAGATAGATAGATAGATAGATAGATAGATAGATAGATAGATAGATAGATAGATAGATAGATAGATAGATAGATAGATAGATAGATAGATAGATAGATAGATAGATAGATAGATAGATAGATATAGAATATAAGACTTGTTATACTTGTTGAATATAAGACTGGATCTATTTTTATAAAAGATCTTAATATACATGCTTAATATAATTATGTTTTACACCATGAATGTCATAATCAGCCAGCTTTCCACATAACATTAGTTTTATTATTGTTGTTGTCATCATTGTTTATTTTATTTTTTATTATTCATTTTATTATTCTGCTTCATCAATTTCTTACTGGCCAGGTTTTGGAAGGGGTCCTTTGCCGCAGCCAGATCAAAATGGCAGACTTCTCTATTTTGTAGCATTATACAATTTCCTTTGTCATTTTTCACAGGGACATGTTCTTATCATTGATTCACCCTCATGCCATCCCAAATGTGTAAATTATTTTTTCAGAAGAACACAAACAAATATTTTTAACAGAATACCTCAGCTCTGTAGGTCCTTACAATGCAAGTGAAAGGTGACCAGACCTTTGTATCTCCAAAAAAAACACATAACATCAGTCAACAAGTAGTCTATAAGATTCAATATCCATAAATTCAGAAGCAATATAATAGGTGTTGGTGAAAAACAGATACATATTTAAGTCCTTTCTTACTATAAATCTCAAGTTTAAATTTCAGATGTGAAAGTGAAACTAAACCACACGTAATTGTATTTCTGTAAAAGTGAAAGTGGAGATTTAGAGTATAAAAAAGACTTACATTTTTAACTGGTTATCACTAAAACCTATAATATTGCTTCTGAAGAAATGGATTTAACCACTGGAGTCTTATGGATTACTTCTGTGTTTTCTATGTGATTTTTGGAGTTACAAAAGGTCTAATCACCATTCACCTGCATTGTAAGGACCTACAGAGCCGAGGTATTCTGCTAAAAATATTTGTGTTCTACTGAAGAAAGAAACTCATACACATTTTTGATGGCATTATGGTGAGTAAATGATCAGACCATTTTCATTTTTGGGTGACCTATTGTCAAGTTCATGTTTTTTCATGTCTTTTATTTTCTAGTTTAGATCCTGCTTCATGTAATGTGTTCCCTGGTCATGTGATTCCTGTTTCTGTCCATGTTAATATGTCTTGTTTTCATTGGTTCATTGTCTGATTACTTTGTTATTAGTCTTGTCTTTTCATTGGTTAAAGTTAATTTAGTATTGTTTATAGTTTATTCTTGTGATTGATTATCTTTGTCATGTGTTCTCCCATGTCATGTATTTAACCCTCATGTTTTCCGTGGTCCATTGTCAGGTATTGTTAGTGTAAATCTGTTGTTTTGTTCAAGTCAAGGTTAAGTCAAGTCAAGCTATAGTCAAGTCATGTTACGTCAAGTCTAGTTCATGTTTATGTTTACGTTTTTTGTTAGGGTTTTTGGAGTACACGTTTGGAAAATAAACTGCACTTGGGGTCTTCCCTCCATTTGTCATCGTCTTCCCTGCCTGTTGCCAACAATGTTACAGAATAACTGACCGCCCATAATGAACCCAGCAGTTCGGCTCCTGCGCCTATGTCAGGGGAATCGATCCCTGGAAGAACATGTGGGGGAATTCTGCTCTCTGGCCAGCAAGGTTGGCTTTAATGAGGTCACCCTCAAAGACTGCTTCTGTTTCAAATTGAATGAGCCAATCTCATTTTTGATTCCTGCCAGTCGCAGTCCCCTCAATCTGGCTCAATGTATCAACCTCGCCATGCAGATCATTGGTTCCATGTTCACTGTGGGGGAGGATGCCGAGCCAGAGTTCCACATCATGGCCACCGAGCCTGCGTCCCAAGTCATGGTCAACGAGACAATGCCCACGCCTGCAAAGGCCGATGAGCTGGTAGATTCATCCGTCCTAGGGCCAGTGTTGCCAGCCTCATCTGTCCCAGAGTCTGCTCTGCCAACTTCGGCCTCCTGGAGGAGAAAGAGGAGGAGGAGGAGAAGAAAGACTTTTGTTTCCAAGTCTCTGCCCATGTACACAACCAAAGAGGTAATTTCCAAGTCTCTGCCCACATTCACAACCACAGAGGTTGTCTCCGAGTCTCTGTCCATGTACACGACCACGGAGGTCGTTTCCGAGTCTCTGCCCATGTACACGACCACGGAGGTCATTTCCGAGTCTCTGCCCATGTACACGACCACGGATGTCGTTTCCGAGTCTCTGCCCATATACACGACCACGGAGGTCATTCCCAAGTCTCTGTCCCAGAGTCAGCTCCAGGCCATGTCACCGCCACACCAGAGTCAGCTCCAGGCCATGTCACCGCCACACCAGAGTCAGCTCCAGGCCCTGTCACCGCCACACCAGAGTCAGCTCCATGCCATGTCACAGCCATGCCTCAGCCTCATTGGTTCCATGTTCACTGTGGGGGAGGCGGATGCCGAACCAGAGTTCCACGTCATGGCCACCGAGCCAGCGTCCCAAGTCATGGTCAACGAGACAATGCCCATGCCTGCCAAGGCCGATGAGCTGGTAGCTTCATCCGTCCCAGGGCCAGTGTTGCCAGCCTCGTCTGTCCCAAAGCCTGCTCTGCCAACTTCGGCCTCCTGGAGGAGGAGGAGGAGGAGGAGGAGGAGGAGGAGGAGAAGAAAGACTTCTTGACCACGATAATGTGATATTATTTGGATCAAACTCCTATGTAACCTGTAGCAATTAACTTGTAATATAACCTGTATTTAATAAACTTATTGTCATACTTTGTGGTTTATGTTATTCTTCTAGTTGTCTTGATTAATGTAGTTATATTTTAACTTTCAAAATATTTTTTCATTCACAGTGTGTGTGTTTGTAAATCATGCTATCATACTGTCTCTAAGAATAGTTTGAGTTCAACAAAAAAGGATTTTTATTACATCCAAAATATGTAAAAATAAATGTAGCTAGTCTATTAACTATAATCTATATTTGTAATCTGTTTGCTGGATTTTGAATAATGCATGCTGACATTTATTGGCCTTCATTTAGACTGCAGAATACTGAATACAATAAAAAATGTAGCTATGCTCACAATCAGCTCAGAGTGATATGGGGGTCATAGTTTGTACAGCCAATAGACGTCTAATATGACACCACAGTGATGCTGAAAATGGATCCGTATCCCTTGATAATGTAATGTAGACTTTTGAAATTACATGAATATGCTAGGAATTCAAACCTCATCACAACTCCTAAACTATGCCTGTTGTTTGTTATCATACATTGCAAGAACCAAACATGATGGGATAAGGTGATTTACATTACAGCACCATCTTAGGTTGAAAGTTAAGCTTTCAACCTTGTGAGGAACAAAATGGGCGACATCTTCAACCAACAGATGCAAAAATAATTCAGCGCTATGGAGATGACATCGTTAATGACCGTTAATGCTCTCAGATTTGATAAAATTATTATACAGTGTGTGTGTATATATATATATATATGTGTGTGTGTGTGTGTGTGTGTGTGTGTGTGTGTGTGTGTGTGTGTGTGTGTGTGTGTGTGTGTATACACTTATCAGCCACTACATTAAAACAACCTGCCTAATATTATGTGGGTCCCCCTCGTGCACAACACCAGACAAAACTTCCAGTGAGGGGCAGTTCTGAGGACGGAAGCACCTTGTTGATGAGAGAAGTCAACAGAGAATGGCCAGACTGGTTCAAACTGACAAACTCTATGGTAACTCAGATAACCCCTCTGTACAGTTGTGGTGAGAAGAATATCATCTCAAAATGCTATTCTGATATGCGGGTTGGTGGTGCTTTGGTGGCACAAGGGGGACCTACACAATATTAGGCATGTGGTTTTAATGTTGTGGCTGATCAGAGTGTATATACGTGTAAATAGCCCATCTTGTTTGCAGAGGCACTGTACTGTACTGTATGTTACTATTTAAACAGGGGTGTAAGAGTATCGTCTAGGTTACTGTTGTAACCTCTGTTTCCTGATTGAGGGAACGAGACGTTGGGTCGAGTGAAGCGACACTAGGACACACTAGGGGATTTTCTTGAAGGCCTCGGATACCTCTGGACTTGAGAAAAGGCCAATGAGAATTTGGCAGACAGAATTTGAATGTCCCTCCCCCGGACATATGGGTATAAAGGGAGGGAATCGTCATTGAGACTGAGTCTATCTCCATGCTGAGAAAAGATATGCTCCGAACCGGAGCAAGCTTGCCCTTTTCCCAGTTGACCTGAAGCCCTAGACGGCTGAGGTGCCTGAGCACCTAGTCGTTTTAATCATTTAAATATTGAAGAAATTATCTCACATGATCAACATATGTAGTGACAACACAGCACTGACAGTTCCATGTACTGCCCAAAACTCTCTCTAACTGTGGCAAGACCATCCTTATTGTTGAGCCTTCAAATGTACATTCACTAAATAATTTACTGCAGTTGTTTGACAATAGCAATTGTCTAGCATGTGTGCATTAACTTGTATAAGGCTGCTCAATGTGTACATTAGGGTCTGCCCTGCACTCTGGGTAAAAGACCAGGCAGATGAAGCTCTACAAGCGCAGTGTCACAAATGCTAATCACCAGCCATTTAATAGACCTTCTGAGGTGAGAACATCGCCATCACCCAAGTGATGAGCCAATTAGAGGTTATAGAACAGACTCCTGCTGGTTCCAATCACACTATATGTCATTACTGCAAAGAAACTGTGTGCCTCCAAATGACCTTTAGGAAGTCTTGAAACAAGTAACAGCTGAGGTTTACTGAAGGCAATAAAAAGATGAGTGACAAGTGCCTTTAATACAAGAATATTTCTTCACAGGAATATAGATACAATCCAATAAGGCACAGCAGTGTTTGGCGCAAACTAATGAATGATTCTCACAATGAGCGACAATACTTGGAAATCTGTCTTGGAAACAATGAGCCAAAATGAGGGAATAATACAGGGATGAAAAATAAACAAATAATACCAGTGACTGCTATATTGGTGGGGGATATTGGAAATGTCAATGAGGGTGTGGAAGAGAGAAAAAGAATTCTCTGTTTCCCTCTGGGGACTTTCCACATTCTCTCTGTTTGAATGAGAGAGAGAGAGTGGACTGAATGGTTGATTATTACCATCAGGTACTAGGCCTGTGACTGATACCATCACCTGCAAGGGAAATATTGCCCCAGTTCTACGCTCAAAGATAAGCCAACAAATTCTGAAGATTTGTACGTGTCATTGTCTTTATATTATTGAGTTTCACAAACTTTGCCAGAGGGGAGATATATATAAAATATATGTAAATTGAACTCCAACCATCAGTGTTTGGTTTGTGGAGGATTGATTGCTCCACAGTCTTTCAGTAATAGGTATTCCAACTACCATAGAGAGGTGAAAGGGAGATGGCAAAGCCTAAAACAATGTTTCGGGTTCAAAACAGGTTAAGCTCAATCGACAGCATTTGTTGAATAATGCTGATTAACACATAAATTACTTTGAATCTTCCTTTGTTTATTTAAAAAAAATGTGGTTACTGTAAGTAACTTTCAATGGAAGTGAATGGGGCCAGTCCATAAATGCTAAAATACACATTATTTCAAAAGTATATCTACAAGATGACACTACAAAATGACAAGAAGACATAAAATATTTAGTGACATAAAATATTTAGTGTAATATTATTGGATGTAACTTTACACAGATAAGGTAGCGTTTTTATCATACAAAAATTATGTTAACACGTTTCTGTCTTGTGGCTATACTTTTGAAACTATAGTTAAGCATTTATTGACTGGCCCCAAAAACATTTCCAAAACATTTTTGTAATCAACATTATTTTAAATATATTTTTTATTTATTTATATATTTATCTAAATATATTTATACATTTCAACAATAAGAGTTTATTTATCCTTGAACATTCCTTTAAATGAATGAGAGGTTTGAGTTCATATGAAAATAAAATATATTTTAGCCCTTTAAAGAACAAGGTCTTCATGCTCATGATAATGTGATATTATTTAGATCAAACCCCTATGTAAAAATTTAACAATTATTTAATGGAGTCATTATCATACTCTGTGGTATATGTTTTTCTAGTTGTCTTGAATAACATAATAAAACAAATAAAAGCGCACTGACTTTTGCACAGCATATTTGACATTGTTACGATCCCGTTTTGTCTGCCCCGTGTTTTCTGTTTCACTCTCCACTGTTCACGTTCCATGTCACGTTTTCCTTGTTGTCCGCCCCATGTTTCACTGTCCTTGCATAAACTACATTTCCCACAATTCCCGACCTCCCTCACTGCCTGCACTCATCATTGTAATCACCTGTGTCTCGTTTAGTCTTCATTGTGTCTGTCTATTTAAACCCTGTTGTTTTCCCTTTTCTTTGTGGTTCGTTATCATTTCATGTTTGCTGATCATGCTCCTGATGTTAATTCATGTTCGTCCGAGGTTTCCTTGCCCTTCGTGGATGTTTGTCAACTTGTGTTCACCCGTGTGTTATTTTGTGTTTGAGTTTATTTTTCTCATCGTGGACTTTTCTTTTGTTCCCGTGTTTGTTTATCTGTTTATGCTCGTTAATAAAAACCGCAGTTGGAACCGCACCTCCCGTCTGCCTTCTCCTGACTTCCCACTGCATAACAGAACGAACCAACAACTATGGATTCAGCGGTTCAACGAGCAAACTACCACCTGCTCTGCTTAAAGCAAGAAGACCGCTCTATAGAGGACCACATCCGCGACTTCCTTAAACTGGCGAGTATCTCGGATTTCCCAGACTCCTCGTTGGTGGTCTTCTTCAGGGGCAATCTGAACGCCGCACTGAAGGAGCGGTTGCCACCGGCAACACGCCACTGGACGCTCCGTAACTTCATGGAGGCGACTTTACTGGCCTGCGGCTCGCCGTTCACCGTGGGCGTCGCTGAGGAAGACCCTACCTCTCCTCCCACAGTGGTCACTCTCCAGTCGTCCATGGCGCTGCCTGTCACGCAAGCCCCACCTGTCAACGAGCTCACCCCCACGCCTGTCGTTGTCCATGAGCCAGCACGGTCAACTTCGTCTGCCTGGAGGAGGAAGAGAGGACGGGCTTCCGCCTCCCGGCCCACGCCTGCCCCGGTCTGCGAGCCAGAGCCCACGTCAGCCCCGGTCTGCGAGCCTGAGCCCACGTCAGCCCCGGTCTGCGAGCCTGAGCCCACGTCAGCCCCGGTCTGCGAGCCTGAGCCCACGTCAGCCCCGGTCTGCGAGCCTGAGCCCACGTCAGCCCCGGTCTGCGAGCCTGAGCCCACGTCAGCCACGGTCTGCGAGCCTGAGCCCACATCAGCCACGGTCGGCGAGCCTGAGCCCATGTCAGCCACGGTCAGCGAGCCTGACGCCACGCCAGCCACGCACAGCGTTCCAGCGTCGCCAGTCTCTCCCGCCTGGAGGAGGAGGAGAGGGGGGAAGTCCTCTGCTATCCGACCTCCGCCTCCCGCAGCTCCGTCCCCAGAACCCCCCGCGGCTCGGCCCTCAGTGTCCAGCGGACCCAAGCTCCTGCATACCACGGCTAACCAGCCAGACCCTGAAGCCTCAAACGTCAGTGAACCAGTGCCAGAAGCCTCGACCGTCCCTGAGCCAGCGCCTGTAGCCTCGACCGTCCCTGAGCCAGCGCCTGTAGCCTCGACCGTCCCTGAGCCAGCGCCTGTAGCCTCGACCGTCCCTGAGCCAGCGCCAGTAGCCATGACCGTCCAAGAGCCAGCGCCAGTAGCCATGACCGTCCAAGAGCCAGCGCCAGTAGCCTTGACCGTCCAAGCGCCAGCGCCAGTAGCCTTGACCGTCCAAGCGCCAGCGCCAGTAGCCTTGACCGTCCAAGAGCCAGCGCCAGTAGCCATGACCGTCCAAGAGCCAGCGCCCCTCGAGCCTCCTAGGGCTCTGCCTCTCAAGTCTCTCAAGTCTTCCAGGGCTCCTCCTCCCGAGCCTCCTATGGCTCCGCCTCTCAAGTCTCCCGAGCCTTCCAGGGCTCCTCCTCCCGAGCCTTCCAGGGCTCCGCCTCTCGAGCCTTCCAGGGCTCCGCCTCTCAAGTCTCTCGAGTCTTCCAGGGCTTCTCCTCCCGAGCCTCCCAGGGTTCCGCCTCCTGACCCATCCAAGGCCTTACCACCTGAGTCTGCCACGGCTCAGCCTGCCTCTGCTCTGCCCTCAGAGTCTCCCATGGCTCTGCCTGCCTCTGCTCCGCCCACAGTGTCTCCCATGGCTCTGCCTGCCTCTGCTCCGCCCCCAGGGTCTCCTGCGGCCTTGCCTACGCCTCCTCTGGCACCGCCACCCAAGTCTTCGACTGCTCCGCCTCAGAAGTCATCCTTGGCTCCGCCAGCTCCCCCAGTGGCCACTCCTCCTCCCAGGCCCCCGGAACCGGCCCTTACCTTATGGCCAGCTCCCGGTCCACCCAAACCTGTCCCCATATTATGGCCGCCTCCCAGACCACCTAAACCTATCCCTGCCCGGTCGACACCTCCCTGGCCTCCTAAACCTGTCCCTACCCGGTGGACGCCCCCCAGGCCACCTGACCCATTCCCCATCTCATACCCCTATGGACTGCCTGTCAGCCCTCTCGGCCTCCCTGGTCTGCCTGTCCGTCCCTCGTGCCTCCATGGACTGCCTAATTGCCCCTTGTGCCTCCTTGGTCTGTCTCTGTGCCCCTTGTGCCTCCTTGGTCTGTCTCTGTGTCCCTTGTGCCCCCTTTGGTCTGTCTGTTCTCCCCCTCTTCTATCCCCCCTCTCCTGGAACATTTTGTGTTTGTTGTTTTTGTGTTTCCTTCGACCATCTGGAATCCAGTCCTTTTGAGGGGGGCTATGTTATGATCCCGTGTTGTCTGCCCCGTGTTTTCTGTTTCACTCTCCACTGTTCACGTTCCATGTCACGTTTTCCTTGTTGTCCGACCCGTGTTTCACTGTCCTTGTATAAACTACATTTCCCACAATTCCCGACCTCCCTCACTGCCTGCACTCATCATTGTTCTCACCTGTGTCTCGTTTAGTCTTCATTGTGTCTGTCTATTTAAACCCTGTTGTTTTCCCTTTCCTTTGTGGTTCGTTATCATTTCATGTTTGATGTTCATGCTCCTGATGTTAATTCGTGTTCGTCCGAGGTTTCCTTGCCCTTCGTGGATGTTTGTCAACTTGTGTTTACCCGTGTGTTATTTTGTGTTTGAGTTTATTTTTCCCATCGTGGACTTTTCTTTTGTTCCCGTGTTTGTTTATCTGTTTATGCTCGTTAATAAAAAACGCAGTTGGAACCGCACCTCCCATCTGCCTTCTCCTGACTTCCCACTGCATAACAGACATGGCTACAGCGATGTTTAAAAATTCTTAACTGGTAATGATTGAGGGATGGATTAACACCCCTAACTCACACCTTCTTAATTAGATCTAAATGATTGCATGCTTAATTGAATGTCAGATTATTATTGCATGAAAGCAGCTGTTTGAGGACAGGAAGCGCAACAACCGACACGCTTTTGAGTGATTGTCCTATCACAGCCCTCTAGGAATACTCTTGCTCTATCATGTGTGGAGAGGAGTGTTTTCACTGTTGTTTGCTAATGAATGGCTATGAATGTATGGTCATACTGTGAATCTGCACTGGCAGCTATTTGAAAAGTAATCTCTGTTTTTCACACTCATGCTCCATTCCAAAATGTGTGCTGCCTACGGGGGCAGCATTTTAAGGCATATGCATCTTAATTGAGCTGCTTTCTACAATCACGCATTCAAAACCTGGATGCTTCTCTTTCTTTCATGGTAAAAAACCTGTTTTTTTGGATGCTTAGGGGGCAGGGTAGTGTGTTTAGGTTTGCATCAGAATACCTTGTATAACACAGAAGAAATATCAGCATTTAAGACATGAGGGAATCATATGTGATTAGTTGATCAAAAAGTAGTATGATTTGTCCTATGTAGAGCGTTCCAACTTGGTCACTTATAAAGTTCCATGATGGTTAGAATTCTACTTTAGACGGCAACTGCATTCCGTTGGCAACAATGTAGCTCACTAGGTTTTAGAACAGAGCTATAGTCATCCAAAGGAGTATATTATTTCCAATATTCTCAGCTGGGCTGCAGTCAAAGGCAGCATTTACTCTGAGAAAAAGAGCTACAGAAATTGCGACTCAGCCACACATCCTTGACTTGACACATTTGACATAAAATTATAAGGATTGTGAAATCTGCAGACTCTTCATCTCAGCAGGTGTTGGCTAAAAGATGTCTGCCTTTCTTACGCATCCTGTTGCTTTCGAGGTTGAGCAACTATATCAAAGTCCCCAGAGGCTTACAGGATAAGAGGCAGATTTGGGTCAGCTGCTTCTACACTTCGACCTCCAACGGCTTTGTGTTGTCTCCGTCCATGGATGTCCTGGTTTTTACCTTTCTCCTGATTTGATCAGAATCTAAGGCATGCTTGCCTGCAGCCCCACACCTAAAAAAAATTAGCAGGCAGTAGGGGTCTGACCTGATTTATTGTTAATGCATTTTAATACAGGCAAGTTCCTGGTCTCCTGCTGAGTTGTCTCTGGGAGGAGGAAATAAGGTTCTGCTGCTGTGTATTATAATTTCATAATTTATTCATGCTGGTCTATACACCGAGGAAGAGAGGCAGGCTGAAGTGCTTGGCAGCTTTAACCTGAAAGAGACGCCCATTAATGTGGATGACATGTAGAGACCTAGGTGATGACGCTTTACATTTGCATTAAATTGATGACAAGGGTTTATTTCAAACACGGGCATCAGTTTGTGTTGAAAAGTGGTGGGGACAAAAGATCAGATGAAAAATATTACGACAGGACGGGAAAAATATTGAATAATGGTGCATCAAAAATGGACATAGCGTAGGCCAGTCAACAACACGAAAATACTCAGCAATGTCGACTGCACATGTAACAGTCATCACATTGATTACAAAGTCAATGATTACAATGAAATTCATTACATATGTAAAAGAAAACACACCATAATCATACAACCCAACATATCTGCATCAAATTACACCAGATAAAATTTGGGATTTGCAACCCACAGAGAATGCAGTGCAGTCAGACAACCAAATCCACAAAATGTGAAATCCTCCTCTGCCATCGCAGCGTAATCACTATAAAGTGCCGTGAAATAAATACTGTAATTATGTATGCCACAAAAAAACCTACACCAAAATCCAAACTATTTTAAAACTATAAGATGGCAGGTAGGCCCTCTCTCGCAAGCACACGCGCGCACGCGCACACACACACACAAAGCCAATTTTTTAGTGATCTGTAAATTACTTAATCGGCTACAATTAACTAAATCAATCACAGTGCAAATATGCTGTGTAAAAATTCCCCTACCTGTACCGTTGATCAACATCTTCTCATAAAGTTGAAAAATGTTAAAACTTGAAGAAGAACTAACGCTATTAGCCGGCTAATACATGGATGAATGAAACCTCCTCCCCAACACTTCGAGGTTTGAACGTAGTGCATGTCCATCCATTCCTGCTCAGGCCAGAGGGCAAATCCATGAAGCTGGAAAGGAGCGGTAGTCCCATGGAATTTCGAACTAACGTTAGCTAACTTATGATTAATCCTTGTCTCATTGAGATAGGTAGAACCGAATTATTCAATGTTTCCTGAAAAGTCGCAAAAAGAAATTCCTTTAATCAACCCCAAAAATTATTATACAAATTTGACGTAAAGCCATCTGGGCCAGGTGATTTATCTAATGACAAACACATGACAGAATCAAGCTCTTCAATTGTTAACTCTGCATCACATGTCATTTTAAATTGTTCATCTATTTGAGGGACAAATTCACCAATTTCTTAAAAAAGGGAATTCGGATAAAAAATGAATGAAGAGGATGAGTACAGGTTCTGATAAAAGTTGGCGATTTCTTTTGCTATTAATTTTGCATCAGAACATTCGACTCCATAAATGATTCAAGTTTTAATAGTGTTTTTTTCCTGACGCTTTTTCTCTAACCTACAAAAATAAGATGATTTCTTTCCCCTTTTTCCATCCATTTAGCTCTTGATCTAATGTATGCCCCTCTGGCTTTTCTCATACAAATTTAATCTAACTGTGATTACAGAGATAACAATTGTGATGTGTCATTCTCTATCAAACAAAATTTGTTAGAACATTCATTTATTTCTTTAATAATAGAGGTCTCTTCTAAAAGATAACATATATTTAGCTGTTTACTGTAAGAAATATATAGTTGACAAAGTTTGTATTTAAAGAATTACCATTTACCCTCCCAGAAAACCAAACTATTATCTCTAATAACATTTGAAACAGTATCTTCCACCACTTCTTTTTCCAGAAGACCAAATTTAAAGTTCCAATATCCTTTGTTACGGAAAGATTTATATTTTTGATTGATCATCAATTCAGTTGAACAATGGTCTGTAAGGGGAGCTGCATATATGCAAGAGGTGGACTGATAAAGTTAAAAAATGTAAAAACTTGAAGAACTAACGCTATTAGCCGGCTAATACATGGATGAATGAAACCTCCTCCCCAACACTTCGAGTTTTGAACGTAGTGCATGTCCATCCATTCCTGCTCAGGCCAGAGGGCAAATCCATGAAGCTGGAAAGGAGCGGTAGTCCCATGAAATTTCTAACTAACGTTAGCTAACTCCCAGCTTGAGGGCCAAGAACCGGCTTCTGTTGTTTACAGACCACGCAGCCTCTGTGTAGCTAGCTAAACATAGAGTTCAATAAATGACTGACATTGGTCAGTAGCCAATCACGTCAGGGTAAGTATGTAGGTTCTCCCTCATTCCTTACGATGTTTGAATACAACTCATGTCAATCAAATATTTGAGCAAGTATACAGCAGAGTTTATAAAAAATATTATTTGTGTTTTTAATCATAAAATGACCGTTTGTTTGAAAAAAAAAAAATCGTTTTACAATATTTTCAATCCAAAACCTGCCAAATGTTGACAAAAGCAGTCCACATTGTATCTACTAGCCCAAGGGTATTTGTCCCAGCCCAATGTAATAAAAAGTAGCCCAATTGGACGGAAACCCGCCCAATATGTCAACACGCACTGGATAAGCAATTGTAGAGAAATGCAGTAACTTAGCTAGCTAAACATTTAAGCTGCAGTAGCCTAATTTACAGCAACCCAAACTGCACAATGGCCAAGAGGAAGAAGGGAGGACTTACGAAAGCCACAGAGGAGACATGCTGGCCCAGCTGAGCCCTACGTTCCATCCACAGATCAGGAATACTACCGTGTATAGTTCTTGCAAGTCCTTGACATTGACAACACAGCTGACAAAGCGGTTTGAACAGGAAGGGCTACAGCACCTGGTCAAGCCGGAGAACGTCCTACTCTCTGGTCAAGTTGATGACGTGGTTGACCTGTATCCAGAGCTGCAGTTACAGTCCCTAAAGTTGCAGCTGGCCATGTTCACTGTCAATTACACCTACAAAACCTGCTCAGAAGTGTCAGAAATCATGAGGAACATGGTTCCTGAGGTCTGTGGTCTCTTCAGTCAAGTTGAGGCACTTCCGCCGTTTGTTGATCGTTGTTCCTGCCTCATCTGCTGAAGCAGAGAGAAGCTTCAGTGCCTTGAGACGCTTGAAGACCTGGCTGGGCTCTTCTTAGAATCAATAATGGTTTTTTTTGTTTAGGTTACTTTTTTTGGACAATGCACATTGTTTCTTTCTGTATCTAAATTGCATTGCATGTTTTCTTTTGTTCAAATACACCTTTAACATTTCTTGGTTCGCTTGGTTTTTCAGAACATTTTAACCAAATGCTTTCAAAAAGTGGTGGGGACAAAATCAGCCATTTCAAAAAGTGGTGGGGACATGTCCCCAGTGTAAATGACACCTATGATTTCAAAGATGGAGTTAAACTGTGCTCAAGAATTTAATTCAGGCTGAACAGAGGGCTGTTCTAGGCCACACTCTGGCAGAGCTAAAGAGCACTGCAGCCATATTTCTGCCCCAATATGAATAAGTACCTAGCTATAGCATGAGCCCTGGGACTCATACAGCACATGCCCTAAAATCCTTGCCTTGATTTATAAATATCAACCAGTGGAAAGCATTTTGAATTTACAATGTCAATTTGAGCAGAGGGCTTAAGGTGTCATTAATTAAAACCACATATGATGTAACTACATCTTGTGTGTACAACATACAATAAATATTGTACACCTTTTATAACACCATGAAGAAAGATATCTGTTAGCATCCCCATTCATCTCAGTGGCAGCTGCTTGGCTGGTTAAGGACACTCCCTAAAAAATTCAGGTCTTATACTCCAGTCCCTTAAAGAGGACAAAAATGAATTACAGGGTCTCAGGAGGCATAGACCACAGGAAGCCTTCTGTCACAGTGAATTAACAAAGCGATCAACTATAGTAGCTAGAGGAATTAATCAGATAATGGATCAGTCTACAAAGTGACAAGTCATTCAGGGTGGAAGCGATTTTGTGGATTTCATGAAAACACTTTTTTTTTGGGGGGTTAATTGGTTGAATACAGTGGCAAAAGCTTAAAATTAGCTGCTCTGTCACTATGGATGCATTTATAAGAGGTTGTTCAAACTAACATCTATGCAAAGAACATTACAATTAGAATATAAAATGGCTATATCAGGTAGGCCTAATATATGAAAGACCACATGGGCTCAGCATTTGTCAAATCTGATCAGTGATGAATTTTGCACTGGTTTAAAATAAATTTTTGCTCAGCGAAAGCAAAGCATGATTGCTTGTGATAATGTCTGTAATGTTGCTAATCTTCAGTTACAATGTTGTTACATGGTGACTTAATCAAGCCTAGAGTCAAACAGCCTTTTACCTTACTCTACTACATAGTGAATAAAGACAGCTGTCTGTTAGGACAAGAAGATACTGCCAGAGCTTTCATTATTTGATAAGGTATCACACAGATCCAAGATGGCGGCGCGGTAGCATGCAGCGGCCACTCCGGATCCACAATGGTGCTATTTTTGTTAAAAAAGCCCGACTTTTGCAACACATGGACATCGGAGCAACCGGTGTTCGTGTCTACCATCGCCAGACACTACTGAAATATAAGACTCATGCAAAAACCAAGCTGCATGATGACCTGCAGGAGGCGCTACGCGTACTCGGCTTGCTGCGGAGACCAGGCCTCCAGCCCTCGGCGTCGCCTGATGCCGGTGGCAGGTGGAGAGGACGTCGTAAGCGGTGTGCGAGAAAGCAGAAGCGCGGAAAGAGGGCGGGGTCCATGCTAGGCTAAAACAAACCCTAGCCGGCCGGCTCTCCCGCCTATCCTGCTCTCAAATGTTTGCTCCTGGACAATAAAATGGACTATATCCGACTCCAGCAGGCTACGCAGCGTGAGTTTAGAGACTGCTGCGCCTTTGTTTTCACGGAGATGTGGCTCAGCGACAGAGTTCCGGATGCCGCCATTCAGCTAGACGGGCTCGCCTCGCTTCGTGCCGACAGAAATACAGCTCTCTGCGGTAAGACTCACGGTGGTGGCTTGTGTGTTTACATCAACACGAATGGTGCAAGAACTCTATGCTAGTCTCTAGTTACTGTTCATCGCTGTTGGAGCTTGTGACTGTTAGATGCAGACCTTTTTATCTACCACGGGAATTCACCACTGTTTGCATAACCGAGTTTACATTCCCCAGCGCTAACGCTAAGGAAGCGCTCTGTGAACTGTATGGGGCTATGAGCTGAACTGCAGAACGCTCACCCCGACGGACTGTTTATTGTCGCCGGAGATTTCAACCATGCAAATCTCAAGACAGTGCTCCCTAAATTCCATCAGTATGTGGACTTTGCAACGAGAGGGGCTGAACGCGCTTGATCTTGTTTACACAAACATCCCAGGCGCTGCACGGGCGGAGCCCCGCCCCCACCTCGGCTACTCAGACCACATCTCTGTTATGTTAATTCCAGCATACAGACCGCTTGTCAGACGCACAAAACCGCTTCAGAAGCAGGTGAAAACCTGGCCAGCAGGAGCCATCTCTGCTCTTCAGGACTGTTTTGAGTGTACTGACTGGCACATGTTCAAGGAGGCCGCAACATATGGCGATTCTACCAACTTGGAGGAATACACAGCATCAGTGACCAGCTACATCAGCAAGTGCATTGATGATGTCACTTTCTCCAAGACCATCACCACACGCCCAACCAGAAGCCGTGGATGACTGCGGAGGTGCGACGCTGCTGAGGTCCCGAGACTCCGCCTTCAGAGCAGGCGATAAGGCAGCCCTAAGAACAGCTAGGGCCAAACTGTCACGGGCAATCAGAGAGGCAAAGCGCGCACACGCCCAGAGAATCCACAGTCACTTCCAGGACAGCGGTGACACGCGGCGCATGTAGCAGAGCATCCAGGCCATCACCAACTACAGGACAACATCAGTTGCCTGTGACAAAGATGCCTCCCTTCCAGATGCGCTGAACGACTTCGCGCTGAACGGTTTGAAGTGCAGAACGACGTGATGGCGAGGAAGTCCACCCCTCCTCCCAACGACCAGGTGCTCTGTCTTACCACGGCAGATGTGAGGAAAACTCTATGTAGAGTCAACCCACGGAAGGCTGCTGGACCAGACAACATTCCTGGCAGAGTGCTCAGAGGATGTGCAGACCAGCTAGCAGATGTTCTTACCGACATCTTCAACATCTCTCTGAGCAGCCGCCGCTCCAACGCGGCTTCAAGGCCACCACCATCATCCCCATGCCAAAGAAGTCTTCAATGTCCTGCCTCAACGACTACCGTCCCGTCGCGACTTACACCCATCATCATGAAGTGCTTCGAGAGGCTCGCCATGAGGCAGATTAAGACCCAGCTGCCCCCTCACTAGACCCACTGCAGTTTGCGTGATCGCTCAAACCGCTCAACGGATCGATGCCATCACCACAACCCTCCATCTGGCCCTCACCCACCTAGACAATAAGGACTCATACGCTCGAATGCTGTTCATAGATTTCAGCTCAGCATTCAACACAATCATTCCCCAGCACCTGATTGGAAAGCTGAACCTGCTGGGCCTGGACACCTCCCTCTGCAACTGGATCCTGGACTTCCTGACTGGGAGACCTCAGTCAGTCCGGATCGGGAACAGCATCTCCACCACCACCACACTGAGCACTGGGGCCCCCCAGGGCTGTGTGCTCAGTCCACTGCTGTTCACTCTGCTGACTCACGACTGTGCAGCAATGCACAGCTCGAATCACATCATCAAGTTCGCCGATGACACGACCGTGGTGGGTCTCATCAGCAAGAACGACGAGTCAGCATACAGAGAGGAGGTGCAGCGGCTGACGAACTGGTGTAGAGCCAACAACCTGTCCCTGAATGTTGACAAATAAAAGAGATGGTTGTTGACTTTAGGAGAGCACAAGGTGAACACACTCCGCTGAACATCGACGGAGATCGTCAAAAGCACCAAATTCCTTGGTGTTCACTTGGCGGAGAGCCTCACCTGGTCCCTCAAAACCAGCTCTATCACCAAGAAAGCCCAGCAGTGTCTCTACTTTCTTCGAAGGCTGAGGAAAGCACATCTCCCAACCCCCATCCTCACTACATTCTATAGAGGGACTATTGAGAGCATCCTGAGCAGCTGCATCATTGCCTGGTTTGGGACTTGCACCGTTTCGGACCGCAAAGCCCTGCAGAGGATAGTGAGGACAGCTGAGAAGATCATTGGGGTCTCTCTTCCCTCCATCAAAGACATTTACAAAAACACTGTATCCGCAGAAGCAACCAGCATTGTGGACGATCCCACACACCCCTCACACAAACTCTTTACCCTCCTCCCGCCTGGCAAGAGGTACCGAAGCATTCGGGCCCTCACGGCCAGACTGTGTAACAGCTTCTTCCCCAAGCCATCAGACTCCTCAATACTCAGAGACTGGTTTGACACACACGTGTCCTGAGTTGCACTTTAATTACTGTCACTTTATAACTGTCTGCTACCTCAATAACTGCTATGTGCATAGAACATTATCTCATAGTATGTTATGTTTACATTTTTAGAAACTGTCATCTTTTTGCACTACTGAGTACTGGTCGGCGCTGCACTGTCTATTGTCCTGTTCATTGTCAGAAATTTGTTGTACTGTCCTGTACTTTTTGCACATGTTTGCACGTGCACTTTATATAGGTATATGTAGGTTTTTTTTTTTTTTTTTTTTTTATATAGGTATTTTATTTCGTTGTGTTGTCTCATGTGGTCCTGTGTTGGTCCTTTGTTGTTTTTATGTAGCACCATGGTCCTGGAGGAACGTTGTCTCGTTTTGCTGTGTACTGTACTAACTGTATATGGTTGAAACGACAATAAAAACCACTTGACTTGACTTGACTTGGCTTGACAAGTCTGGAATGACAGTCTTACTTCGAAGGCTACACAAGAACATGTGAAGTCACCTCTTGCATATGGCAATAATTATTTATTACCGTTTTTGTTCACATAATCAAGTGAGAAGCATATGCTTCATAAGGAGAGTGCACCCAAAAAAGAAAATGTTGTCATCATTTACTCACCGTTATGTTGTCTTTTATGATTTTTTTATCCTCATTGGAATACAAAAGGAGATGTTAGGCATTCGTTTTCATTTTGTGGAAAAAAGTGCAAAGAAAGAGAATGGCAACTGTGGCTGTCCTTCTACCTAAACTCAAAAAACTATTTTAGCCGGTTTTAAGATTTGCAAATTTCAATTTCATAACAAAATTCCATCAAAATGAATTAATAATAAAAGTAATTTTTAACTAAAATAAATAAATAAATCTTTAAATATTATTATTTATTTTTTTCTTAAAGGTTCCTTTATTCAGTTTGATGGAATTTTGTCATAAAATGAAATGCATAAATCTTTATATAAAAAAGAATAAGAAGAAGAATTGAGTGTAAAATGTTTTGTTCCATTGGATAAAGAAAATTGGGCATGGAACAACATGAGCGTGAGACATAATTAAAAAAAAAAAATCATTTTCCTCTTTTAAATAATCAACTCCATATTTACCCCTTTGACATTTTTCTTCATCGATTATTTATCTTTTTAAACTTTAGATGGATATATTTATACTTTATAATGCATATCTACCCATATTTCACATACATTGACCCTAACTGTCACGGATCCTCCTGATTTTTCCGCCACAAACACTCAACTTTCCCGCTCCCCCAAATACTCATCACCCTTACATTGTGATTGGAGGCAGTCCATTCACCATGTCAATCAGCTTCTCTATACAACTCTCTACTCTCCCTTCATTCTTTGTCTGGTATCATCATAGTATGCAGACTCACTTACCTTCTACTTACATGACTATTCAGCGTGCTCCCTCGACGATTCCTCTGCAGCAATATTCCGAAATGTATTCCCAGGCTCCTCTCCTGCGTCTCCTTCCCTTAGTGTGATTCTCCAGCCCAAGTAATACTTCAACCTGCAAATACAATAACCACCATCAAGTACTGTTGTCTGTTCCTGAATCCATTTGCACTCTTCACTCACCTGCTTATTGCTGCATGTGTTTGTGTTTGTTCCAATAAATACCTGCATTTGGGTTCACCACCATCTTCGAGTCTGGGTTACTGTCACACTAACCCTAACCCTCTTGCATTTCTCTCATATTTCTTAATATCTTCACATTACAACAGTATATAAAACAATTATCATTAAAGAAAACACATTTACAAATAAAACTAATATACATGGATATATGTCAGACATCTTACATGTGATCTGCATGTGAGCCTCGTGCCTTTTATGCTCAAAATGGAGCCCCAACTCACTGTTCAACAATACTCTCAATTAAGCTTTCAATTACCCCAATTAAATGAACAAAAACATTACAGTAATGTCTGTAGAGTAAAACATTATATATTTGACTATTTTACACTAAATTCCTTTTCAGGAATAGTCATACCTGAAAAGGGGAGACTCCAGCGATGTTTCCCCACAGAAAACCTTATGTGGAATGAGGCAAACCAGTGAGAGCTCCCCGTAGTGTATAATCAGGCAAAACTAATCAATCACGAGCCTCTTTTTACTTGACCGATTGATTACAGATCTACCATAAAAACGATCTTTGAGAGCTTTCAACATTTTTGGATATAAACAATTATAAACACCTTTTAAACACAATTTATGAACTATTTGATTTTAAATGTATTTAAACCACTTATATATAACACAAATTGCTCATGATGTCATATCAGTGAATCACTTCGCCGTCATTTTGCTATGTCCATATATTCCAATGTTTCAGCAAATAAACATTAGTCATTCAATCACCGATTTTATATCTGAAATCTGCATGTACATCCCTGCAACGCAGATGTCCTACATGTTATTATATATTTATTTAAAGTTGGGAAATTGTTCCTATTTCTTGAAAGTCTGAGCAAGTTTAATCAGAAATTTAATCAGCGAACAGATCAGCTGAATTTAAACAAGTTCACTGAAACTGAGTTAAGATACAAACAGACATTTTCAGACTTATTTATGGTGTGCATCTAAATGTTTGTTCAGAGTTACTTGTTTTATGTTTTTTCATCAAAAAGTGCCTTGTTCTCAAGATCACTTGAATAAGAGCGCACTCGCTCTCGCTCCTTCTATCACATGCGCAGCGGGCACGCAGAGATTGAGGGAGACACGGAAAGCAAAGCTGGTTAAAATAAATTGATGCAGAGAGCACTTTGTGAAAACAAGCAAAGGCGATTTAGAAATCCAAGTCTGACATTTTTAAAGTCCCTTTTGGGGGTAAGGACGTATTGTCACCCTAAACAAGCAGATATTACAGCTTTTCCTACTTACATTAAAACTTGTGGACAGTTTTCCCGCTTCTTTTGGTGATTGTTGTGCTCAGACATCATGATCCGCATATATCTTCTCCCTCCTAACGAATATTATCCATAACAAGCAAATCAATTATTAAAAATTATTGTAACTAGAGGGCGAAATGCGACTACCATATCCAGAGGTCGGAGAAGGTGAAAAGGGGGTGTTTTCTCCTGTCAGTCCCTGACCCTCTATGAGAGGTTGGGCATACTAAGATGGCCTCTCGAATACATACGGTGGCTTCACCTCCTGCTGGCAGTTTAAAGTTGCATCAGTGATCCAGTTCTATTTATATACCAGTAATCTTAACAGTTATTTTGAATTAATTATGAATTTCTTCATCAAACACTATGTTGACAGTTCTAATTTATATAAATGTAAATCTGTCACCTCTGTGGAACACAAATGGAAATGTCCAGCCAGAATGTTGGTCTCAGTCACCATTCACTTTCAGGGTATAGTACAAAAGATGCAATGGAAGTGAATAGTGATTAATGCTAACATTCTGGCCAACATCTCCTTTTTTGTTCTTTTTGTGAAAGACAAATTTTGAACAACATGAGGGTGAGTGAAGAATTTTTATATTTGAAACTGTCCCTTTATGCAACACTCAGGCTTTATGAAATGTAAGTGCAAACTGATCTTTGTGGAGCTCCTCTGAGGTCTGCCACAAACACTGTATGACGCTCCAAAAGAGTCTCTCTCTTCCCAATCCTTTCTCACTGTCAGCCTATTTTGCGCATTGGTATAGGAAGAATTTATCAATAAGCATGCCACTCTCACCAGCCAGATTGCCTCTGTTGCAGGTTACCAGGGGAACAAAGATTCCACAGTTTTCTGTATTTCTGTTTCTATGGAGAGCAAACACAATACTCAAGGTTACCAACATTAAGAAGTCTCATTCATGTGGAGAGACTCAGAATTTCTGACAGTTCAACTGTGCCTTCTATCTCAACCCTGTCTGCTGTCTTTTTCATCCCTGTACAATCTGTCCCCAGAATGACATGAGAGGTGAACAACAGTGATGGCTGAGTTTCTATTGCTCCTTTGTGATGACAAGGCACAACAAATCCCACACCTGAACAAAGCAGATCTGCTCCTATGAAACCATCTGCTTAGACAAAAGCAGAGTTTTGAGGAAGGTGACAGAAGGTTAACATTTTATTAGTGGAGACCTTCACTGTCCTTGACAAATCTATGTGACCCTGGTGACCCTTTCCAAGACTTCATGATAGAAAGGCTTTTTTGTTTTATATTTCACTCTCATGTAGTAGAATGTTGTGGTTTCTACATGTCAAGGTACCTTCCCACTGTACTATTTAGATATTTAGTGATTCATTATGACACTTGGGATTCACACAAATGCACTAACATTACCGTTTTTGAGGCAAGGTCCCAATACGAGTTCTTTGTAGTCAGACCAGATCCCAAGACAGACAGGGACTTGCAATTTTTAAATTCAAAAAGTTGAGAAATAGGTTTCTATCATCCATTTAACCTTTGGGGGTCATGTTTCCAAATTGTATGAGGGTAATTCTTAAAAGAGACAATATGAAAAAAGTAGCACCACAGAAAATGCACTCAACAATATTTGTGTTTGTTGCACTGACACCTAGAGGTGAAGATGTAGTATTACACAAGAGTAAAAGTTTTCAGTTAGTGATGCCACGATTCACGTATTCCGCTAGTAAAAGTGCACAATTACAGGGGATTATCAAGATAAAGCAAGTAATATACGACTGGTCATATAATCTCAACATGGGTCATGAATGTGCTTTCAGCACTATGTAGAATGAAGTCTTCGGGTCTGTTTCAATGCTTAATAAGCCACCTTGTGGTCCTCTGCATTCTAACTGAGGCAGCATCCTAACTGAAATGGAGCCTCATAAATGTGCCTACACACTGCCAGCGACTTTGTCCCTGCAGGTCGCCAGTGGCTGGCGGTGAAGTCGCTAGTGGGTGTTCCCACTACTGGTTGCCTAGTAACGTTTATAAATGACATTCACGGATGTCATTCCATTGCTGTTAACAGCTAATCTCTTTTCTTGCCACTAAAAACAAACATTTTGGAGGGAAAAGACTAAATATAAATGGAATCAGTACATAAAATGCTTTATATCAAAGATGAATGAGAAACAAGGCGTGTTGTTTGCCATAGCGGCTGTTTATCTGCGGCGAAAATGCAAATGCCCGTGTCGCCGGAAGTCGCTGTGCTCGCACTGAAAATGAATGGTATTGAGTCGTTGTCGCGCGCGATGTCGCTGGCAGTGTGTACGCACCTTTAAGAGGCCATTTTAGAATGCTCTACATAGGCAGCAAATCCTTGCGTCATTTGACTCACAACTAATTTCAACACAGGTGACGCGAGAGGAACCACGTGATACGCTAATGAGCATAAATATGCATAACACATATTTTGGGTAAAATAGTCTTTCTATCATATTGAACTATTAGTATACATACTTTTAAGGACTGAATGGATTGTAGGTATAGGCTACTGTCATAATTCTGCTACTTTGATCTTGTTTATTCCTGTTGTGGCAGGATTGTGGCAGGATTGTGACAGTTTCCTCTACCCATCTCTCAGGTTGTTCCATGTGCTGTTGTTTTCTTCTCTCCCTCGTGTTTCTCCCAGGTGCTGCTCAGCAGCGCAACCGGCATTGCCATGGCAGCGCTGATTCGCTCGTGATTATTGGCAGCACCTGTCCTCCATCTTCCTTTCCTCTATATATTCTATGCTTTGTCTTGTTTTCCCCACAATATCGTTGTGTTTTGTTTCCAGTCAAGTTGTGGTTTTCCTGTATTTTCCAGTTATTCCCCAGTTGGTTTGTTTTCAGTTTTATTGTTCCCTTGTTAGTCTTGATTTCTCCCTTTGTGAGTTTTTGTTCATTTAGTTTTTTCAATAAAACAAACTTTTATTGCCATCCTGCATCTTGGGTCCTTCAAAATTCGTGACATATACTGTGGCTGAGTTCAGAATGAAATTCTACTCATACAGTTTCTGCCATTGAAAATTATAGCAGAAGTAATATGGGTTGTATGTCATTCCGAAATATAGTATTTTTAATGGAAATGTATCTGTGCACTTTTAATGTATAAAAAAGGTTTTCATACAGCTCAAATGTGCAATTTCTGCACCACCAAATATAGTTTTACATTTTCAAACAGCTTACCTAATACACCCTTCATTTGCCATTGGTCGAACTAAAAGTCATGCAAAGATTCACATTTTTAATTGACAAAGGAAATAAACCTTAATGTAGATCATTTAAAGTTGAAGTGAAGTGCCACCATAAGGTATTGCAAATAGCTTTCTGAATGCGTCCCCCCACTGCTGTTGATCAAACAAACTGACAATACCACCCACAGCTCATGCCATTGGTTAAGTCATTGGAATTGCAGCAGTGTGGACAGGTCACTCAAAAATTATTCGTAGCATGACGAAGTCTCATTGTGTACAGTTTTAAACAAATTTAACCTACAAATGGCTTACTTATAGTTATTTGTGAATGTTAGGCTGGGACAAAAGAAAGTGTTTAAACACAGAAGAATTTACACACTTCAATTTTAATTTACTACTTGGACCAGTAACATAAACACTCACTGTAGGCATATTAAATCTAGGTGCCATAAATATCCTTGACAATCATTATGCAAAATGGCTCTCAGAAATCAGGTCCTTAACCTCTACGCTTGCTCACAATCTCTCTCTCCATCTCACACTCGCAATCCAATTTCTGCTGCACCTGACCGTGTGTGATGAAGAGCCCAGTCCATTAAGCTTCATTGATAACTTTCGGCTTTGGCATGACAACTGCATCACAAGTGATATCATAGTGTTGCTGCTGTTTGCCATTTGTGACTGCATCGCATCAGTCACCCTCATCTCAGCTGTGTAACTCAAAAATATAATCTTGTTTCCTCACATCAGTCCGAAGTAAAGTAGGCTACTGTAATAGAAATAAAGCTGTTTACACGGCTGCTCGCCATTTCCAACTTTAGGAATATCTGGATTACACCAGCAAATACACATAGACAGTGCTGGTGGATTGTTTAAACACCATAAAAGTTAACACATCAAAACTAATTTAATAATAATCTATGAATATATCAGTGGTGCAGTACACTGGAGGTGGACATCAGCCATTCTGCAAATTTACTTTGAAGTTTATAACTCTATTGTTTTATGTTTTCCTTTATTTTGTTATGTTAGTCATATGTGGTCAAGTATAACATGTCTACTAATGGTCAACCGATATATCGCCAAGGCTGATAAATTGGCCAATATTCTGACTTTTTTCATTATCGCATCGTTTGAAAAATGTTCCCATTTGGATGATTTGTTTCTTGAGGGTGCCAAAAATTGCCTGCTTGCACGTGAAACGACTGAGACATGTAAACGACCAGTCATGGTTTGTTTTGTTGTTACGCGCCATCGTGTTACTAAAATAATAGAACGGTGTGCAACACAGTGTCGTTTAAACGGTCTGCATATCAGAGTCACAGCAGACGTGTTTGAGCTCATAATGTTAAAGTGCTCTTCTGTTTCATTCTCCCTCTCCTCAACAGTTCCCTGTAACTTTTAACTGTCTTGTCTAATGATAAAAAGGCAAATATCAATAAAACTAATATCATATACCATCTGCAAATATGCAGATATCTCATTTAAACAGATGTAATTTACAAATCTCACAAAAATCCAGCCTTTTCTTCCCGTCGAGCACTCATCTAATATTTTCCTCTAAAGGGCGTATTCTATCAGCCAGAATCAAAAGTTCAGGATCAAAAGTTCCTCTGATTCACAAATCAGGATGGTCAGTCCATGACAATCCAAACAGGTGATCCAGGCTAAACTGTCAGTAGAGGATTGCTGCTCGCATTGGATCCCCGCGAGCGCGTCAGAGCAACTTCAAAAACTGCTATCTACCATTTAATATACAATAGAATTTTTTTTTTATTTAAAGCTTTGTGTGAAATGTTTTTGCAATTTTATGTTTATGTTTTTACTATATTAAATTGTGCGATATATTGGCTTTGAATCAGCCTATCAGCCATGCTGCTCTCTGGATTTCGGCATCGACCATTAAAAAACCTATATCGGTCAACCACTAATGTCCACCCTGTTATGGGAAGATATTTGAGAAATTAATATAATTTAAAAATTCCAATCTACAGTTTTTATGTTAACAGAAATAAAATCCTAAATATTAGTTTGCACATATGTTTCCTAGCCAATCAGAGACCAAGTAGTAACTAATTTACCCCGTTATTGTCCACCCTGATGCTGCCCATTTAACTGTATGTACATCTGAATTTTTTGTAATTTAGCTTGACCAGTATGACTAATACAATCTTTAATATGTCCCTGTAATTATGAAACATGTAGAAACGTGTAAAAGTGTTTTATTTTTCAAAAGTTTCAAAGCCAGAATTTCACCGATATTGTAGCAATGACCCATTTACGATATGTACAGTTACAGTTTTCTGCCCTATATTCACAGATTATGCTGTCTATGGTAATAGTAAAGTACAGTCTATAGTAACAGACAACATTACACTGTTATAGCCATGCCAGATAAAAAGTTCAACATTTGTTTGGTAATTGTTCATCTACGCTGTCCAGAGATTCTTCATGTAGAGGTTTTGTTGATGTCAAAATGAAAATCTGTTACTAATTTGCAAAAGTAGTTGTTTTAAATAATCTCAAATATTTAATGAACGATTTGATTGACACCAATGGTTCTTGAGGCAAGTGAGGAGATCTATCATATGATATGAATAACATGTGCTGGTGTGTCTGTGTGAAACAACAGAATATAAAATCTTTTACATGAGTGTAAAATGCGATAGCACCTCCCTCGTAAGTGGCCAAAGCACAGCACCATGTGCAAAGAACGTGCGCTTATCCATCTTATCCAATTGTCGTGAGAGCGCTAATTCTAAGTGCAATTCTCATGCCAGTACAATGCACAAGTGGGCATTGGTGGAAGTGTTTGCGCTATTGTGGGTTTATGCGAGTAAACTGTTGGTGGATTGTATGTTAAAGAAGTGTCTCAATGTGCAAATTGCTATATTCCTAAGAAATTGTTCATTGCTATAAGACATTTCAAAAGCAGGTCTGTTTTCAGTGCAAGTTCAGTTCTTACATTTGCAGTTTAGTTCATGTCCAAACTCTGAAAATATTGTGGAACATCAAATTATGCCCCTGAAACTCAATGTTTTATGAAACATAAATGACACAAATTATACAAAATATGTGATTTGTGTTAAACTATCTGTAGGTCGTGGTTTATTTTTTAATTATTATTATCATTATGTTTATATTTACAATTGTATTTATGATTTAATTTGGTATTTGTATTTTTCCACCTGTTGTAGTGATTATTAAGTCACTGTAAAAGAGGCTGGTGGAGAGGGCAAAATGTATATGGATATGGTATGATTTTTATGATCACTTAGTTATTTTGATTATCTTTTTGTTTCATTTTATGTCATTAGAATTTAGAAATATTTTGGGTAAAATATTTACATGTCTCAATAAATGAATTACATTTTTCAAAATCAAAATCGACCTATAGAAGTGAAGTGCATGCAGATGCAATCACTGTTAATACTAACCATTATTTGTGTGTCAGTAGACGAAAATGATTAACAATACTTACACTTCTATATTTTAACTGAACGTACATCCAAATTCTGACGAGAATCACATTTTCTATGATTATAAGGAGCGTATATATCTCATCGAAAAATGTCATTGCATAAGTCTTTGCATACAGTCCATTTACACATCAAACTTCTTATGAATGTGCTGTCTTTGTTTATATCGCTGGTGCCTGAGGGAATAGACTATATAATAGGATGCCTAACGCTGTGCCTCCACTTAGCACATGCTTTCAAAATAATACCAAAACTTAAATGGCCATGCCCACTGACTTGGCACTTGTGATTTATGACATAGTACCACGCTTATATTAGCGCTCTTAAAATAGAGCCCATCATGTTGGATTTCATTCACATATGGTTGGGACTATGCACACAAAGTGCCATATGTTTTATGAGATCAGATTCATTTTTGAAAGACTCAGCTTTTAACTTGAAAGCGACCTGTTAGAGACAAGTTGACCTAAAATGAGAGCCAGCAGTGCAAGTGCAAATGTATTGTAGCTCTCTTTCTATCTCAATTTATATGTTAAACACTTAATTACCCACCATATGCCATTCCTCTGTAACAAGTGTTCTGAATCTATCCATCCAGGAGGGCATCTGAATGAGGGTCCATCATCAGTAGGATTAACTTTGGTTGATAACTTGTGTTTGTTTGGTGACAAGTGAAGTCAAGTGTGGTGACTATACACTGACCTCTTGCGGCCATACAGGGATATCATGTGTTTTTTTTATTTATGATTTTATGTAAAACCATTAAGAAAAAGAGAAAATTCTACTATTTGAAATTACTGAGTTCACTGAGACTGAAAATGTATTATTTTTTGCAAAGAAATGTATGTTTACTTATAGCAGCAAGTCTGAAAGTAATGTGAAATGTACGTTTTTAGTCAGCGAGACCAGACAAGCATTTACTTTTTTGTTTTTTCCAATTTTGGAGCAGGCCTGATAATAATTGTATTTAGTCTGCAATGAGTGGAATCAAACACTAAAAATGTACACTTATTATTGGTGTTGTACACTCTGCTTGATTCAATTCAGAACAATAAATGATGCAGAAAATTAGAGCACAAAAAATCACTGTGATTTACACAATGTGACCTTGATAAAGCCAAAGTACAGTTGTGAGTAGAAGCTAACAGAATATATTGTTAAAATTTTTAAGAGGAAACAAATTGCAATCTTACAGTATACCTTTTACTTGCTGATAAAGTAGAGCTGTTTGACTGCAAAGACATTATGCCTTTGTGCTGATTGACACTGCCATATGATTAAATTGGTAGCTGTGTTCAAAAGAAATTAAAGTAACATTTATAAGACATTCTGAAATAGTTAAAATTGAAAAGAATCGAAACTTCTGTTGAGAGAAAAAGAGCAAGATCTTAAGCAAATAGCTGTTTAAATCCTTACTTTAAGTCCTGGTAAAAAAAAAAATAGAGCATGGAATTAAATATCTACATTACTGTTGGAGAGATTAGGAGAGGATTATATACCCATTTAGTCAGATCAGTGCATTTTCTGATTGAAGGAAGGATGTGGAGATAAGTGCCCTGACCATTATGTCCCTTTATGGCTACATAATATAAATAATATACAATATAAATAATATACAATATCTTTTCCTTTCTTGTCATATATGCTCATGTGGGACTGTTTAGTACAGCATCTTAGAGTTATCCATAAATGATTATCTGCCAAAATAACAATATGATTTGTAACAAGATCCACTATAATCCTGAATTTTTAAATGTTCACAATTGATTCATGGTAAATCAGTGATTTTATTTATTGTGAAATTGCAATTTCTAAAATATCCATGTCATCATACAGTATGGTTTTAGAGGAAGTGCAATGAACTGGAAAACTGAAGGTTCAAATCCCAGTTAGAGCACTTACAATTACAACCTCTTGCATGTTCTGTATCCTCCAGGGATATACATCGAAAAAACGTCTCAGTTACTGATGTAACCTCTGTTCCCTGATGGAGGGAACGAGGCGCTGTGTCGATGAGTTGACATAAGGGGTCGCTTCTTGGGAGCCCATACATCTCTGATCTTGAGAAAAGGCCAATGAAAATTGGTGTGTGGAATTTGCATGCCATTCCCCCAAACATACGGATATAAAAGGAGTGACGCTGCCAGTGCACATCAGGACACAACGTCTCGTTCCCTTCATCAGGGAATGGAGGTTACATCAGTAACTGAGACGTTCCATATCTGTCACTCACTCACTCAACGTTGTGTCAATGAGTTGACACTAGGGGTCCCAATGGAAAATGCCACAAGAGCTGAACCGAGTTATGTAGACTGGCGGTGCGAGACAGGCAGACCTCTGTGTGCCTCATAGCCAGCGCAGCAAGCCGTTGCATAACTACCCCCAACACACTGGCAGGCATGGTGTGGTCCCCTACACCTTGGGGAATGGCTAACTGCTCAGAGGTATAAGGACTGGCTGGCCCAGCCGTGGCCTTCTCTCTATTGTTCTCCCCAAAAAGGAACGAAATAATTCGGCTGGGGGCCATATATATGGTCCAAGCTGGGGGGTGTCCCTCCAAAGAGGAGGACACCGCGGAGACCACACCCACCCCCAAGGGGGAAACCATTTTGCTGAAAATACATCACATGGTGTTGCATAAGGAGACAACCAGCACATGTGGAGCACTTACCTCAGTACGGGGGCCTAGGTGACCCTCTCCGAAGACTCGGCGGTCGCTAGGCTAGGGAGGAAGAACGTCCAGGGTTCACACTTTTTGCAATCGCAACTGGGAAAAGAGTGCACGTCTTCGCCTCAAAGGAGGGAATAAACATAATAATCCCATAATGTAATTTTATAAAAAGTAAACATAATGCATTTGGGGATCGAAATTCTCATTAGCTCAGTTTAAAAACAGTGGAAGTCAATGGAAAGTCCCCAACATGATAGGAAATTGCACGTTTGTGTGTGTGTGTGTGTGTGTGTGTGTGTGTGTGTGTGTGTGTGTGTGTGTGTGTGTGTGTGTGTGTGTGTGTGTGTGTGTGTGTGTGTGTGTGTGTGAGCGTGTATTTATCACTTTGTGGGGACCAAATGTCCCAATAAGGATAGTAAAACCCGAAATTTTTGACCTTGTGGGGACATTTTGTCGGTCCCCATGAGGAAAACAGCTTATAAATCATACTAAATTATGTTTTTTGAAAATGTAAAAATGCAGAAAGTTTTCTGTGAGGGTTAGGTTTAGGGGTAGGGTTAGGTTTAGGGGATAGAATATAAAGTTTGTACAGTATAAAAACCATTATGTCTATGGAAAGTCCCCATAAAACATGGAAACACAACATGTGTGTGTGTGTGTGTGTGTGTGTGTTGAGTTGGCTGTTTGATTTGTTTTTTTTCTCAGGGTCAGCACCATCAATCCCTCTGTTGCCAAAACTGCACTGGCTGCACATAGGAATGATGGGTTGAGAATATGTGCAAGAATTATTGCTAAAACTGGACAAGCCTTATTGGCAGCAGTTCTTGTCATGTCAGGGTCAAATCTGAAATAACAAAATGAGTCCTCTAAATATTAACACTACCTGATGCTGTTTAAATCATATCTGCTTAGTTGGGAAATGATGTACACACTGGATAATTTGTTTACATGCATGGTTTTGTGCTTTTACTTCTCTATTCTTTTTTTCTTTGTGTGTGTATAGAATTGTGCATGTACATGCAAAGGTACAAAAATAGTGAAGGATTATCAGGAAATAACAACTTAAAATGTAGTCTGTTTCTCACACAAAGCTAGTATATGCTTTCAAAAGACTATAAAAGTATCATATAAGTACCCTATTTTACTCGTGCATAAATATATGCATGCCTTCAAAGTACAAGATGGCAACAGACTGCTGCTGGTCAAAGAATATGGTGTTGCAATAAAAGCCAGTGGAGCCTATAGGCTACATGTATTAAACTCTGAACTGATTGTTTTCTGCACAAACAAATTCAAACAGCATAAAACCATTTCGTGGTATTGTGGAAAAGGGGAGCACTTTTTATACTGCATAGTGTATGTGAGAAATTGACCTGGCTGTTATGTAATGATTCTCTAAGGATGAACTCAGGATGAATGTAGAATCTGATTGGAGGTATTATGTGGTCTTTGGTGCATATTTCTAAAATGTACAGGAAATGCATCCCTCAGATTAAGATAATGGCCAGCATGTACAGAATGAAATGGCTGGCTTATCTGGAGTCAAGATAAATCCCCCACTGACCGTGCGCTATTGAGCCCATAGATAAGTTGCTTAGGATGCACTTGACGAATCAGATATGTTCTGATTGTCTAATGTGCTTTGCAATGATGGTGTCATTGCATAATGACATTTGACATGCAGTTACATGCTAGAAGTATCTCATGATTAAATCAACATTAAAAAGCATGCAAATAAGAGACTAAATGTGCACTTCAAAGCATGAAACTTTCATAGAATGAGTCTTGATACCACCTAATATTAAAGACACGCTTTAACTGTTGACATTTATTTAATGTCAAGTTAATGAGCTCTGCTGTTCAGAAATCAAGATGCATTACAGAGACTGGGTCACATTTTATGCTTCTAGGAGTGTCACTGTGAGGTAAATCTCAAAGCAGAGGCCAATAGGCAGTTAGATTTAAATATAATAATAATAATAATAATAATAATAATAATAATAATAATAATAATAATGTAAAGGTAAAAAAGCACACCAAAACACAGCCTATTTGTTTTCATCCTATCCTATTTTATGACGACGTTTCATATTTACATTTACTATAGAGAATAAGAATTATATCCTTTAAAATAATTTAGACAATATTAAGAACAAAGTCACTGTAAAGAATATACATATGATACAATTAATGTTATGTGGATTCAAACGTAGGCTAATAAATGTTTTTCAGAATTCACTGTATGCAAAAGTACTGGAAGCAGTCTCCGCCCACCCCCATAAAACACTTACTGTACTTGGATTAGTGAATGCTTGCGCGTGAGGAATAAACATCGGGCTCGAGGACTATTGTAAAAGAATGTAAGAAAATGCACATTCATGTTTTATTTAATTGATTCATTTTTACCGTGTCTTATTGTTTTATTACAGTTGATTTTGCAAGTTTTATTTTTTATTACAAGATTTTGTCTTGCATATATACATACATATATAAGTCTTACAAATGAAAACATGGCACTGACAAAGTGAATTCCACGCAATTGATAGACGCGCGATCTTTGTAATCATTGCTTAAATTTAGAGCGTGACTTGTTACATGAGCGCAACAATTTACCATCTGAAGTTGGCAATAGGCCATTATAATGTGTTCGTTTACATCTGCAATTTTATGGAAATTTTGATTTGAAATGTGACTTCATATCGTTCTTTTTATTTACTTAAATTTGACATTTGCAATGAGTAATTTTTTTGTAAAATAGCCTATATATTTATTTTATTTTTTTCTAAATTAAGAGCGTGTAAACGTGGTTAGATAACGTGCTGTTAATATGGGGGACAGGATGCTTCGAGGACAGTGATCAGATAATCAGTCACGGTTTAAGCAGCCGGTGTCGGTGTACTTTCACCGTCAATTGAAATGTAATTAGTGATGGGGACAGGGGTTGCAGCACCCAGACCCCCTTCTATATCTCAAGCCCAATGTGCCAAACGTGTGACAGCGTAAGTTTTGACATTATTCCTGGCATTGCAATGCTTTTCTTGTTGCATATTTTTTACCGTTCTCCGTTTTGCTCTTTCTTCCCACAGTCCAATGTCGGCAAACGAGGAGCGCACCTTCATTGCCATCAAGCCCGATGGCGTGCAGAGGGGACTGGTCGGAGAGATCATCAAGCGTTTTGAACTGAAAGGATTCAAGTTAGTTGCAATGAAGTTAATCCAGGTAACATTTTTACATACAAGTTCAATAGATTTTATATACATGGCCCTATGCACAACATACAGTTTCTGTTTGTTTTGGGTGTGTGTGTAATATTGTTGTGTACCTACTATTTAATTTAAGCATAAACATTAATCTGTTAAATAATATTTGATTTATGCCTTGTCTATGGTTGTGGAAAGCTATTCTAGGCCTGAGGGGACTTAAACACACATGCACAGGTCTTCTAGGGGTTAAACCAATTACTAACTCTAACTGTGGTCCTTTGTGGTTGGTCAAGTTGTACCATGCATATATATATATATATATATATATATATATATATATATATATATATATATATATATATATGCCCATGTGACCATCGAGTTACAGTAAACATTATCTCAATACATTTTCACTCTATTGACATTGCATTCAAAAGGACAAGGACAATTTATCATTTTTCATAACATTACATGCAGAAGTCTTCTTATGCTTATGTTGTGAATGTATGTTTTTTACTTTAATGCAGGCCAGTGAAGATCTTCTTAGGCAGCACTACAGTGACCTAAAGGATCGGCCTTTCTTTCCTGGGCTTGTCTGTTACATGACATCTGGCCCTGTGGTTGCTATGGTAAACCTATTTCTACTGCTTTATTATCCCTAGAGTGTTTCTCCTTCTTGCTAATAAGTTGTCTTTACAGATTACATGAAAGTGATTTGATAATGGTGTTTTTTGTGATATATTTTTAGGTGTGGGAGGGTTTTAATGTAATAAAAACCGGCCGTGTAATGCTTGGTGAGACAAATCCCATTGACTCAAAGCCTGGGACTATCCGAGGTGACTTTTGTGTCCAAGTTGGCCGGTAAGATCTCATGCCATAGTCTAAAAATAACTTTGACACCTTTGTTTAAAGCAGCTCAGACATTGTCTATAAAAAAAAGCCTGATTAATGAAGACATTTCTGGTGTTAATGTAATACGAAATATGAAAATATGTTTATGTTTAAAATTAAATTAGCATACCAATCACGTTTTATTTAAAAAAAAACATATTTTTTTGACAAGGCTGATTTGATTAGAAAAAAAAGAGGATGTTTTTTGCTTATGTTGGATTGCTTTCACTTCAGGAACATCACCCATGGCAGTGATTCGGTTGATAGTGCCAACACTGAGATCAGCCTATGGTTTACACCAGAAGAACTCTGTGACTATTCCAAATGTCAGCATAGTTGGATCTATGGCTGAACACTTTCTTCTTTCCCTCACTGATGTTTCTGCATTGATTCACATTCTTTTTCCCATTGTTGTGGTGGTTGTCTTTACAATAAAATAAAAAATCCATTTGTCATTAATTACATAGTTTTAGTGTGAAAAGTAACAGAAGCTCTACATTTATTACATTTCAACATCTGATTTCAGTGGACAATGCATGTATTGTATAATAAAACCAAATACTTAAAACATGATGACATGAGGCATTTGATCTGAAGATTGATCTCTTGAAGATCGTGTTTTATTAAATGTTTTTAAATACTTTGTAGAATCAGAGGCCCATTTATACTGATGGTACACGTGGCACTTGCTAGCCCCAAAAAAAGACAAAGCAATGAACTGTGACAATGCAATGTCACACAATGCATTGCAACAAGGAATTAACTTTGGAACAAAGTACACAGTGCTCATTTAAATGATACCGTAGCACCAGCAGTGAGGTCCATCAAATTATCAATATGCTATATAATACAAAACCTATAACTTCTTGCAGCCACAAGTTATTACATTTGTTTCTTTTGAACAATGTAAGTTAGAAAGTCTTTTTCAGTCAAATACTGGTCATCTAACCAGTGAACAGTGCATGCAGAGTAGACAAGAACTGGTAAACAAAAATAAATGAATACAATAAAAGATACATATTGTGCATGAACTACATACATGTGGAAAAAGTGCACAAGACGTGAGTAGCCATTCAAGCAATTAATGCTCCATGTGAATATTTACTTGTCCTGAATATCCTCCCAGATCAAACAGGTAGTAAATTACTTAAATTAGAATTTTTGCATTTTAACCACATGTCTAGTAATGTAAAAGACCATAACACAAGAGTCATTTACTTTTTGGTCAATTGTGTCTAAAAGGTTAGTGCTTTGTCTATACCTGTGGTTCATACAAATCTATTTTGCCTGCAAATTTCTGCCAAAATGACAGCATTCACGCAGTGGGACTGTCCCTTTTATCCAGACAAATCTAATAAATTATCATTCTTATAAAAATATACATACTAGATGATCCATACAATGTATTAGCACTTCCATAAAACACAATGGTTGTCAAAATAGACTATATTAACACGTTTAGAAAAGTAATTTTTTACACGTTAAAAGGAAAGTTCCTCCAAAAATAGTTTATATACCCTCATGTTGTTCCAAATCCTTATAACATTCTTTCTTCCATGGAACACAAAAGTACATGTTATGCAGTATGTTAGCCTCAGTCACCCTTCACTTTCATTACACCTTTTTCTATACATTGAAAGTGAATGGTGAGTGAGGCTCACATTCAGCCTAAAAAAGTCAACGATTTTGAAAAAATATGAGGGTGAGTGCATAATGACAGAACTATTTATACCGTACAAAACACATAGTTCAGCAGATGATCACGAATCTGTCTGCAAGAAATGGACCCTTCAGTACTGCCCTTGTTCACTTGTGAGCTGAAATAGGTTACAATAATATACAGTCAAACATACACAGTACTTGGTCCATGAGGTTTGTGTCAACAAATGATGAACTCAGCAATGACAACAGCTGTTTTGCTGGGTTATCTTTTTGCGTAAAATCCATTATATGGATAGGTTGATTTGTCTTGAAGATCAACTGTATTATTGTTTGTGTTTGAACAGAAAATAGTGGCTTGTTAAGTCAACATGCAAGAAAATTCACTGAGTGATACTGCATGTCAGAGAATTTCAAACAGAGAGTTCAGGTTGTATCTAACATTTTGCTAGAGGCCAACTGTGAGTCTTGATCTGAGCATCACAGGAAATTAAAGTGTCTCTAGTTGAAGAGCTTTACAAGTGCTTATGCCATACAAAAGTTTGAGAGAGTATCATATCTCATGTTGTAATCATTGAGCATTCTCAAATCTTCTTTAGTTTGAGGCATGACCAAAAATATATATATTCCACCCACCAGATGCACTGCAGTCCATTACAGCTGGTAACACGAGGGTGAGAAAATGATGACAGAATTAAAATATTTAGGCAATCTATCCCTTTAAATTAGGTAATGTAAGTCAATTGCTAATATGTGTAAGCAGGGCCACTGAATGGCAATGCATTGTAAACATAGTTTGAGAAATCTGATTGTCTCAAAACCAAACATTGCATCACTAAAACATCTAGAAGTGTCCATGTGAAGGCCAAATGCAAAGGTTTTAGGAATCAGGTCAATCCAACATGGCTTCCAGCTGGTCGGCAAGATCATCAAACATGTTCCCTATATCGTCAAGAATGTTTCCTGCTGACTTCACTGTGTTAATGCTACTGAAAGAAAGAAAAGTAAGGACAAGATTGACAAGTTTAATAAGGATGTGTGGTGAGTGTATGTCTGTTTTAATAAGTCTTGAAATTGCATGTGTTGCTTTTGACAGGATTAGATTCACAGCGTCAGTATATGTTAAACATTGAGAGGGTTTTTTTCTCTTGGATTACCATATGTTTGTACATAATGAGCTAAATCTGTTCACAATTCTAAATGAGGTTCAATGGTAGACAGAATAACCATGCAGAGAGTGGATTTGTTTGTGACAAAATAGGACAATCAAATGAAAGTGCACACTGTTGAGACACCATCTGTCTCTGTCCCTGAAATAAAGACATCAACAATTTGTCTTCATCTCAGCCAAAAACTATCAAAGAGCCAAAAGGAATAGAAAACACTGGTCAGGAGATCGGTTTATTGCTAGATTTCCCAATGGATGTGTGACACGTGGTCATTCAGTCATTATAGTACTATCTGCAGGTCTGTCTCATCTAAATACAGAATATATACATAATATAACTCAATATTTTCAGCCTTTTGATAATATTCATCTATCTTGATATTTATGTTATTATTAGCTCTGAAATTGATCTAAAGAATGTTCCCTTTACAAAAAGCTTCACTATGATGCTGCGCTGCTAAGCGCTACGGGGAACAACCCTAATTGTGACCGAGCTGAAATAGTTTGTGTAACACGTCAATGAACATTGACCGGAATTTATAGCCTCGGCTGATGTAATCATTAGATGCACCTGCGGCCAGGCTATAAATGGGTACGTCACCAGGTGTCGTCAGAAACTTTTTTCAGAGCGATTCTGTTTCTGTGTGCTTTACAAACCCTGTCAAAACTGTCTTTCCTCTGTTAGGAGTTAGAATTGGTTAGACAGTGCGCAGTGAATATTTTCTTCTTTTTAGAAAATATTATATATATATTTCTAAAAAAAGAAAAGAAAAAAAAGAGGGAATGACTGAAAGCCGCAAACACTGCATACGTTTTTGCTGTTTGTTTGGGGGTAAGAGCACGGTGCTCTCGCGTTGCAGCAGGGCGGGTGCGAGCACTGCGATTTGCTTTAACAGGCAAAGTGCTTCGTGCTCACCTCGCTTGCTTCCGGGAGTCAGCACTCACGAAAAAGAAAAAAAAAGATTGTTCGTGGGGCTCTTGCATGGATTTGGCTGAGGAGCAAGAGACGGGTTGATCACTTTCTCTCACTCTCTCCCCAAACCCAGCTGGTCCTTCACAAGATCTGTGAAGGGTATTCAGTGATGCCACCGGTCGAAGAGACGCTTGTGGGCTATCTCTCGCCGGGCTCGGCATCGTCACTTAAGAAGCCCTCTCTCCCCTCAAAGCCTTGTAGGACAACCTCCACTTTAGTGGGAAGGGCTTATCAAGCAGCAGGTCATGCTGGTGCTGCTCTGCACACTATGCTGTTTTACAGGCGTACCAGGCTGACCTCCTGGACGACCTGAGTGTGGGTTCTGCGCTTGACGAGCAAGCCTCAGACCCGCCTCGGTCCTGACTGAAGGGAGGCTCAAAAGCAAAGCGTGGTGAGTCGTGCTACTCCTCCCAGGGATTAGGGACAGTCTCGCCACCCTTGCCAGCCCCCGAAGCAAGACCTCAGGACTATAAATTCAAGTAAGAGAAAACCCTAACGGTCTTGCGCCTAGATTAGGGGGTAGCTCCCCTCGGGACGGGCGCGTGCTTCACTTCACCCCTCCCGGTACCCCCTCGATTCAGGATGCGAAACACTCGACAACCCCTGAACAGGAACTGTTAAAATATAATACCCATCTCAGAGATCCTGACAGCGTGGAAACTTCTGCCAGATATATTCTTTTCTGTGGGTCTCATAAGGGCGTCAGGATTTAATTCACTCGCCGCTTTTCCGTGTTTCAACGGCGTGTTCTCACTACCGTAAACTGGATTTCTTTTTATGTAAAAACAAAAAACTCAATCTCCTGGTTAAAGGGGCCATGGTATGTGATCCCCTTCCAGAGAGAGAGTTAGGTTATTACACTAAATACTTCCCGTTTCCCATGGAGGGTGAGGGGTGGCGTCTGGCTTAGATCTTAAAGCTTGAACAACCCGTGGGTGTTCAAGTCTAAGATGATGCCTGTCAAGACGGTCGTGTCTCAAGCCCTACAACTCGTTTGGCTGGTCACCATCGATCTTATGACACACTTCTATACTTCATTTAGAAGTTCTGCCACAACATGGAAAGTTCCTGAGGTTCGCTTCCGGGGGTGAAGTCTTCCAGGGTCAGGTTCTTTCACTCAGCCTGGCCCTTTTTACCCGCACATTCACAATGCATGATGTAGCGCTGGCTCCTTGCGACTCCGGGGCATCTGCATTCTGAATTATGTAGACGACTGGCTGATCCTTGCGCAGTTCCAGGAACTGGCAGTTCAGCACAGGGACATTGTCTTCGCTCATCTGTTTCTCTGGGGTTGAGGCTCAACGCCAAGAAAGCGTCCTCATTCCCACTCAGAACACTGTCTATCGGGGCATCGTATGGAGTTCAATCACAATGCGGGCACAACTGTCTCCCGCTAGGATTGAGTCCATTCAGATCACCCTGAGCAAAGTCAGGCTAGGTCAAGGTTGCACTGTTATCAGTATCAACGATTTCCAGGTCTCAGGGTGACCGCATCCACGGTGATCCCTCTGGACCTTCTGCTCATGAGACCATTTTTGTTGTGGCCAAAAGCCAGGGGATTTCTTCCAAGGGCCAAAACCCCTAGGCTAAAAAGGGTTACGCGCCTCAGGCTTCGTTCCCTTTCTATGTGGTTCAGACCCCGGTTTTCTGCCTTGGGCCCCACTCTAGGTGTGTCTTGTTATCGCAGGCTGCTAACAACAGACGCCTCCCTGACGGGCGGGGTAGCGGCCTTAAGTGGTCGTCCAGCTTAAGGGGATAGGAGTCACAGTCAATGTCTCGGGTTGATGGCTGTATTTCTGGCCCTGAAATACCTCCTCCTGAGGCTGCCATGTCTTGGTGTGGGTGGACAATACAGCGGTAGCCTCTTACATAAATTATCAAGGAGACCCACGTTCTTGTCAGCTGTATTTCTGACTCGTCGGGTTCTCCTTAGGGCCCAAGGCAAGCTCCTGTCACTCAGGTCAGTTATATCCCTGGATGCCCGTATATGGGAGCAGATTTACGGTCCAGACAGAAAATACCAACGGGGGAGTTAAGAACTCCACCCTAAGGTAGTAGTTGCCCAGAGTTCGCCAGCAAGGGTTTTTGCCTCTTACTGATAGCACCGCGCTGGCCGAACAGGGCTTGGTTCTCTTCCCTCGATGGCTTGCCTTGGGCAATTCCGAACAGGATGGATCTTCTATCTCAGGCACAGGGCAATATTTCATCCCTGCCCCAAATTGTGGAATCTTTCATGTTTGGCTCCTAAGGGTACCAACTGAGGGACACAGGGCTCTCTCCTGAGGTTATCGAGACCTTTTTAAATGCCGGGCTTTTTCCACTTGGAACAAGTTTGGGTGAGATCTTAGGGCAGAAGAGGACCTCTTCGCCTCTATGAATAGCGCAATGTCTCCTCTACTTCTCTCTGAAATCACCCAGCCCCCTCGGGTCTGGACGTTAAGACACATACATGACCCAGAATGTGTCTGTATGCATTTCTTTCCCCGGTTTCTCTGCTCCCGGGAGTCTTGGCTATGTTCACCAGCAAGGGTCTTGCCTCCTATAAATGGCGCTGCGCTGGCCGAACAGGAAATGTTTCTCAGAGTTAATTCCTCTCCTCGACGGCTCGCCTTGGGCGATTCCGAACAGGGAGGACCTTCTCATCCTTGGCCCGAATTGTGAAACCTTTCATGTCTGGCCCCTAAGGGTACCAAATGAGGTTCACATGGTTTTCTCTTGAGGTTATCGAGACCATTTCAAGTGCTAGGGCTCCCTCCACTTGGAACTGATCTGGGTAGATTTTACAGGGCAGAAGAGGACCTCTTCGCCTCTGTTGATAGCGCAATGTCTCCTCTACTTCTCCCCGAGTCGCCCAGCAACCCCCCCCCCCCCCTCGGGAGGGGCTGATCGTAGTAATACATTCATAGCATAAATGCACCTGCATGCGTTTCCTTCTACTAACGTTCTTATTACAGAACCAGCTAACTGCCAGTTTGCTTCAGTTCTGGATTTTCTGTAGAAAGAACTGTCAGCGGGCACTTGCCTCGCCACTGCCAGGTTCTATGTGGCCACTGCGCTTTGCCACGGCTTGGTGGGCGGGGGTGCCCTCAAAGAGGCATCCTCATTATTGCCCGGGCCTACGAGGCGTGCGGTCAAGCTTCGCCAGTAGGTTTTAGGGCGCACTCTACCAGAGGGCTCTCCTCCTCTAAAACCTTGGCTAGAGGTCTCCCTCTGCAGCAAGTTTGTGATGCGGCAGGTTGTCCTCTCCGCACACATTCATTAGATTTTTATAGTTTGGATGTTCTGCCACTCCGGGCTCTTATGCCTTTGAGTCGACATCTCAAACTCATGTCTGGACAAGTTTGTGATGCGGCAGGCTGGTCCTCTCCGCTCACATTCATCAATTTTTATGACAAGTTTGTGTTGCGATAGGGTTCTCTTCACACGCATTCATCAAACTTTATGGGCTAGATGCTTTGCTACTCTGGACCCTTATGTCCTTGAGTCGACATCTCAGCCCATGCCTAAACAAGTTTGTGATGCGGCAGGTTGTCCTCTACGCACACATTCATTGGACTTTTCTAGTTTGGATGTTCTGCACTCCGGGCTCTTATGTCCTTGAGTCGACATCTCAGCTCATGCCTGAACAAGTTTGTGATGCGGCAGGCTAGTCCTTTCCGCTCACATTCATCAGTTTTTATGACAAGTTTGTGTTGCGATAGGGTTCTCTTCGCACACATTCATGGAACTTTATGGGTTAGATGCTTTGCTACTCCGGGCTCTTATGCCCTTGAGTCGACATCTCAGCTCATGCCTGAACAAGTTTGTGATACGGCAGGCTGGTCCTCTCCGCTCACATTCATCAATTTTTATGACAAGTTTGTGTTGCGATCGGGTTCTCTTCGCACACATTCATCGAACTTTATGTGTTAGATGCTTTGCTACTCCGGGCTCTTATGCCCTTGAGTCGACATCTCAGCCCATGCCTAAACAAGTTTGTGATGCGGCAGGCTGGTCCTCTCCGCAGAAATTCATCAAATTTTAATGGTTTAGATGTTTATGCTACTCCGGGCTCTTATGCCCTTGAGTCGACATCTCAAGCTCATGTCTGAGACCTCTTGCGTTTTTGTGAGTACACTGCACAACCGTAGGGGTCCGGACAGCCCCAAGTGCGGCGGCGTGGGTATTGCGTTCCCCGTAGCGTTTAGCAGCGCAGCATCATAGTGAAGCTTTTTGTAAAGGGAACGTCTCGGGTTACATGTGTAACCCTTGTTCCCTGAAAAAAGCGGAACGAGATGCTGCGCTGCTTTGCCGCACTGGGATATCCCAGGACTGCTCTTCAAAAAGAAGTAGCCTGGCCGCAGGTGCATCTAATGATTACATCAGCCGAGGCTATAAATTTCGGTCAATGTTCATTGACGTATTACACACACTATTTCAGCTCGGTCACAATTAGGGTTGTTCCCCGTAGCGCTTAGCAGCACAGCATCTCGTTCCGCTTTTTTCAGGGAACAAGGGTTACACATGTAACCCGAGATGTTTTTTTTATCAGAGGAACCATAATTTCAACTAAACAGCCACTGCTATCAAGTAGATTTAAAAAAAAATAATGCAACAACTAATCTAGTTAAAAATAATCAAGGCATGTTTTCCACTCTGTTTTTCACTTAGTGAACAAAAGCAAGAATGATATTTAATCAATTTGATTTATATGCATCAACAAAACAATACTTAATAATAAACAGCTAAATGTACCTACAGTTTTACCAAATTAAAATAGTTGAATCAGAGTTATGAAGCAATTCACTGAAACTTACTATTTGAACTGATTCACAGAAATGAATCAAACTTATCAACTCTAACATGGTTTTTGCTACTGAAGTTTATATCAGAGTCTAAAATCTGCATTATAAAACATCTTTGTCTTAATATGCTTATTAGCAAGTCGCAAAACAAGGAAGGATCTCTTGTCTAATGAGAGTTTTTAGAACACTTTCCGCAATGTCCAAATAAAAGGCACAATGAAATCACTGCGATATTCACAATGTTGCCATTTTCTATTGCCATCAAAATCATTGCAAACATATCATGTCTCTTCAATATATTGCCCAGCTCCACCTCTGACCTCTATGAATAGACAGATACAAAAATGCAAAAATAAGATGTTACTTACAGTAGTTTGAAATGTCTACGTGTGTTTGTGTGTGGTGTGTTACCTGTCTCTTGGATCCTCCTGAGCCAACTTCCTCTCCACTACTTTAAGTGCTGCCTCTAGAGACGTGCTGGTTTGCTCTAGTCGTTTATGTACCAGCACGTCCTGGCCTTCTGTCACAGCCTGTGGCATTCCTGCCAGCACACACTGACCTTGAAGGCCTTTGTTTGGGGGACATCGAGCCAGAGGACTGCACTGCGGTGAAACAGCAAAGGTCACGCTCTGAACGACATTGGCTGTCACACCTGAAAAAACAATATTGATGACAGTCAACAAGGTTGAGATGTAACAAAACATAAAACATTAAAAGGTAAGGCATGAAACATTGTTTTACTAATAAATCTTCCATAAAATATGCAAGATTATACATACAGCCATGTCCTAAAATTTGTGAGCATCCCAAGGTTAGATTTTTAATTGAGTTAATAGAAGTATAATTAGTAAAATTCAACAAGGTATTTAATTATTTCTTACTTGAAAGCAACGCAAATGTTATATGAATGTGTTCACTCTATGATCATTTACCGTTATATTGCTGTGAATATTAACTCACCAAGGTAACTACTTATTAAAAGTACACGCTTTTGTACTAAGGTTAACATGACATTAAATTGGACCCCATTTCCTTTTTTTAATGCTGTTCCTGGTCTTATCTCCTGGTCCAATAAAAAAAAAAGTTTGTATATATTCATAATCATAATCTTTTAAAATGCCAGTGATGCACAAGTTTTACAATTCAATTAATTCATGATGGATAAAATCAAGTTCTGCCCCACATTGTTTCTCATTACAGAAGTAAAATGAGTTGTGAGCACATTTCAATTTGACATTAAATATGCAAATGAGTAAAACCAGAGGCCGATTGAAGGGATAGTTCATGCAAAATTTTAAATTCTTTCATAATTTCCTCATTTTAAGGAACACAAAAGGAGATGTTAAGCAGAAAGTAAGCCTCAGTCAGCATTCACTTTCTTTGTATCTTTTTCCATACAGTGAAAGTGAAAAGTGAATGAGGCTTTCATTCTACTAAGCATCTCTTTTTGTGTTCTACAGAAAGAAAAGAAAAGTAAGTCACCTGGGTCTGGAACAATCAGAGGGTTAGTAAACATTGCCAGATCTTTTTTAGTATTCATTTGAATTATATGTGTCAATTTGAAGATTGCATGTACATATTTAACATTAAATATTACTAAAACATTTTGTTTTCAAACTATTTTTCTTAGTTCTTAACTAGGCTGTAAAAAAAAACAGCAGTACCTGAGGCTGCAGCAGCAGAATGTCGTGTGGGCTTTGAAGGGGTAGGAGGTTTATGTGGAGAGCCTGGTTTCGGTGAGGGATTCGGTTTATAGAGATTTTTTGTCAATCCCCTATTCTGCATGCATTGCGAAACCATCTCAGTCTCTGTGGTCCTCTCATTTCCTAAGTGTCTGCTTGTATCCAGACATTTGGTCTGCAGTTCTTTTGGTTTATGTTTTCTCTTGACAGTGTCTGATTCCTTTAAGTTAAACTCCAGCACCTCTAAGGCCGATTTGATATATTGTGCTGGCTTGAGAATTTCAACATTGGCCTCAGACTCAATCTTACTGCTTGCTATTTTGGTCCTTTGTTTAATAGTTACTTTGCCCTCTTCAGCAAAAGGTATGCTCTCTTGTGAGCTCTCTTGTGAGGGTGAACATGCATATAGCTGATTCCTCAGAGGGCTCTTGTTTTCCTCCACAGGTTTACCTCTGCTTTGCTCTGCAGCATACACTGAAGATTCACTGGTGGTTCTTCTGCGGTTCCCCGTGTTTTTTGGTGGGGCAGCTGGCAAAATGGCTCTAAAACAAGGGCTGTTGCATGTCTTACTTGGGCTTCCTGCATTGTTCTCCAGTCTAGCTGCAATGCTTTTTACACTTCCGGCACTTTCTGTTTCAACCCCACTTGTATTTACTCCACTTGGGGCAGAGCTTAGCCGCTTTGGAGGGGTTGGAGGAGGACCCTTCCTCTTGGCACGTACAGCAAAGGAATGACTGCGGCCCAGCTGGCGCTCAATTGGGCCGTAAGTTGGCTGGCTGCAACCAGTCTTGCAAGTTAGTGTTGCATATGAAGTCAGGTTAGCTGAAGTTGTAGGTGCCGATATGACATCTTCATTCTCTCCATCCAACAATGCATAGCATGAAAGATTTTGGATGTGCTTTTTAGAATGGGATGCCTCCCTATTTTGCTGTTGAGCCCTGATTGGAGCTGGGCTTCCCATGCTGGAGTTACTGTTTTGATGTTGCAAGTAACTGAAACCTCTCTGAGCAGGTGATCCATGTGGTGAGTGGTGATGGGGCTGAGTGGGAGAGGCCGCCGGTCTGGGTAGCGTGAGAACAGGTGAGTATGCAATGTGTGCTCTCTTACTGGTCATTATGGGTGGTGTCCGTGGACTGCCAGAAGAAGAGTGATGATGCTGTTGCACCATTTTGATAGGTGATTTTTGGCTTCTTTCCTTAGACTCTACAACTGCATACTGCTCCTTGCTGGGACTACTGTCCATACTCCCCAGGCTCTCTTGTGAATGGCTGTGGGGGGTGACTGATGCCATTGGCCGTTCCTGTGACCGGCCAGACCCCCCTGATCGTGTGCCAATGCTCTCTTGACTAAGACGTATGGCTGCTCCGCTCATGCTACCAAGAACACCCTGGCCTCCAGTGTACCCGCTCCGAGCCATGGCGTTTTGGAGTTCGGTGCTTAGCTCACTGTCCTGGAAGGTGAGCATCTTTGGTGACAGAGGAGAGGAGGGGCAGTCGGAGGTCTCGTGGTGCTCGATGGCCACCAGCTCCAGAGCAGGAGGAGCTCTCCTGCGCTGCAGTAGTGCCTGGCCCTCTGCCTGGCTCTTCCGAGCCTTCTGTACATCACTGAGTTTTTTCACAGCAAGCATCAACTTCTTCTGATGGCCTATAGTTAAATATCAATCCATAAACATTTTCTATTAGAAAAAAATACTTTGAGGATTTGTACAAATGTAGTTTCATGAAGAACATTTCACACCCCATCGATAATATGCTTGTTGGAATGAAAGTATGTTCTGGACAGGAATCAATCCGGTCTTTTTTCTCAATCAGCCAATCAATCGGGTCCTTTTTATCAATCAATTAATTAATCGATAAATCAATCAGTTAGGTTCTTTTTCTCCAGGCCCGGTGCCACAAGAGAGCAAAAGAGGGCATTGCCCCCTTAGATATGATTTGTGCCCCTTCAATTTCAGTTTTATATTCATGGTCTACATAGGCTACATAAACAAAAAGTAATTTACCATATCCGTTCACCTGTGGACTTCCTTATTTAGTGGGGTGGGTACAACAAATAATGTAAACAACACACAGTAAATACAATTTTAATCAACATTATAAAGGCATGATTTTGAGAATGTAACCGCAAAACTCTAAGAATGGAATTACATGTTACTCAGGAGTTTCCATGCCAAATTAAGGAGATTGCAGCTCTTATAAAAAGGTAGGATATCAATCATTACACTGTGTTTAAAAGCGTTAAGCCAGTTGCACACCGGATGAGAAGCACCTCCCCGCGCACCCCACGTCACAGTAGGACCAGGCACAGGAAACACTGTAACACAGGACGTGTCGAAGCGGTGCAGGTGGAAGTCCAAAATTGTAAATCTAGTCACCATACACACAAAAGTAACAAATGTTCTGGTTCTTCTTCAAGAATAAACAAAGTAACATTGATGAGTTTGCAGGTTAGTGCATGATGTTGGAGCAATAGCGCAAACGGAATGATCCAAAATAGTATATTATGCAATTTCTCAGTATGTAGCCTTGAATAATAGATTTCATTCAGGCTGTCAAACCACAAAACGACATACTTGTAACTGAAAATACATTGTGTAGGCAATATGAAAGATACATACTGTATACACAATATACAGTATCTTCCAGTGATGGCTAGAGTAAATAATCTATGTCCTTTGATAATGCTAAAATGTTTTTGTTATGACATCTATGTTGTGTTGAATGTGTTGCCTTTGCCTAGGAAGTGTTAACAGAAAAATCTGTAATTCTAAAGTGTCTCCTCGATATAAAGTTAAGCCCCCTTAATGATTTCTCATGCCCTATCAGTCATTTCGGCCCATAGCCTGGCCAGTTCTTCTCAACAGAATCTTCTTAATCGATCAATCAATTGGGTGTTTTTCTCAATCTATCGATCAAGTATATTTATCTATCAGGTATCAGGACTGTGTAGTAAGGACATGTCCACTTACCCAGCTTAGTGATGCCAATTTCCTGCAGATCCTCCCATGTGATATCCTGCACTATGCTGATGGAGTCATACCCATTCTCTGCCAGCTTTATCTGGTACTGTGGCAGCCCAATAGCACTGAGCCATTTGCCAATATCAGACTGAAACAAACAAACAAGTACTGTGTTCTTAACAATAGTGCTCTTATTACTTGATTTGATTAATATCCAGTGTTTTTCCGTCTCTCTTTTGGCATGTAAATGTCAACAACTACCATTTAAATTAGGCAATCATTTGCTGATTAACAACTTAAGCTCTCAATAAGCATTATGACCTTGAACATGTACATATGTATAATGCATATAGAAACTTTAATCTTAAAAGATCAAATATAAATGATTTACTGGAATGTAATCTGGCAACCACTCAGGGATATTCAAGCTGCTGATCTCCATTGAGATCTTCTTGCGATGGCCGGGCTTTGTCACACCAATTGCAGTGAGATCCTAAAACCACAAAAAGAGAAAAATAAATCTCGAAGGCATCTCAGAAACTTGATGACTGTGTTGCCTGTTCTTCAGCTGAATCTGTAGGATGCAGAAGTTAATAACTTGGGGTAGCTGGAAGCAAACACAAGCCTTGGTATCTCTGAATACTGGTATAGAAAGAGATAGCTCACCTCAGGTGTCATTCTGCTGATAGTGGGCACATCATAGCCAGCCGTGAGGAAATTAGATGTGTACTGTTCAAGCTGAAATTCACTGAGCCACTTATAAATAGCCTCAGCATCCTTGAGAGTTCATCAAGCATAATACAATAGAAATTTACATCAAAAAGTGTTGCAGAAATAAAGAGCAAAAGGTGTTTTCTGGTTCTGTAGCATATGGAAGTAATATAGTAATGGAATACTAGATTACTACTTACTGCATACTTCACAGTATACACTTTATACTACCTTATTACTATTTTAAAAAGCAGTACAGTAGGCTTTATTCAAAGTTAAACACTTAAACTGTCATGGGCTGCAATGTTATCACATGACTTCACTAAATTTGGAAAATGACCTAATAAATTGTGTGTTTAATTCAGCGTGTGACGTCTAATTAAAGGGATAGTTCAACCAAAATATTTTTTTTCATTTAGTCATTTGCTCAGCTTCATATTGTTCCAAACCCATATGGCTGTATTTCCTCCATGGAACACAAAAGGAAGTGTTTTATATAATGTCAGAGACTGATAGCCTCAGTCCCCCTTCAATTCAATTGTAAGAAAAAAGTGCAGCAGTGTTTTAGTTTTTGGAAGAACTAACCCTTTAATATCTTTGGAGGGAAAAAAGTTAAGAGATGTAAAAAATCAGTGCAGTAATTATTTCTGGTTCGTCCATCACGGTGGAAATGGAAAGTCCAATCGAGCACACTGCATTATGGTAACAGTCTATTCTATAAATACAGAACATTAAGTATGTACACAATATACACTGCAGTAATAGTATGAGTAATATGTAATATGCTTTTCCCAACATAGTCTTGGACTTACCCTGCCATCTACAAGTTGCTGTGGATGGATGAGATGTTGCTCTCCAGTTCTGGAGCAGTTCTGATGCACCCTACGTCCAAGAGCACCTAAAGTACACACACACACAAACACATTTTCTGTTGGTCAAAGCTATTGCCTTGGGCGGCTGTGGAGGGTGGAATCTAGCTGCAGTGAACAGTGCAGGGGCTTGGTGCAGTCTTTTATACATGCTATTGTACACGTTTGAAGGACTACATGTTTCAGAAGACTGAAAAAAAAATTCTCCTGTTTCCCCAGGCACGGTTTTTAATCTTCATCAACAACAAGTCATACCAGAATAGCACAATCACTGACATTTAGAGAAGAGGACTTATCTGATGAGTGATTGTGTGAGTTTCCAAGTGTAAGAGACAGAGTGGAAAGGTATTGTATAATAATACAGCATATCTGATGACACATATGACTACAAGGATTTGGACAAAATGTGCTTATCATGAACAACATGTTCCAGTGTTCCAAAAATAATCTATATTATATAATGGCAGTCCATTAATCTTGTAACAAAGTATACAGCTATGTACATTTAAATAGACATGTATAATTTGTAAAATGCCTCCCTCCTGTAACTGTCTGCAGTGGAATGAAATGCATCTGAATACTTCTCCAAATGACTCACCTCCATAAAATAAGCTGATATTTAAAGAGTTTCTTGATCTCGTACTTATTTTCAGATCCTTGTTAATCCAAGAACCCTACATATCTTTTGCATCCGTGTCATTAATATTTTCTCTCTCTCTCTCTCTCTCTCTCTCTCTAGATCTTTGGTATTTCTGACTTACGTACAACTTTGTCTCCCTCCCTCCATCACTGTGTCCTTCCCTCCCAGTGAAATCTGACACTGCACTATATATCCTTATATAAAAATGAGCCAATATTTTAAGCTGCTTCACTCATGTCTTTATTGCTGTCTTGGAGAGGACATGTTTCTTATTATTAATTATTTATTTTAAGATAGCTAAAAAAAAACATTCAGTTTCAAAAAGTAAGAAATAAACAGGGCTTTATATTTGTATTATACCATTCTCAAAATATTTATTTTTCATGGGAAGATACAACGTGGCATACACAAGGATATGACCAATAACAAGTGTAAGCTAGACTACATAAACTTTAATATCTAAATGAACAAATGCTTTATAAACTGTGGCCCACTAAAATGGACCACTTCAGGACACTCAGGTTTTATTATTTTATAATATAACTGCATCTAAAAACAAATGATGCTCAGAAGAAAATTAAATTTCTTTAGCTTTCTTTTAACTGCTATAAAACAACTGACCACAATGTGATTTTTAGTGGGTGAAGTTCCCCTCGGTTCACAAAAATGTCCTCGCATAGACACCATCGTTTATTTACAACAAAGGACCTAGTGCACAACATTAGACAACCAGAAAGTGTCCAAATAATCTTTTTCTATATTTTGAATAATATATTGATTGATTTATAATTTGAAATAAAAAAAAAATAATTATTGTGAAATATTTTTCTTGAAAAGTGTATTTATGCGATACTTCTTACAAATAAACATTGCTTGGTTTAATATTGTGTAATAAACTGTAATGGAAAGACATGTTCGTGCATTTTTAAGTGTGACACAAGTGTCCAAATCTTTTGGGGGCCACTAACATCAATTAGTATTTGCACATTTACTAATTCCATCACTCAACCAAAAATCTTTTTCAGAAGCACTTTTTTTAAAATATTTAATTCTATGAATTATCAGGGAGAATAAGCAGTTTGTCAGTAAAAGCTGAAGTGAAGACAGTGCTAACCTGAATGAGGGTCTATCTGTTTGGTTGAGTCAGGCATCTGACAGCACTGTTCTACCAATTCTCCAGCAGAGGGAGGCTGCTGCACAGAGAAAAAAACAACAACACATTATCACATGAAACTGTCTGGCAGAAAGAGTTCACAGAGTGTAAAAGATTTCATACAGAAGCTCTAATTAGATCAAGTGACTATTAATCATAATAATCAGCGTGATCTTAAAGAATAACTCTTATTCAATGTAAAACAGACACTGTTGTGGGGTCATGACACTACTACAGACACAATCATTGAGAGTATGGGGAATAAATCACAGTATGTCACCTATGAGATGAACATTAGTAGTTCTATGGTAGCATAAGTAATTGCAGAAGTTTTAAATGTGGCACAATCAGTCAGTCAGAAGATGTGCCTCACACAGAAGAGATTCTTTTTATCGCTCCCTTGAGAGCACTGTACTAAACATGCAAAGCTGCATATACAATTCAGTGTTTATGTGTTGCATAATTAATGGCAATGAGACTGTGAAGGTGATGTGAGTGAGACTAAAGCCCACCTTTGTGGTGTCCTGAACAGAACCAGGTGACTGATGGGATCCATTGTGTTGTAAGTTCCCCTCAGTGCTCTGTCCACTGCCAGCACTGCGACTACTGCCCATGCTGCCTGCACTACCAACACTGTTCCTGTCTCCTGCTGAAACAAAAACAAAGACAGAGAGAAAGAAAACATTGCAATATTTCACCTCATGATACTATATAGATATTCTAACGGCAAAAATCATTTTGGCAAAAAGAGACCTCGGAGCATGTGTTTGAGAAAATGGACCTTACTGCAGTATTAGGTCAATGAACACTCAATTACTTCTATTCAACCAAAATGCAAACTCAGCATAAATAAAAAAAATACATGTCTCAAACCTTTTTTATTACTTTTGATGTCAGATGTACATATCCTCCATACAGACAGCAAGGGTTTTTGTTTAATACCATATGTATGATAAACACGTTTGAACCAATGTGCGCAATTCCCTCACATGTTTTTGTTTACTTCACTGACACTGACATGCCTATGCTACTTCTATGGCCCTTTGATCAAGTGAAGCAGATAGTTAAGCGTTTGTTGCTCAAAGCATCGAAGACCAATGAAGACGAATGTAAAATAAATGAGTAAAAGCTTGCAGTGTATCACAGTTTTGAATTGCAATACGTGCTTGCATGCTGATTCCCACCTGAGAATCAAATTGAAGGGACATTTTTAAATGGTAACAACTTCTATATAAGAAGCTAGGAGGAGCACAAAGGAACACTGAGAAGGACTAGTGTGAATTAAGCAACACACTATGGCAAGCTGATGGTAGGCTGGCAAACAAACATAGGACAAATCTAGCCTAAGTTAACAGGGACCATGTGAAACAGCTGGACTTTTGGACCAGCAGAAAGTTGTGGGGATGAGACAATAGGCTGGGGAAATACTGAGGATGAACAGCGGTCTGAGGAAATGGACAACTCTTACCATCGAGTAAGGTCCTAAGAACCCAAATATCCACTGGCTCTCTGGGAATAGCTGGCTTACACAGTGCACTGGGACTGTCGGGAAGCAAACCTAGCACACGCAAACGTATTAAAGGGCCAGAGGGGAGTGTCTGAGTGTCTTTGGGCCCAGTTTATAGCATGATAAGGTTTACTGAATCTCATACCAGAGATCAGATGAGTTAGTTTTAGAACAGGGGTCTTCTGTGGCCCTAAAAAATATTTAGACCTTTGAATATTTTTAGCCATTTTGCATTAACTGTGTGATATTATACTCGCACAGGTGTTTGAGAAGAATAACCACAGGGATACTTCATCAAATTAACTAAAGATATGTGTAAAATGTAGCAATAGTTTTGTCTGCATAATATAATATATCATGTATAATATATTGAATAATATATCTATTGTTTTATAATTTGAAGCCTGTAACGTTTTTATGTCTTGTTTAAAAAGTATGCTTGTGCTACTTTACTTTAAATATACTTCTTTAAAATACATATTTATTTCAAACAAATGCCAAATGGTTTGATATTTTGTTATATAATGTAAAGACATTCATAAAATTTTTAGTGTGGCTAAGGTGTCGAAATATAGGAGATCACTGATTACCATCTCAGTGGTGTAGATTCTGTTGTACCCCATAAAGGATGAATGGTCTGGTAGGGAGGAAGACAGTCATCTCAATTTATCCTTTGCTTCACCTGAACCTTAACTTCACAACTCCCACAACTGAAATATTGTGTGTGCTTGTTTTCTTTGCTGTCATAGATTTAAGCTTGGATGAGGTCTTGAGATTAGATTGTGTGTGTATGCAAGTGTGAGTACTTGGATTCATGACTACGAGTCTAATTCTCATGCTACCTGGGTGCTGATCCAGCCCGATCTGGTGAGTCAGGACAGGACGGGTGGATGAGTAAAGAATGTAGGAGTCATCAGTGTGAGAGTTGGGATGAGAACTGTGTGGGGGCAGGACCCTGGAAAGAATGTAATGTCTCTGGATAGGCAGTGATGCCTGCCGGGAGAGAACACCCCCTATAGACACAACATGGAAACACAAATGAGGCACCGTGGCAACACAAATGAATCATGAAAGATGATATGCTCTAAAAGCCAAAAGAGAAAGGTTAACTTTCTCTGAAATGCCACAATCATGTAACATTTAAATTAATGGTTCTCAACTAGTGGGTCACAACACAAAAATTGGTCTGATCTGATAGGGGAAAAACAATGTTGAACGCAAATAATAAAATGCAAGGCCTCTTGTTTCTTTGCCAATGTATCTATCGGCAATATAATGTAATTGGGACCGCCGCATTATGCATTGCTTTGCTGACCTTGTAGGTTCCCCTTGATAGAAGGGCTCTGGTATTTTTGTGCACTTGGAAACAGGGGCATAAATCTAAGACACAGTATCACCTTTTTAATATAACAATTAAATAGACTAAATTAACAGTTATTAAAATAACTGTTTGTCAATAAAATCATTAATGGTTGCACTTAGTTACATTTTATGAGGTGAAGAGCAAATCTGACATCTTCACATCAATTTCTTTGCAATCTTACCAGCTCTTTTGTGCAGGCATTTTGCATGCAGGACACAAGAGGTGCAAAAGGCGCCAGCACAAATGCAATAATGCCCACAATTGCTTCAGCTCAACAGAGTGAAAACAGAGCTTATTTCTGAATGAGGCATTTCCAAGAGTTCGTTTTTCTCCATAAGATAGTTTTTACCACGAACAGAGCACAGCCTAAATGTGAAATTGCTTACTCGTTCAATATTATTTATAGTGATTGCCACACAATGCATATAGGAAATAGGGAGCGATCAATGATAAATTATAGAAAGCGATCGATCAGATCAGATTGTGCTTAAGGGAGCTTAAATAAAGTTATCTCTGTGAGATGTCAATGATACGCAGCAGCCACAAATTATTTTTATATATTTTTACCTTGTGCAATGTGTTCTGTAAGCAGTGACAAAGTCTCATGAACACAAGCACTACTGCTCTGATCCGTGTAGCCTATGGAAAATGCGGAACCCGCAGCCACCGAGGAACCATGTAAAACCGTCTTAAGTTTCTTAAAACATTTTTATAATGACTGGAAAAGAGAGGATTCACACTGAAATAAGATAATATGCCGCTATTTTCTTTAAACTTGAAGAAATTAAGAGTGTAAAGATTCGCAAAACCTAAAAAATAGCGACCGATCAAACAAAAGCATGAACATAATCTTTATTAGATTAGACTAAAAACACTGATTGGCTATTCCACAGTGATCAGATATTGTTGACAAATATTAACTGCACTCAGGCCGTTGCAATTAATATGTTTTTATTACCACAATCCCTTGATGCAGCTCAACCTTCCCCTTGAGCGCAATCTTCGAAGCAGCCACTGGATGCCGCGTGTAGCAAAAAAATGTGTGTCAAAATTGGACTTGGACTGATGAAATTTAGACATTTGAATAAAGATTCCAGCCACAGACATTCTTTTTTACATGCAATACAAATTGTATTTAATTGTGAAAGGTACAATATGAGATCCTCTCAAAAAAATATAAGGGGGCACGTGCTGCCTCCGTTTGAATGGGCATGATGCCTCTGCTTGGAAATATTGCAAATATTTCAATATTTACAATATTTTGACCAGGGTATTTGCCATGCATTAGGCTAGTCATTCACATTTCTGTTTATGCGTTTACAAAACTGTCACATTGTGTCTATGCAGTATAGGTATTATTAATACATTTTATGTTTGATGACATGACAGTATGATTTTAAGGATTTTAATTAACAAAATGATTTTTGTTTACTTTTGTACATTAAAAAATGTTGGTACTGTGTTGGGTTGCCACTTGATGTCTAATCAAAAATCTGAGAATCTCAAGATGAAATAACATAAAACACTGAAAAACAATAAAAGTAACCATTTAAAAGTCTTTTAAGCACTTAACCTTAAAATATTGTTTGCACTCTAATCTCTGTCTTGGCTCAAACTTTTTTAATACAATTGAAACTTTGTATTGTAGCACTTTGTAAGTCGCTTTGGATAAAAGTGTCAACTAAATAAATAAATGTCAATGTATTTTCTCACAAGGTCCATGTCAAAAACAGATAATCTGGAAGGGAGAATAGTGCCCCAGCACAATGAGATGAGAGGCTGGGTCTTCATCCGGAGCGACTTGCTGTTTTGCCTTCATCATCTCCTCTTCAGCAATACTGAGAATGGAGCTTAGAGTGGAGGCTAATTTTGTGTGAGCAGCAGGATGTTAAAGCTATGACATGGCAGAGTGCTGAGTCTGCCGCTGAGCTCACTCTCTCACACAGAACAAAAACCCATCCTCATTTCAAGAAAAGATTTTCTTCTCAGGCCCTAGCAATCTCAGGCCTGCTCCCCTTTTCATGGAGACACAGGGCTCTAAAGCTGATCTGACTGCCTCCAATATGTTCCTGTTAAACCCATTAGAGTGTGTGTCTGTGTGTGTGCCTTTATCAATGGACTACATGTCCACATGTCTAAAGGACTTTACCAGAACTGCACTTCTTGAATATAGACTATTTTGATGTGTACAGTGGGGTTCAAAAGTCTGAGTCCACATTGAAAATCTAGGATTCAAAATCTAATTTAAATCCGGAAAAAAGAGACTTTCTGCGTTCTGCAAAACAAAGTGTTTCAATTCTGTAAGATTGAATATTCTCTACTATTTCTAGATTACTAATCAAATTTGTGATTGATCATGTTAACTCCTTGGTACAAACGGTCGATTTCCTTGCCTCCGTTGATGCACTCAATATGCTATTTGGAAGATATTAAAATAATTATGGAATAACATGGATCATGCATAACATGAAGCAGATCAGCTTGGTCATCCAAAAATAAAAAATTGTATTAAGCGTGACAACAACAAACCAACTTGTGTAATTTGAGCAATAAACTCATATCCAATATACCTGATCTGTGACTAATGATCTCTACAATGGAGGGAGGGAAGTATCCCACACGATCAGTGCCTCTCTGATTGTCGTGGATGTGCCCTTTCCAACGTCCATCCATGTGCTGCTCTAAGACCTGAAACAGATCAATAACATGACAGGATTTCCCGGGCCAACAGCCCTTTCAAACTATGTGACATTCAGTGCATTGAGTGACCTTCTTAAACCATTTTAAAGAACTCAATAGTTAATGGGACATCATTTATTTTTAGATAAGGGATAGTGGTTTAATATTTTTATGGCCTATGATTTAATTATGTCCTTCTTTGCACCCTACACTATTCAACGCCAAGTGACCAGTGTGTCATCCAGTTTTAAATAACAGCCATAGTCTATAAACCTTCATCCCTAACCTCATGCTTGTGATACTTTCTTCATTTGGCTGGATGTATAGCAATAAAAAACACACAGTCCATCTGAAATTATTGTATGTAGGATAAAACAGACCTGTAAATAGGCACTTTGAAATATACAGTGCTTTGTTTCCAGGACTGCTCTTAAAGGTGCACTCAGTGATTCTTCTCATTAAAAAAGTTTTACCCCAGTAGAAATGTATAGTATTTTTGTAAAATATATTTCAAATGGAGGGCGGCACGGTGGTGCAGCGGTTAGCACTGTCGCCTCACAGCAAGAAGGTCGTGGGTTCAAACCCTGGTTGCCCCGGCCTTTCTGTGTGGAGTTTGCATGTTCTCCCCATGTCTGCGTGGGTTCTCTCCGGGTACTCTGGCTTCCTCCCACCATCCAAAAAGACATGCAGGCTAGGTTAATTGGTGTCTCCAAAAAAATTGCCCTAGGTGTGGATGTGGATGTGGATGTGGATGTGGATGTGGAGGTGAGTGTGAGTGTATGTCTGTCTATGTGTGGCCCTGCGATGGACTGGCGACCTGTCCAGGGTGTCCCCTGCCTTTCGCCCAATGTTAGCTGGGATAGGCTCCAGCCCCCCGCCTGTACACAGGATAAGCGGTTGACGATGGATGGATGGATATTTCAAATGAGATGAAGGCATATCAGGAGCCTAATAAAAGCTGTTTTATTGTTTACTTTCAATTCTATTTCTATTATGATTTTAAATATAATGCATTTTCACAATGGCATTTGTAACCAAAAACTATTGCTTTTCATCATGCTGCATCCACGCCACTAGATGTCAGTATAATTATAACACAACTGCAATATGTGTTTTGTATATTAGAAACCCTATCTAAAAATACATGTTGTGGAACAACCAACTGAGAAAAAATCCTTGTTAGTGTATCTTACTTGGCCAACATAAACTTGATTCTGATTCATATCGGCCAGTGCAACATAAACAACATTTTCAGTGAAAATCTTAACATCAGTTGGACATTCACGAGCGCTAGAGAGGAGCTTGTTTCACAGTGGCACATATGTTCAAACAAGAACTTGTGTTGCTTTTGTAACACTGCAAGTTCTTGTGTGAGCACATAAATGTTTTTTAAATTGAAACAGCAAACATGGTAAGCATGTTCAAATATATACAGTAATACAGACATTACAAAAAAGCACAAGAACACTGAATTATGAAAAAATACCTGCTAGCTTTTAAAAACATTTTATACAAAAAGATATATCTCTCTGTAGATATAGCCTACTGTATTTATCTATAATGCCGCACTGCCACAAAAGCACAGTTGCGTTTTATGCTAGCAGAAATGGCAGCCTACAGCTATCCAGACAGACAGGGAGTGAATAATGACCTAGCATACCTGTTGCACTGTGCCTCAGGCTTCACTCTACTGTACAGACACTGAACATAAACAAGCCTTTCAGTGGGGGGAGAAGCACACTGTTATGAAACTAGGATGAACCAACACTACTTCAGCACAAACAACTCAAGCTGCGCTTCATTCATTTGCGTCAGATATCAAATGCTGATTGACAAGGACCTGTTGCAGCAGGCTGGACCACAGCTAAAGTATTCTCTGCTGGGAACACCAAATTACCGTCCTCGCTTATTCACTTTACTAATAATCTTTATGTTCAGTATATGACGATATCGATTAGAGATATTATATAGGCCTATTACATAACACACACATTATACACCACCATGATTATCCGTATCAAATTAGGACACCTCATGTGAGAAATAGTAGATAGTTTGCATGGAAAATAATCAAGCCTACCATGATTACATCTCCTGCCTGGATGTTGAGTGCAGTGGGGTCGTGGAGATTCCAGTAGTCCTTCAATGCTCTCACCTGCAGTGCTCCACTGGCATCTAATGTCAAAATATTCATGTCTTCAAAATGCTTTACCGCCCCAATCAATATGGATTCCTGAGGCTGTAACTAATGTGATCTTACAGTAAACAATTGAAGGTCCCCTGCCCATGATACACAACCTGAGAACCTAAGAATTTTAGACAAAAATGGAGAGATGTTCTGAGTTGAAATAAGCTTAAAGAGCATTAATATAGTGTTTAAATACCCTAAAGCTCGGAGCACATCTCCTGAATATTTAATGGGAAGCTGAGCTAAGAACAGGGAGACTAAACACCTCTCATCTTCAAATACAGCTCCTTCTGCCAAGTTTTGTGTTCATTTCAAAGTGCACACTTCAAAGACAACAAGTTACTGGATTACAGGTGGCATGGTAGAACAGAACAGTTCTTCATTTAACACTTACAGATGCACACAAGCCTGTTGAACCAGACACACACAAAAAAAACTTTTAGAAGCATCTCCAGGCATGGGAGAGAGAGAGAGAGAGAGAGAGAGAGAGAGAGAGAGAGAGAGAGAGATTTTCTGAGTCACCTCTAAGGAGTTGTTTGATTTCTCTGCTGGCGTGTGAAGTGGTGAACTGGTTCACAATGTCCAGGGCTGTTTGGTTGTAGGTGTTGCGGATGTTCACATCAATTCCAGCCTAAGTGGTATACATTACATTGGATTAAATCGGTCAGAAGCATGGTTAATAGTATAACAAAATTAGTAAACACAAAAGTAATGTCATGGTGTCCGATATACTGTAATTGGACAGTGGTGGACAATCTTCATAGTAGCTGCTACCACAGTTGTATGCACTGCTGTATAACTATGCACAACACTGTTTTCTGGTTTTCGTATTTGAGAGAACAATATGTCACTTACATCAAGCAGTAGTTTAACTACTTCTGTTTTCCCGTAGAGGGCAGCCTCGTGCAGAGCCGTTCCAGCTTTAGTAGTTCTGTTGACGTCAATCCCAGCTTTCATCAGCAGTCTAAAAATGAGTGATAGACCACAGCCACACATGAGCCATCCTGTCCACAAGATACGAACAAAATCCCTCATGTCTTTAATAAACTATGTAAGGGATAATATACAGCTAGTCACTATCACAAAAATAAACCCTGAAAGGGTGATCAGCACATTGTATCACCCTGAAGGGGGTTATTTTTGTGATAATGACCAGCTGATTGTACATTATATTGCAAATTACATGTTTTTTTATTAAATAAATAAAATAACATTAAATATTTATCTGACTTAAAAATATATTATGGGAGAAGAAAGGGACACTAGAGTGAAACGAGAGGCACTAGCACAGCTGTGTAGGAAATTGTATCCCTGGGACATTATACAGTTTAGTGGTTATTAAGTAAGCGATAATGTACAGTCAGCTGCATGTTATCGCAAAATAAACCCTGACAAGGTCATCAGGATCCCGACGTTCTGTTAGTGTTAATTAATGAACATCTGACTGCTCATTATGCATCTTATTACAATACTACTTGCCAAATAAATAAATGCACATGAAACATTGATTTGAGTAGAAATTATTTTATTAGCTCACTTGTAAGATCGTACAGTGATCCGAGAAGCAGGAAAGATGGCTCAGATACCCAGATGAGCGGTCTGATATGTGTATGTGCGGTTGTTACTGAGAAATATCCGATCACTAGATGGCGCCTGTTACGTTCCAGGACGTTACGTATTTTGTGATATGTTGGGTGCATACATGTTTGTCTGTCTGTGTTGTGTTCTGCTCCTCTAGGATAAGTTGGAGCAACTGTTGCAAATCAACGTGCTTGAGTTTTCTGATTGGTGCCTGTGGCCGTGTGCTCCGTTATAAAGGCTATCCAGTTTGGAGTTACGAGAGAGACGTTTACTACCAGCTCTCTTGCTGAGTCTCTTTCCTCTTGTCCCAGACGCTGAATAGTTTATCTCTGTGTTATATGCTGTGTGAGGTATTGCAGCTTTGTATAAAGCTGTTGTAAGGGAGTCATATTGCACTGATTACAGATGGACATTCACTGTTACCCCTGAGTGCGGCGGGCATGTTGTAAAATCTTGTTTCTTTGTTTAATTAGTTATTTTAGGAAGCTGTAGGGAGGAGGGTGCCAATTATTTTGTACAGCTTTTTCTCCTGTTTATGGTTAGAGAGGGAGTTGGGTTTAGATTTGTCTTTTATTTGCATCTTTGTTTTGTATCTAGATTATTTAGTCGAGTAACACAAGTAGACTTCTTTTGTTTGTTATTTTGACATTGCCCCCTCCTGAAATTAATTTATTGCTTCCTTGTATGATTCCTAAGTTTCTGTTCCCCAAATAAATCTATATTATTGATCTAATATATTGTGTGTTCAATAGTGCTGGGATGGAAAAACAGGGGCTCAACAACACTAGCTAAGAAATGTTAACCCTATTAAATCATTTAGTTTCCTTAATTCTTAAATTTAAACTGTTCCTCCTCTACTCTAGACAGGGGAGAACGTAACAAATTCTCATCACTTCCAAAGGCAAGACTCAAGCACGTTGATTTGCAACAGGTGCTGCTACTTATCCTAGAGAAGCAGAACACGACACAGACAGACAAACATAAATGCACCCAACATATCACAAAATAAGTAACATTCTGGAATGTAACAGCGCCTTTCACCAAAATCCGAGTATTTCAGAAAGCAGTGTAATAAAAAAATATTTGCCCACAGAATGCTGTGATTGACCAATCAGAATCAAGTATTGTAGAGCGCTGTGTCATAAAATACTATAATCTAGAGCACAGTTGACTTTCGGTCAACATTTATCTAATACAGGTGAGTTCTGGTCTTATTGAAGAGGCATGCTCTTGTTTTAAGGAATTAATTCCACAGTAAATATACACAGAAACACAGATGTGTTCTTTGTAAATACAGAGGCCGTATTCTGTGAAGTATTAAGTTTATGTTATATTAGGCAATCACAGCAGTATTTATGAAACAAAGTAAATAGTTGCTTTAGTAACCTAAGTGAGAGTTATTTCTGTTTTGCCTCCAGTAATAGAACTACAAACTAAAATCAACACCAAAGACTGCACAGTGAGTGGGGAACCCAGAAGCAACAGGACAAAGTTCAAGACCACCAGCAATGGGTCAAATGTCATAGCAATTTAAACTCTCTGAGCAACAAACAAGAGCCCCTACATCATCAATAAACTTTACATACTGAGTGTCACTTCAGGATTCAGTATCAAAGCAGCAGTGCTGTTTTCATTTTATAAACTTTCAACTTTTGTTGATTATACTAACTGAGCAGATTAAAAGGCCTTATGTAAAACAGTACAAGGAAACCAGCGTCAACTTAAAGGGTAAGTCTTTTAATCTTTTCTTTAAAGGGTATGCAGAGACAGTCTTTTCTTCTTTCTCCCGTGCTCCGTCGCTCCTGCCCTTTTTATGCCGCTCTCCTCATGTTACTGCAATCAGACACAGGTGTTAGTCATCATTTAGCTCAGGTGTGAGCGCCCTTACCGCTTTTCTCTCCCGGACGGGCGCTTGACCACGCCCCCGCTGCCACATACCCCCACCGCCCGACTCAGGCCGGGGCGTCATCCGGCCTGCCTACCACTCCCCCCCCATTTCTGGAGAGGAAGTCAGCGGCAGCCATCTGCACCCCCGGTCTGTGGACCACCTTGAACTTAAAAGGCTGGAGGGCCAGATACCAACGGGTGATCCGGGCGTTCAGTATCTTTCATGCGGTGGAGCCACTGCAGTGGGGCGTGATCCGAGCAGAGGGTGAAGGCTCGCCCCAGCAGGTAGTATCGGAGGGTGAGGACCGCCCACTTGATGGCCAAACACTCCTTCTCTACGGTGCTGTACTTAGTCTCCCTCAAGGAGAGCTTCCGGCTAATGTACAGCACCGGGCGTTCCTCTCCCTCCACCAACTGCGAGAGCACGGCGCCCAACCCTCTGTCTGAAGCGTCCGTCTGCAAAACAAAAGGGAGAGAGAAGTCAGGTGCATGCAAAAGCGGCCCCCACAAAGTGCAGCTTTAATCTCTGTAAACGCCTGTTGGCACTGCTCTGACCACTGGACCGGATCTGGAGCCCCTTTTTAGTAAGGTCAGTCAGCGGGCTGGTGACATCCGAATAATTAGGTACAAACCGTCTGTAATAGCCAGCCAGCCCCAGGAACTGCCTCACCCCCTTTTTGGTCTTGGGTATAGGCAAGTCGCAATCGCCGCGGTCTTGTCAATTTGGGGTCGCACCTGGCCATGACCCAAGTGGAACCCCAGATACCGTACCTCCACACGCCCAACCGCGCACTTTTTCGGGTTTGCCGTGAGCCCCGCCCGCCGCAGCGATCTCAGGACGGCCCTCAGATGTTGCAAGTGCCGCTGCCAATCATTGCTATAAATGATGATATCATCTAGATAAGCAGCGGCGTAAGCAGTATGCGGTCTGAGGATCCTATCCATGAGAAGCTGAAACGTGGCTGGTGCCCCGAACAAACCGAAAGGAAGCGTCACGAATTGGTGTAATCCGAACGGCGTGGTGAAGCCCGTTTTTTCACGGGATATTGGTGTCAAGGGGATCTGCCAATAACCCTTCGTTAGATCCAAGGTCGAATAAAACCGAGCAGAACCTAACCGATCGAGCAGTTCATCAACACGGGGCATTGGGTACGCGTCAAATTTAGACACCGCATTGACTTTTCTATAATCCACACAGAAACGTACAGACCCGTCGCTCTTGGGAACAAGGACGACCGGGCTGGACCAATCGCTGTGAGATTCTTCTATTACTCCCATGTCCAGCATCGCGTCCAATTCTTCCCGAACTATTTTCTTTTTATGTTCGGGCAAGCGATAAGGGCGGCAACGTACCACTACGCCCGGCTCGGTCTCGATGTGGTGTTGTATGATGTCTGTACGGCCCGGTAGAGGAGAGAACACGTCTGCAAACTCCTTTTGTAGTTCGGAAACCTCTGCGAGTTGGCGTGGTGAGAGGTGGTCTCCACAAGGAACCGGGGTGTTAGGATCGCAGGCTTTGTTTACCTCCGGTCCGAGCTCCGCCCTCTCCGGAACTACCGTTGCCAACGTCACAGAGGCCGCCTCTTCCCTCCACAATTTCAGGAGGTTGAGGTGATATATTTGACGCGCGCCCCCTCTATCGGTACGTTTAACTTCATAATCGAGGTCCCCTACTGCGTCGTGTGACCTCAAAGGGTCCTTGCCACTTGGCGAGTAATTTTGAGCTCGATGTTGGGAGTAATACAAGCACTTTATCTCCGGTGCAAATTCCCGTAGCTGAGCACCCCTGTCATACAGCCGGCGTTGGCGTTCTTGAGCCTGGAGCAAATTCTCCTGTGTTAATTGCCCCAGTGTGTGGAGTTTTGCTCGAAGATCAAGAACGTATTGAATTTCATTTTGGCACTAGAAGGTCCCTCCTCCCAAGTTTCACGGATGACGTCGAGGACCCCGCGTGGGCGTCGTCCGTACAGCAGCTCAATGGGGAAAATCCCGTGGAGGCTTGCGGGACCTCTCGTACTGCGAATAACAGGGGGTCCAGCCACTTATCCCAATTCCTAGCGTCTTCGTGCACGAATTTACTGAATCATATTTTTGAGTGTTTTATTAAATCGTTCCACCAGCCCATCCGTCTGAGGATGGTACACGCTAGTGCTGAATCGACTTAACGCCCAATAATTCGTAAAGTTCGCGAAGTGTTCGTGACATAAACGTAGTGCCTTGGTCGGTGAGGATTTCTTTCGAACCCCCACCCGGAGATTATCTTGAAGAGTGCCCGGCAACACTGCGTGCTGAGATGTTGCTCAGAGGCACTGCTTCCGGATATCGCGTTGCGTAATCCACCAGGACTAACACAAAGCGATGTCCGCGTGACGTCCATTCTAATGGCCCGACGAGGTCCATTCCAATTCTCTCGAAGGGAACCTCGATCAATGGAAGGGGGCGCAAAGGCGCTTTTGGGGTGGCCGGTGGGTTTACCAGCTGACATTCGCGGCACGCCGCACACCACCTGCGGACGTCGCCGCCAATGCCCGGCCAATAGAAACGGGCTATTAGACGGAAAAGTGTTTTCCGTTCCCCTAGGTGACCGGCCATAGGATTATAGTGAGCCACCTGGAAAACCATTTCCCGGCGGCTCCGTGGAATCAACAATTGTGTCACCTCCTCCTTTGTTTGAGCGTCCTGCGTCACTCTATATAACCGATCTTTAATAAGTGAAAAATACGGATATGAAATGGCAACACCCGGCCGGAGTTGTTGACCATCGATTACTCTCACTTGGTCAAAGGCGTGCTTAAGGGTTTCATCCCGCGACTGCTCCAAGGGGAAGTCCCCCTCAGGGAACTCCCTGAGAGGAGGGGTGACCCCCTCGCCCCTTCCCTCATCACTCGGAGCAGCCGAGGACGGCCCCGGCTCCGCCTCCCCTGCCAAAGCATCGCACATCACACACCTCTTCACTTTCATGCAGGACCCATCTGCACAAACTCCCTCTAATACATTTCTAAACTTCGGCCAATCAGTACCCAAGATTAGCGGATGGGTGAGGCGGGAACTAACCGCTGCCTCCACACTATGTTTTTCTCCCCGGAATTTGATTGCTAAAGTCACCATGGGGTACTTGTGAATATCCCCATGCACACACCTCACCCTCACCCGTTTAGCTGTGCCCAAAGCCCCGGGTTGAACCAAGCGTTGGTGGATGGTGGTCTGATTACAGCCGGTATCCATCAATGCTTGGTATGTACCCCCTGAATCCTTACCGGGACCCGGTACGCTCCAGCCCGACCGGGGGCAGCCTGCGGGACATCGGAGACCCGCACCACCGTCCCCACCTCCATCAGCGGACACTGATCCCGGAAGTGGTCCGGGTCTCTGCACCTCCAACAGACCGGCCCAGGCGCCACGGCCGCACCCGTGCTGGCGGGCGCCACCACCTGAGGAGGAGAGCGGCTGAAGGACGGGGAAGGGTTAGGTGGGTTCTCCCACGGCCGGGAAGTTGGCCTGATGTATCCTCCACGCTTGCGGGGGGCAGGAACGGGCCCTGGGGAGAGAGCAGAGCGAGAGGGAACGGGGGGGGGGGGGGAAGCAGGGGAAGACACAGGGGAAGGGGAGAGAGAGAGAGGGGGGGAGGGCTCATCTGCACTTGGCATCGCCGCCAGGTGGTCCTCCGTGAGCTGAACAGCTGCCTCCAGCGACGCCGGGCGGTGGCACTGGACCCATTCCGCCGTTCTCCTGGGCAGTCTTTGCGTAAATTGCTCCAGTACCACCTGATCGATGACTCCCTCGACGTCGCGGTCCCCCGCGAGCAGCCACCGCCGACAAGCGTCCCGGAGCCGTTGAACAAACGCAAACGGGCGGTCGGACTTCTCCAGCTTCATGCTCCGGAAGAGCTGGCGATTCTCTTCCGGGCTCCGACCAACCCGCTGCAGAATGGCCCTCTTCAGGTCAGAGTAAGCCAGGAGGTTCGTCGCTGGCAGTTGTTGTGCCGCGAGCTGTGCTTCCCGGACAGGAGAGGAATTAAACGGGCTGCCCACTGTTCGGGCGGCCAGCCCCAGATTTCAGCCGTCCTCTCAAACAGGTCGAGGAAGGCCTCAGGATCATCTGCCACCCCCATCTTCTGTAACATGGGCGGGGGCAGCGTAGCGTGGGTGTCCGGGGTCGCGGCTGGGGCTGACGCAGCCTCCTGGCTGAGGAGGCTCCGGATAGCGAGTCGGTCCTCTGCCTGAGCCCGCATGACCTCGAAGAACCGCCGATCTTAATCCTGCCGGAGCTCAAGCAGGGATTTTTGGTGGCCTTGATGGAGATTAGCGAGGGACTGGAGGATTTCCGCCAGCTGGGAGGACTCTATGGGGCGACCTTGTTCCATCACAAAAAAAATGGTCCCGGGTTTCGGCACCAATGTAAAACAGTACAAGGAAACCAGCATCAACTTAAAGGGTAAGTCTTTTAATCTTTTCTTTAAAGGGTATGCAGAGACAGTCTTTTCTTCTTTCTCCCGTGCTCCGTCGCTCCTGCCCTTTTTATGCCGCTCTCCTCATGTTACTGCAATCAGACACAGGTGTTAGTCATCATTTAGCTCAGGTGTGAGCGCCCTTACCGCTTTTCTCTCCCGGACGGGCGCTTGACCACGCCCCCGCTGCCACACCTTATTTTTCTCTAAAAGAGCTAGTTCACCTAAAAATAATCATATGAACTACTTCTTATTATTTCCATTTCAGTGCTTCATCAGAGCAATTGTTTATCAATGCATGACGCCTAAAATGTTGGTCTGTTCATCACACAAACCTATTGTATGGCTTCAGAAGACTTGGAGTATAAGGTACACATCATATGGACTACTTATATGGTTCTTTTTTGTCATTTTTGAGCCTGACAACTCCATCCCCTTTCACGTTCATTATATGTAAAGAGCATCCTGCACATTATTCAAAATTTCTCCTTTTGTGTTCTACTGAGGAAAGAAAGTCAGAAGAGTTTTGAACAACATAAGGGTTTGTAAATTACGGAATTTGTATTTTTGGGTAAACTATTCCTTTAAGAAGTCATCATGACAATAATAATTCCACCTCTGCAAAATGCTGATAATTCAGTTAACTAATTCCTTATTTGAACATCACAAAGTATTAACTTCCTACTAAAATCTTTTTGTTCAGTATAAAGTAATTCTATTCACAAGGAGATTAAGTAACTGAATGCTTTATAATAATAAGCTCAATGCAGCCTCCTGTTACCTCTGTCCATCCTTTCTGCGTTTACAAGCTGCATTCCAGAAAAGCAACAGAAGGGAGAACGCTGCAGCATGAACTTTATATGGTTACTGCTAAAAGAGCATGTCAGAGCAGCTGACTAGCCAGTGTAACCCTATTCGGCCTCATTCCTATGCATGTTAACATTACTGCGCTGTCAAGGGCTTCTCACTACACACACACACACACACACAGACGGGAGGGCAGCTTAAGTCAACACATGCACACACACCCAAATGCACGCACAATTTCTCTGCTACTCATCTATCTACTTTCCTCTCCGTCTGTCCACACACTCATTCCACACCCCCGTCTCTCCACCTCACTTGCTCGACAAAAAATGTCAACAAAGCTGCCTGCCAAAGCCTGCCTGACCGCCTGCTTGACACCACACTACGTTGCAAAAAAAGACAGACACCTTCCCCCTGGCATTCATGGGTACAAAAACACACACACAAATTCTCTCACTCTCTTTTTGCACCTCTGCATGTAAATATCTCCATTAAATACTGCACCTCTTCTCTTGATCTATGGCATCTGTTTAAGCAGAGTAGATAGAGCTGGAATACTATTGTTGCGCAACTGGTAGAGCATGGCACTAGAAATGCCAAGGTTCGATTCCATGGAATACATACAATGATGAAATGATTACCTTGAATGCAGTATACCGTGAGTTGTTTTGGATAAAAAATTATAAAAATACATCTGCCAAATGCATAAATGCATTATAGTTACAACTAGTGGAGCACTGCACTATAGCAATACCAAGGTTATGGGTTTGATTCCCAGAAATGGAACACATAAACTGCTAAAATACAAACCTGGAAAGAACTGTAATTTGCATTAGATAAAAGGATCTGTCAAATACATAAATGCATTACAGTTACAACTAGTAGAGCATGGAGCTAGGTAGCAAAACCAGGGTCACGGGTTTGATTCCCAGGGAACACATAAACTTATATATATATATATATATATATATATATATATATATATATATATATATATATATATATATATATATATATATACTGAATCCACTGTAAGCTGCTTTGGATAAAATTACCTGTCAATTGCATGAATGCATTATAATTGGTACAGCATGGCACTGGCAACACTAAGGTTATGGGCTTGATTCCCAGGGAATGCATAAACTGAAAATATACACCTTAAATGCATTGTAAGTTGCTTTGAATAAAAAGGTATGCCAAATGCATTTATGCGTTAAAGTTACAAATGGTAGAGCATGAAACTAGCAATACCAAGGTTATGGGATTGATTCCCAAGGAGGGAACACATAAACTGATAAATATACCTTGAATGCACTGTAAATCGCATTGGATAAAAATGTCTGCTAAATGCATAAATGTATTACAGTAACAACTGGTAGAGCATGGCACTACCTTGAATTCACTGTAATTGGCATTGTATAAAAATGTCTGAAAAAAAAATCATGATTTTTACAAACGGTAGACCATGGCGCTAGCAAAAGTTATGGGTTCGATTCCCAGGGGCTTAATCTTATAAAATATAAACATTGAATGCACTTGAATGTACAGTATGTCACTTTGGATAAAAGCGTCTGCTAAAAATACTTACAAGTAAATGTAGACTGAGAGGAATATAATATAGGAAAACATAATAGAATTAAAACTTTAGAAGCTAGTGAAAAGGAAACCTGATGATGTCCTTATGGCCATTGCGAGCAGCAAGGTGTAGGGGGGTATTATCTCTTCCATTCCCCTCTAACAGAGCTACCACCATGTTACTGCTCAACAACAGCTGGGTCACCTGAGGGAAAGAAGTAAAACAAAGTGTGTTGTTAACCTGTCAGCCAGGCAGTACTTCAGTTTCATCCACACCTGTTCACACCAGGGTTCTGCAACAAGGGTCCATAGTGGACTGTAGGGGGGTCGGGAATTATAGATTGATCTCAAACTAATTTTTGTGAAAAAATTTTAAATATACGTACAAATAAAATTTTTAAATATCATATACAAGTATGTGACTCTGAACATCAATGTTTAATATTAATATGGTTCTATATGAATGTTATTACAGGACTTAAAATACAATACTCTAACAGGGGTCATTGGCCTGATAAAGGTTTAAGACTCGTGTTCTAAATAAGTTGCCACTACCAATTTGCAATGCAGGAAACTAACCAGCCAGATTTGTCAGCCCAGGCATATGACTTTGTACTATCTGGCATTGAGAATGTGTCAAATGGAATTCAGTTTCCAGCTGGGGCAGAATCCTCCTGCAGCCCAGCAACTGACTCGCTGGTGTGTAGCTAAATTAGACTCATTCCATCAGCCTGCCTCTCTGCAGCATTTGCATTCTATAATTCCAAATCACTTGGGTGAAAGATTAAATAGAAACAGTTCACCCTGGCAAAACTAGTTTAAGGTGAATTAAAGATCTCTGCAGAACTGGTTCAGAAAACTGTCAGAAAAGCCATCTTCCCTTTTATCCTGATTTTCCCAGCTTGTGCGGGGTGCCACTGCAAGCAGTTTGCATGGGCTTAGTGATATTCTTTGTCACTGAATGTGTATGTAATACCACCTTTGCCATAATAATCAAGATCTTATTCAAGCACTGTTATGTCATAAACTCCTGCTTATAATTATCTTCAAGAATGCAGTGTGAAAACAGCTTCAGAGCTATGCTTTGAGAGTGGGATAACTCAGGCACAGCTTTTTTAAGGGATAAATTCTCACTGAATTGATGCAGAAAATACCTAAATATTTGCTGAATGATTCCCCAGCACTTTTCATGGCACCATTGTCCTCTCTTGTTTATAAACTTGAAATAAACCCATGTCATTTCATATTTCCTGAAAAATTCAGTTTTCCCCTCTGGTAAAATCAAAATATTTATAGTAACTGTTAAATGAAATAAAATCAAACTTTTAACATTTGTTGACAATGGCTAGAGTACATTCCTAAACACCCAAACTAATGGACCGTTGAGTTTATTTCAATCACCCAAAACTGTCTAAAAACAAACTTTTAGGAATAAGTCAGCCAATATAACTTTCTAGTCAAACACATTCAGGTGTGTCAATATCATTTCTAACCCACAGGCTTATTTAAATTTTAATGTCATTAACATTTCTGGTATGCCTTGTTTAAAAAATAAAAAGGATAAATGATGCCAACTCCCCTTACAAGTAATCAGTAAGATGTTAGAATAAGCCTATTACTCATGAACAAATATTTATTCTGTTTAATACTGTTTGTCATCATTGTGTTGTATATCTTTTTTGTCATGCCATTAAACTTCCTGCACCTCTGATTTTAACATAATGATTTGCGACATTTGACTTGAAAAGCACAAATGATAGACATATTTATCCCCCTGAGGTATAGGGCCAGTGCAAGTTACAACAGACAGTCACAAAATCTCCCCTTCACTCACCTTGAGTCTGCCAAACTCACAGGCCAAGTCCAGAGGGGTCTTCTTTACTTTGTTGACAGTGCAGGGGTTGGACTGGTGTTGCAGTAGCATTTCAGACTGAATAAAAAGACACAAACACAAAGATGCAGTGAAAGGACAGAGGAGCTGTGTCTGGCTACATAAGGCTTCTGGAATTACACAATAACAAGAAAATAGTAGGACAATGTCAAAAGCTGTATCAGTTTTTGTCTACTTGCACAGGAAAAGCTGAAATGGCATCCAGGAAGGTCAAGGAATTAAAGGGAAAGGCCATATAATTCTATGAATTCTTTGTAAAATATACAGTATTAAGTTATCTGGCACACAGTATGACATGTTTTGTGATAAAGAGTAGGACTTCTGGAAAGGGAATACTCGGCATGTCAAGCCAAACACCCGGCTGCTCTAACTTGGTTCTGAGAGGTGTCATATACACAGCAAAACTAATTGAAAAAAATGCATTGTTTTAAAACAAAGCCGTGGACCTGCAAAGTAATGCTATCTATGTTGGGGACCTATGTTTCACACTGAGCATGCAACAACACATCTTGCATTTTCCAGGGCTTCCTTTTGCTTTAAAAAACATACAATTCTACATATTCCCTTCAACTAACTGCTCAGTAGCTTTGTAAATAGCCTCAAAAGAGAACATTTTTGTTTGATCAGCATCATGTTCCTGAGTCACTATCAAAGAAATCCCACTTTCAGGCTTTTTGCCCATTTATTACGCTAACAAGAGCAATGCCACAGATGAAAGCATTTATTGAGTTTCCTTGACAGTCATGAATATTTGCAGTTTAGCATGCATTTAGTATGCATACAAGTATACATTTAGCAGGCACTTTTATCCAAAGTGACTTAAAGAGCATTCAGGGTATACATTTTATCAAAATGTGTGTGCCCTTTGAATCAAACCAACAACTTTGGTGCTGCTTGGGAAATGCATTACCAGTTGAGATACAGTAACACCAGGAAAAAGTGTATTCTCTGATCACTTACTGCTAACAGACATCATACAATGAATGAAAGGAAAGCAGAGGACCAAAGAACCATTAACTGGAAATGCTGAAATGACTGAAAGGAGTAGGGTTGGACTGAGAACAGGTCCTTATTCGGAACTAGTTCAATTGTTAAAAAAAAATGTAATTAATTGATGACTTTCGGTTCCGTTAGTGGTTTTTAAACATGCATTTTTCTTGCAAGATGAGAATGCAACACCATACTAAAATACTCAGTTACAGTGTTTCCTGAGCAACCATTCAGTGGCACTGCAACACCACTGTTGAATCAGTAATGCAAAACACACAGCGCGACCAGTGTAGCCCGATTCCTAAATCAATGACTCTTGGGAGCCGGTCCTTTTGAATCTGCACAACCAGTGTCGTGCGGTTCCTGAATGAATGACTCTTATGAGTCGGTCCTTTTGAATCTACAGCACGTCTAGTTTAGGTCCATTCCTGACAGAATGACTCTCATTGAGCTGTTTTTTTTGCATGACCAGTGTAGTGTGGTTCCTGAATAAATCACTATTATGAGCAATTCTTTATAATCTACAGTATAAAAAAAACTGTGCGAACAGTGTAGTTAGATTCCTGAATAACTGACTCTTATGTGCCGGTTCTTTGAATTTACAGCATGAAACACACAGTGCAAACAGTGTAGGTCGATTTCCTAACAAATTACTCTAACACGTTAACATAACGTGTGGCCAGTGTAATGCTGTTCTTGAACAAATGACTCTTCTGATACTTTCATGCAAGTAACAGTCTAAAACCAACTTGACTTTTGACATTGTCCTCCTTGTGTCATTACAGACTGGCACAAAAGTGGAAGAAAAGTGAGCTACAGTACATACCACTTCATAATGTCCATACTGTGCAGCCAGGTGGAGAGGGATCTGTCCATCCTGTGAAGCCCCATTCACAGAAGCTCCAGCTCTCAGCAGCATAAGTACAGAGTCAGCCTTCCCCTGCCAGGCAGCATAGTGCAACGGACGCATACCTACAACAGTGGGCAAGAGTAAAAAATCATAGTCTTCACAGCTTCTTGAACTACATAGAAAAAGACTTCTATTTTCAAATAAAAGTTTGTCAATGCTCAGCCCATACACACAATAATCCATGTATGTTTCTATACTCTTTGGAGTACTTTTTAGGGTTAGCAATTATAAATATGGGTTAAGAATTGTATGAAAAGGTTTATAAGCTGTCAAGCTGTGTTGAAACCACTGGCAAAATATGGTTAATGAGTAGATAACTATTAAAAATCTTTGACTGAAACTATTTAAAACAGTATTTTCACCTAAATTGATCAAATAGGTGTTTAAAAGTGCACTCAGTAAATTATTTTTTTACTCAGCTTTACTTTTCTGCATATTGCGGTGCCGTTTTGTGGTGTGTTCTGCATAACGCTGGGGTTCATTTTAGTTTAAGTGCGTCGGCCTACCGGGAAAATGCCAGGTATACCAGATTACCAGTCCAGCCCTGAGTATTATCCAACTGGTTATGTGATCCTAAAATGGCAGCCCCCATGAGGGTGCCCTCCCCCATGTAAAACAAAACAGATTTTATAAAGTTACTGATATGACTAGAGTTCGTATCTCATGTGAGTGGACATGATTTTATACATATGTTTTCAAAATTACATTTTATTTCTTTAGGAGTAAAACGTTTTTAATGGGAAAGAATGACTGATTGCACCTTTAAAGCCACGGACACATTAGGCTTTTTGTCAAACAGGATATTATGTCACTCTCGAGGGATTCTGGTTTTAATAAATAATAAATTACAAATAGCAAATATTATTATATCATTTTTTTTTAAATATATTGCCTACTTACTTTTTCCAGCAATAAAAACATGCAGCTTTGAAATATGTATTCCTGGTATCAAGCCAAGAAGTCTGCGTGTGACATTTCAGTATTCAATTGCTCACATGGCTTTTTGTTATACGAATTCACAGGTGAGAGTTCACCAAACTTGAAATGTCTTTGCGCGACCTGTTAAAGTATACAGTTTCCCTTATAGAATCACATACATTTCTACCTAAAATCTTGAAATCTTGAAAGTAATTTAATGCCACATTTAATTGATACAAAAGATTACAAAGTAAGGACATGCACATGCATACTAAACTGTCTGGCTGTTTGTAGCTGTATAAGAGACAGAGGGAACAAAAATGGCATAGCGTCTCACCATTACTGTCTTTAATGTCCACAGTAGCCTCTGCCTCCAACAGCAGAGAAAGCAGGTCAGTGGTGCCAGTGAGAGCTGCATGGTGAAGTGCTGAAAACCTGTGAGAGAGAGGGAGAAAAATTTAAATGTCCAGAAAACTATGAAAAATGTCCTGATAAAAGGTTAAAAGCTACCTATATCTCTAAACTTGTCTATTTATTGGTTAAATATAAGGTGAAGTGAAGTGTAATTTCTATGCATCTAGCGGCACCATAATTGCAAAAAAAATGACTGCTTTCAAACAGGTTTCCCGAACATGCTCCATTACTGTCATGGTTGACCAAATAGATAGTCCCGCCCCAAAACTCACATCACTGGTTGAGCAAATGTTGCTTTGTCGTGCTGGTCGGAACGCTCAAAAAATAGTGCCACACTGTTAGTTTTTTTTGTTGTTGTTGTTGGTTTTTGGATTGTTTTGTTTTTTTGATAATGCCATAGTGTTAACACTTTTAGGGGGCATCCACCTAACAATTAAATTACATCCGTAAACATTGTATATGGCAATTCAGTTAAGGATGACCAGGAGTCAAAGTTGAAGTTTCAGTCAATAGAGAGAGATTACTGAAGACAAAGTTCCCCTTCTGTCACTCACGATGTGTAGATGTAGTGACACAAGGAGTCACTCTTGAGAGCCCCAAAACACCTCATATATTGTTCTCAAATCATATTGACCAGAAAAGGCCAATGAGAATTGGTGATTGGAATTTGCATGCCACTCCCCCGGACATACAGGTATAAAAGGGAGCTGGAATGAAAAGATCATTCAGATTTGTTCTTCGGAGCCGATCGGTTGTGTATCAGTGAGCTGAATTCCACTGCTGTTCCATTCAACTCTACAGAAGTGTTTGCAGTTGGATATATGGTGCACTCAAGCGGCTTTCTCTCATCTGCACGCTCAGTGCAGAGTAAACCCCTGGGCACTTCAACAGCACAAAAAATGTGTATTTCCCTAAAAGAGTAATATTTACTCTATTAGAGCAAGCACATTGACGTGAACGTCTTTTTAAAGATGCCCTTCCGTCTCTGTGCAGTTCCTGGGTGCGGTCGTTACCTCTTTGCCTCTGACGGCCACGATCGCTGCCTTACGTGTCTTGGTAAGAATCACGCTGAGGAAGCGTTCATGGATGGTTCATGTTCTCACTGCAAGAACATGACCATAGCAACGTTGCGGTCACAGCTTTCCTTCTTCCAGGGTAAAGACATTTCAGCTAATCCCCCTGGTCCTTCTACCTACAGGTATGAGGCCGCCCCTGTTGAAGCTGAAGGCAATTCGGGGGCTTCAATGGGTACGGTTCTGCTGGTTAATCCCCCATGGGCTCATTCCTGCTTACACTTGCTTCAGCAGTTCACGTAACACAGTTCAGCCATTGTGTCATTTCATATAGGGACCCCTAGTGTCACTACATCGACACAACATCGAGTGAGTGACAGAAGGGGAACGTCTCGGTTACTGTTGTAACCTCCGAGACATTGTGTCCCTCTTGTACTACCCGCTGATATGTCCGGGACCTGTCTCGGCTCCTCAGCACAAAACCTGAATTAACTCTTCATTCCAGCTCTCTTTTATACCCATATGTCCGGAGGAGTGTCATGCAAATTCCAATCATCAATTCTCATTGGCCTTTTCTCAAAGATATGAGGTGTTTTGGGGGTCTCAAGAACAACCCCTAGTGTCACTACATCGGAAAAAAACGTCTCGTTCCCTCCATCAGGGAACTGAGGTTATGACAGTAACCGAGACGTTTTACACGTTTCCAAAGGCAAAAGACAGAAAGAGAAAATGAGTTGAGGATCTAACCTCAAACTACCTTAGATTGCAGAAACAATAGAATAATTATAGGTATATGCAAATGAATTGACATCATCGCTTATGATTACAGAGATCTGATAGGTGAACAGAACAGACAATTATAGAAATCTTACAAACATGACATTCTGTTTAACTATATGAACGCAATCATTCAAAAGATTATATTTTTTATACACTAAGTCAAGATGGTAAGCAGAAATGGGTCAGAGGTGAGTCTAAACTGGCATCCAGTTCCTTTGACTTAGTCACATGATTCTCAAAAGTACAAACAATCCCTCCAATGACATCATTAAACATAACACAAATTTTTTTAATAATTGTTACATCACATTTTCTCTCAAGGGTGAGACACAATCACAGGGACACAGGCCTTATCAGCTTGAAACAAATAAATTGAAATGCTACAGAAAAGTTAGGCAGAAATATACTTTCAGTGATGAATGCTAAAAATGTATTTGTGTCAGTAATTAAAGACTGAAAACTTAACCCAATAAAACTCTTACTTTAACTGAATAAGTGATCAATGAAATAGTTATAACTCACATGTACATTTGTCCTCTGGGAGCTGGGCTAAATGAGAAAGCACTGTTAACTGCATTCCTGACACAGGTCAGACACTCAGTCACACCACAGAGGTCAAATATACAAATGACCAGTAACATTCATAATTATAACATAACCGGAATTAATGCATATGATAAAAAATACTTTGATTAACAATTGTCAGAGAATATATTGAACTCATCAATAGGCTGAAGAGACCCTTTCAAATGATTGTAAAGTTTTATGCTCTAAATGGTCAAAATATTTCCAAATAAATTAATTTACTCTAAATCCTACAAATAGAACATTTTGGAGAACAATAACTCATCTGGTGTGGAAGAGGGTGATGTTTGCAGGTCTGCCACTGTTTCTATCTGTCACAGAGTACAACATTGCAATCAGTCTTGACAGCTAGTGTGCAATGCCTAATTAGCAGTTAGATCTTTGCATTCGCAGTCACAATATGACTGTAAGTGGTCCAGTTTCTAAAATATTTATGTAGTTTTTTGAGGAAATAGATGACTGAAGAGTGAATCAAAGCATTTAATTTTTTTTGCATACTTTAAAATGACTGAACACAAGCATTATGGATTTATAAATCCAGTATACTGATTCTTCTCCATATGTAAATAGGTATGAGTCATGGTCTGAATAAATGCTGTATAAAATATAAATGGTGTGCAGTTAAAGCCAGATCCAGAGATAAATTATATATCAAACAGATATTAAAAGTGCAAGAGCTTAAAGTGTTTATCATTCTTCAAATCTGCAAAGCCAAGTGCACTTGGGATTTATAAATCGCTTTGACTCAATGGGACAATACATATGCATGTAGTTGGCTAACTTTTTAACATACTTACATTGAGTTGTAAGAATAAAATGTGTCGGTACAGCTAATAAGTGTATAATTAGCTCTTTAGATTAAGCTGACTTTGCCTTGTAGACTCAGATTGTTTCTGGTGTTAAGGAACTGAATCTGGAGGAACGGCATTAATCCCAACAAAGCCTTCCTGCCTGAGACAGATAAATAAATAATTTGTATTAAAAAATGTATCACAGGGAAAGAAAACCAAGATTTCTTTGGATTTACTTGTCCCAGATTGGAAAAGTCCCTTTTTCACATTGCAGTAGTTTTGCTGTTGCATTATTCTTCTGTAATACATTGTCAGCGTGTCCAGGTTCTAGATGAAGTTGCTCAGTATTTATTGAAAAGTTGTAAGAAGGATCCGTTTAGAGAGACACAAATGTGTTACTTAATGTCACAAAAATATGAATCTGCCTTGAGTTTAATGATGGATGAGACATTCATGCATCTTATATTGTACTTGTCGCACATCCTTTTTGCACAAAGTATATAATATAGGAGATAAAGAGCCTCACACAAAAACATTAGGGGATAAATTACAGCTCTGAAGACATTCAATTAAGGATCTGCAAATAAATATTTTCATCATCAACTAGTTGATGGGTTGTCTACACTACAGTATACTTATTGGTCTTAAGGAAGCCCTGTATAAATAGACCTGAACACAATCAGATGCGTTTCTTAGGGGGTGTTGAGGTTAGATGTTTTCTTTCACTTAAAATCAGAAGACAGAGGGCAACAGAGTGAAGCAGAATGGGAAGGGTCTTGTGATATTTAAAGGTTTTTACGGTGCAATCTGTCAAACAGGAAAATTACAGAATGCTGTCAGTGCACTAATTAGACAAAAAACTATATGCAACTATACATTGTTCTTATGTGGCTATGGGTAGGGTTTCCTGTCTTCCTGTCTTCCCTCACATTGCATTGACAGAGTGTTCCTACATGCCCTTTCATGCAGAGAACACATCAACACTATTATCACAAATATAGGACTTCAACGTCACACAAATACATTACCAGACTTTACATTAAAACAGCTACTCATAACTTCAACCAGACTTATTTTAAATCATGAGTGCACACCTAATTCTGTGAAACTAATAGAAAAAACTAGACAAAGCACCCCGCAGCCTTTGTTCTGCAGCCACAGATGTTGAGAGCGAGTAACGCTGAGATGATTAATATGACACATCTGAAGTATGTTGTGTTCGGCCTATGGTGAGCCATACATTTTCCAGATTTCTGAGCTTTTCACAGAGAGCATTCTTAAACCCATTCACAAGCGACACTTCTTACACATAATCTTCTGAAAACTACTGTGCATGTCAATATTTATGTATTATTCCAATATAATAGATGGCAAGATAGTTCAAAGTTTCTGACCTTGAAGTATGATCAAGGGTGCTTCTTATTTCTGAAATTGTGCATCCTTGTTTCCTATCCTTGCTTCCTTTCCTTGCTTCTTAACTGGCTGAGGAATGAAATGAGGAAAGGATCCAAGGAAAGGAAATGAGGATGGAGGAATCGAAGCAAGACGGATTTGTAAAATGAAATGTCCTGCTAACTCACTCATCACTTCAAAGCGCCATCTCTGCGCAGTGTAACGTAGACAGGCAGAGCAGAAGCAGACGAGATGATGAAGACGATGATGTTGTGAGAACCCAAGTGCAGTTTATTAAATCCCATGTGCAATATGAATAAATCCAACACGTCAAATCCTCGACAATGGCCAAGACAACATGAGGGCTATAATGACAACCAATGGGAAAACAGAACTAATAACAAGATAACAAAACATAAACCAGTGAAAAGACAAGAAATCATGACATGAATAAAAACAAGAATATAACACAAAAATGTGATACACATCTGTGCTTGAAGTTATATTGTTGAAATTAATGTTCATTGATATTTTCATAATAATTCGAGATGCACAATTAAAGTATGTGACAATAAAGGTAAAACATGAATTAAAACTGTTGTGTCAGATCATGAGAATGGGGAGGACAATTTATGCATCAGGTGCTACGACTGAAACTATTCCCTGTAGGATGCACCTGTGCTTCCTTGCTCAAGCATTATCGGTAGGCTTCCTCTGTTCTCCATCCTTGACTTTTCACGTTACATTTAGAGAATTGATAAACCCTTCACAATGGTGAACTTTGGTTGGTTTCTGGGTCACGAGCTTGGGAAGAAACGAGGATGCACAATTTAAGAAACAAGAAGTACCCAGTGTGTATGACGGAACATGACTCCAGAAAAAATATCAATTATAGAGTGCAACACACAAAGATTGGAGGAAGAAAGAAAGAAAGAAAGAAAGAAAGACAGGGTTCTAGAGCGAACAACGCCAGTAGCACTGATGAATAATTAAATGTTTTTTCCTCCACCTCAGCTGCGGGTCCCTCGGGAGCCTATATCTCAGATCTTCTACTGCTGCTCATGAAAAGCACAAAATAGCACTCATGCTACTGTTCTGCCCTCAACTTCATCAAGATGCGATTTCAACTTTCTGCCACTTCTGTCTCTCTAGACTAATGGGACTCCCATATACAACATCCGCCAAGTTTATTGTCAACTAAACTTTTAGTTGACAATAATGTGTGAAATTAATGTGTTTGTGAAATTGTAATGTTTCTGTATCTACATCTATTACCTATCTATCTATCTATCTATCTATCTATCTATTTATCTATCTATCTATCTATCTATCTATCTGTCTATCTACATATCTACAGTACACAGCATAAACACATCCCCTCTGAACATAAAGATACATTTCTATTTCTAAATTCTGACTATTAAAGTTCTGAAGAAAGAAAGATGTATAGTACAATTCATGCAAAGATGACAGAATTGAAATCTATTAAACAAATACTTAATAACAAATTCGAAAGATATGTTATCAATAGCTGTAAAATAATTAAATTAGGCTGCTTTGCTTAAGTAAAGGGTGGCAAAAATTTGTGCCAATAGGGTTGAGGTTGGGTGACATACCATCTTGTTTATCCATAGGAATGCAGCTGTGGCTTTGGAATAATATTTAGGGTCATTGTCATTGAAAACAAAGTGCCCGACAGCCCAGGGTGGGGAGAAAGGGTTGCATCGTCTCCTTTAAGATTTTGCTGTACATCTGTGAATTCATGATGCCATTGATGAAGTACAATTCCACCACACCTTCAACACTCATAAATCCACATATAAGAACTTTGCCACCACTGTACATCACTATGGGTAACATGCACTTCCCAATGTATTCCTCCCTGTGTGATGCCATGCATTTTGGATTCCATCAGATACAAAAATAAATGACTTTTGGCAAAGGCTAAACAAGCTTTTTTATGCATTGGGTTTAGCAGTGCCTTCCTGCATGGATGATAACCATGCATTCCACTACTTTGCAGAGTGTGCCTTACTCTGTGGGGTGAAACAGTCACTCCAGTTTGGCTTACCACAGGTTTTGCCAGCTCTGTGGCACATGCTTGCTCATCATGAGGTGAAAGCTTACAGCAATGGTCTAAACATTTGAACATCCATCCATCCATCCATCCATCCATCTATCTATCTATTTTCTGTCTGCTAATCTGTCTGTCTATCTATCAATCTTTCTGTCTGTATGTCTGTCTGTCTGTCTGTCTGTCTGTCTACCTTCTGTCTATCATTTCTTCTTCTAAAAAATTGTCAGTGTATTATTAATATCCTGCATTGTTAATTGTGTCTTACCATAGTTTCACCAACAGAATGTAAATGGTTTAATTGTCATCATGATGCTGCATCTTTTAATCAACCTTAATTGAGTAAATGAATTTGTTAGAGCCATTCCAGAAGTTATTATAATATTTAAACTCTGCACATTCTTTCACCTTGTGTGAATGCACATTGGTTGTGTGCTCACAGTGCACAGATGCACGTAATGTTTACATGTATCCGTTTCATCCCCAAACAACATCTCCCAGAGCCACAGTCCAGAACTGTATGTGTGATCAGAGGTTTTGGGTCTGTGGTGCTCTCTAACAGACTGAGCTTTGATTTCAAACAGTGCTAGTAGCTCAAAGCAGAATGGAATCATGGAAAGAGCCATGGGAAAAACAAATCAAACCGTGTCATGTTGCTTTGACTAACATTGAGTTAGTCCAAAGAAAAATAAATAAATAAATGAAAGTTTGTGACAAGGAAAGAAATAATTCTTTAGTCCTTGTATTTTAGTCAAGAATCTATGAACTATATCATTTTTTGCTTGCACAGATCCTGTAGGTGTTACAGCATTTTAATGGAATATTTGGAAAGAATCTATGCAAACATACTGTAAAAGGAGAATAAGCCTCAGCTAAGCTCAGCAAACAAACACAAGCCATGGCATAAAGGAGACCAAGTCTTCAGTATGTAGCCACAAGGCATACAGTATAGAGTAAAAAAAGACAGGTTACTTAATTCATTGGGACATCCTACATAGAATGGAAGTCCTGAAAAGTCTAAACAATTCACTTTTAATTTTGGTTCATGCATTAAATCTCTGGTTGAATGTTTAATTAGTATGGTCATTATGAATTTCCCTCTTAACAAATAATATAATTTGTCGTTCAGTGGAAAAATGTGTTATATCAACATATAAAATGTCTTATTTTCAATTCTTTAGATTTGTCCAGTGTGAGAAAATCATACATGTGTGCTGAGACTTTCAGAAAGGTAATGGGACAGAATTGGCCACCACAAATTTCTAAAGAATTCTAAAGAAAGTGTTGTTTAACCAAACAGAAAGAAATCCAGTTCACTATTAATTATTCTTTGACAATTCCATTTCAACAAGATTGTTCATGGTATTTGAATTGAATAAAGGCACTTCATCAGAAAGCATAGACTGCCTTCTAGTAAAAAAAAGCATGGATGTCAACATGACTGAAAAGCACAATTTCAGAGAGTGCATTTAAACTTGTGAAAAACACAAAATGATCTGATCAATCAAAGGTGTATGTACAGTAAATGTGAAAAAGGTTTTTAAAATCCTTTTTTAAGCAAGGTTTTAGCTAAAATGTCTGATATGCTCTGTTTGATTTCCGATCTGATCCTTAACATTTGTAAACATGATTAATTCACAAAAGAGTTTACTATGTGGATATTCAACTGTAATTGCGGTAGGTTTGTAAAACTGCATGAAACTTCAGCTACACACCAAAATTAGGAAAAGTTTCTCCACAATTTAGACCGATCGTAATTCACACATGACATGTGGAAAATTAGAGAACTCACCCATCTTGGTCTTGGTAGTTCACATTCAGCCTCTTTGTCGAGCCCAGTATCTCTGTAAAAACAAATGGAAATAAAAGTCAAGATATGATGTGATATTTTCAACAAATCAGTCAGCTGCTGATCCCTCCATTAGAGAGGTATGAGGCATAATGCTGTTATGGCAAGATAGCACATGTTAAAAACTTTCAACAAGCAATTTGTGCTAACAAACACAGGGGGAGACTGCTATGTGTGATATTTTGTACCAGATTTACAAAACATTCTTTATAGGCTTACTGTATGTTTACTTTGTCATGTGCATTATTACTAACAACATTTATATGTAAATAATTACACGTTTGACTTTAACAATGATAGCTTTTTCAGCATATAACTGATCAAAAAAGTCAGTTATTTATTGCTGTTTAAAATGGTCATACAATGATTTGTTCATCCACAAATGTCAAGTTTGTCATTATTTACTCACCCATATGCAATATGCTTCTTTTTAATAGATTTTTTGCACAGTTCTTTTCCATACAATGCAAATTTATAGTAACCATAGCCATCAAGCTCCAAAAAATAGTGCATAAATAAACCTTTTTTACATTCTGGAGCTTGACAGCCATGATCGCTGTGTACTATCCTTGTATGGAAAAGAGATGCATAAAGAGTTGTATTCCATGGAAACACTAACAGCATGCCTGTTTGGAAAATGCTGTGGTAAATAATGGCAGAATTTTCATTTGGGAAGAACTATTCCTTTAACTGAATCTCCTTCAAAGAGATCAGCCTGTGTCTACAGATGGTCTCATTATTTTATCCTTCCAAATAGCCTTACCAGCCATACAGGCTCCAAACTATCCAAATTAGGAATATCTTCCTTGAATAAACTTCTCCATGGCAAGTGTCCTCTGTTTTATGTAATCATTTTGGGTTAGACGTTTATGGCATTCATAGTCAGACAGTGGCCACCAAATATTTCCAGAAGGTAATACCAGTACTTGCAAGGCAGTAAAATAATAGTGTTAACTGTTGGTTAGATATGATAAACATTCTTCCAATGTAAGTTTGAATGATTAACAATTTTAAGAAGAAGAAAATATACAGAATGTTTGAGAAATACTGTCTCGCAAGCACTGCAAATCTCTACAAATATGAAACCCTGAAATACTGTATGCTCCACCTGTCACTAAAGGGAAAATGTGATCTAGGTCACTAAGAGAAGAATGATGAATGCAGAACGAGACTGCGTCCAAGCTGTCAGTGACTGAAGACAAGTCTGTCCCCTAAACAACACAGCGCTGATGTGTCATCATTTAAAAGGCAATCTGAGCCTCCCCATCTCTCTCATCTCAGTATAAGACAAAGAATGAAGAAAATAATCATCAAAGGAAACCCCAGAGATGTAAAAAGAGTTCACTTACCTGACAGTACACACAAAGCCACCTGTCCCATTTTTTCTTTTATTTTTATGTCACCCACCTACATTTTTTCTTTTTTTTTCTTTTTTTATGTCACCCACCTAAATGTCTATCTATGTCATCACATCTCCTGCTACACAATCATTCACTTGCACACAGACTTTCATACTGTATGCAAACCAAATATCAAAGTTAAGCACCATCACCCTCACTAAAAGAAAACCTCTCTCCTGCTCCAGTTCAAATCAGACAACACTTCAACTATAACTATAATATTTGTTCACTCCAGTATGGTGGGAGCAATAAAGATGCAATTAATTTCTTCCCCCGCATCTTCTGGATAAAAACTTATCAGGAAAAAAAAATGTAATTTGTTGTTTCCTGCCAACTGTGACCTGTTAGCAGACAGTGAAGGCATTCATCAATGCCATCTAAAATATGGCAGCTCATCTCACTTAAACGATAAAATTGTGTAACAAATTAAGCACTTTATGCTTGCCTTTTATGATCATGGTCAACTCTTAATGAAATCAAATATAAATATAGCTGCAAGCAGCAACTAATGGAGTTCAAGTCTTTAAGGTCTTTTAAGTACCTACTGTATGTAACAGATATTAAGTATTCATTAATTAATAAGACAAATGTCCTCAGAATGACAACCTACATAAGTGCTTTAAATTTGGTGATGATATCTCATTCCATTCAAGAGTTATAACCGTTTTAGTAAAAGTGGCCACGCCCCCTAAGTACATTAGGCATACATTTGCGATGATGAATTGAAAGTTAAAACTTTTTTGATAATTATTAATATTAGTACTCCAGAGAATCTTTCTGCACTGGTTTGGTTCCAATCAGGCAATTGGCCTGGGATAAGTTAGTTTAGTTTAGATTTTTTTTTTTTTTTTTTTCAAACATTCCATAATAGCGTGAAAACGAGGGGGCGGAGCCAAAATTTGCATGTAGGTGAAATTTATATTTTGCTTAATTCACAAACATTACCAAGAAACGTTTTAAAATAAGCTAAATTCAAAAATTTAGCATTTCTTTTGGAAAGAAATTAAATAAACAATATGCATTAATTCAGCTCTAATTCCATTTCTCAATGCATCAATGACTCAATTGTAACTGCAAGATTTGGTGAGAGATTCAGAGGGAAGGCACAGTATAATTCAGCGTGGCCTATGGCAGGCAAACCAATTTGCGATATTTTAGTATTTTAAAAGTCAGTTCCCTATCTGTCACTCACTCGATGTTGTGTCGCCAGACCTAGCATCCCTACGGGCAGGAGTTCCCCTAGGCCAGGTCTCCAGCTCAGTCATGATTATGACAGATGCCTCCCAGTGAGGCTGGGGCGCCGTGTGCAACGGGCACACAGTCACTGGCCCTTTTGCCACAACACTGAACCAACCGCTGAAATGGCCAGGTCTTTGGCTTTTCCAGTGTGTGTTTACAAGCGGCACTCCTTTTATACCCTTATGTCCGGGGGAATGGCATGCAAATCACACACGCCAATTTCCATTGGCCTTTTCTCAAAGATCAGAGATATCTGGGCTCTCAAGTGTGACCCCTAGTGTCAACTCATCGACACAACGTCTCGTTCCCTCCATCAGGGAACGGAGGTTACATCAGTAACCATGACGCTACTTGGTGCTGTACAAGAACTCGATTAGTCGATTACTTGTGCACATCCCTACTGGAAATCAAGTATTTTTGTCTTGATTTCCAGTAAAAGATATCTGAACATCCTTAAAATCAGATAAATTCCCCATAAGCTAAAGTGCATAAGATGTTAAGGCTTGTATTTAAAAAAAATTATCTTGAGTATATTATGTATGTTCACTTAATGAGATTAGTGAGTCTTAATGAGGCAGATTAAGCATTAACATGTGTAAACCAAGGGCGTGTCCAGGATTTTTTTGCCAGGGATGGCAAAAGTTGAGTAAGGGGTGCCATCCAGTGAGTTTGTACTGGTTGAGTAGTGTTGTCTTACGGATGATTCCTTCTGACAGGGGAGAACATTGATATGGACCATGCACAACATGGATCGGTTAAGCCGTTGCCCACCGTCTCCAGGACGTGAGTGGGATCTGAGTTGGTGTGGCAAAGCTAATTTTTAGGGTAGCAGCCATAATATATCTATTCAGATGCATTTATTAAGTACATTTATCTTGTTGTAAGGATGCTTATGACAAAAATACTGGTTTACATTTAAATTTTTGCAGGGTGGCCATGCTCAAACATAATTTTTTTGCAATTTTGTTGTGTTAAATAAATACAGGCTTTTGCATGTGCAGCAGCAGCAACCCGTAGCAAGTAGGCCTACAAAGATCAGTGTGAATCCTGCCTGTCTACATCTACTATGGCCAATCTAAGAAGGCTTACGGTGTATACTTATCACATTGCAGCTACTGATTTCCTGTGGATCTGAGAGGAATTAAGCCATACCTTTGGCTCCTTCCTGATTAAGTAGTCTTAATCACAAGCACTGTTGTGCTCCAACAGAGCCACCTCACAGAGGACTACATGCCATGGCCAGCGGGCAGAGGGCACGGTGCCTATAGAGCTATGAACTTTACATATTGCTGCAGGGGAGGGAAAATGTATGTTATTGGTCTTTCAAGAGGAGTTTAAGTTTCAACATGAGACAACATTCCAGACATGGCTCACCCACCCAATCTCTCTATTTCTACATATGCCCCTGTCTCCCACCCTCGCTCGCAGTATCCACACAAAAGTGTGCGTGCAAACACAAACACTCTTTGTGTCTGTCAACAGTGGTCTTTTCTCGTTGAATGGAAGCGCTGCTTCTAATGGTGGCATCTCTCAAATGAAATGAGCCACAGTAACAACACAGGGTTCAACCACTCCCTAAACCCACACACAATACGCATAATGAACCAATGTAAAGGACACCTAGTATCAAACAAGTCATTGTCATTGAGCCTGTTGATGTTTAACGCTTGAAAGAACATTTCCATATGTCTTTATGAACAGAAATGCCCCTAAAAGCCTTCAAAAACACAACAACATACAGGTAAAGAGTGAAATTGAAGAATGTGAGCATGTCTGAGAGAGAATCTTAGGTTGAATCAACAGATAGATAGATAGATAGATAGATAGACAGACAGACAGACAGACAGACAGACAGACAGACAGACAGAGTTGTTTAAGGAACTTGACATGCTTAATATTAGTGATAATGTCAGTGAAAGTGTATTTGTGAAAATGTCCTTAACCAGAATTGCCAAGAGCAACTTCTGTTTTGTATTAAACTATTTTGATAGTATTAAGTAAATCAAATTATGACTGAAAATAGTGGAATGCAGCCAATTCTAGCATGAACTGACAACAAAAATGACCAACCAATAAATCCATTGGAGAGTGTGTGGGTGAGGGAGGGTGCAATAATTGGTGAGGGAATCACCATTTAGCCAAATTTACTATTCATGTTAACCCAAGTGGATTTTTAACTTGTTTCTGTGTGGCACACTAGACCCAGCAATCACAATACTGCAATCCTATGAGCCTTTTTGACAGTGCGCTCAAAAGGAATTACCATAACATAAATAGGAAAAGAGATTTACTGAATTACTTTCAAAAACACTGCATCTCAGCTCATTTCTTTCACAATGTTCTGTCTCATGATGAAAACTTCCCAGAACAAAACAAATGGAAATTTTCAAGGTGTCTGAGCTCACTGTCTGTGGATGAGCTGAGATAAACACAGTTACATAACATGGGCTATGTCACATGACTGCACACAAGGTTGACAGTAGCTGAATGTATATTTGAAGTAACATGTACAATCTACCAGGAGGAGCAAACAAAAATACTAAGAAATGCAATGAAAAACACTTTTGACACAAATAGTTTCACAAATAAATTCTACAGAATAGCACGATTATGACAAAAACTTATTGTCAATTATTTCCCATAAAAATGGAATCATGATTCTTAATTTCGATAAATAAATGGCCAAATGCAAGCAATATTCTAAATATGTAAGCTACACTAAACAAAACATACAGAAAACTGAGTTCTTTCATTTGTTCCTTAATTTGTTCTTTGCTTTTATTTTAATATATTATAATGGGAGCATTCTAGTTTTGTCGCATGGCCTGTTACTCATCTTCAATACATCTAAAAGATGTTTCCTCTCTGATGTCAAAAGGATATTTAACAGATTTATTTTATATATTTATAATTTAGAAAGCATGTAATTCTGTTTATTTTTATGTTAATAAGATTTGAATTAAAAACAGAGTTTGTTTTTGATAAAACAGAAGTAGATTGAGTAGTTAATTATGATTATGATTAATTCATTACAGCACCTGTAATTGTAATTGCAGAAATTTTTTCTATTAATTGTGCAGCCCAAATCAAATGATCTTATCCACACCAGGCAAACAATATGCCAGTATTCAACGATAATCAATGTATATCAATACAATAAAAAAAAAAATCATATGCTTCCTCAGTCACATGAGGTGTGCTAAGATAATATGTAACCAAGGATGGAAAACTTAATTAAAACTATAATAGAATTGAGTTTAAGGTTGAATTCAAAAGTAATAGCAGGCAAAGTTTATTTGGTTGTAAAAAATGCTACCAAAATGCAAAAATATCCATATTCAAAGGATGTATTTGGATTTTACACATACCTAAAATCACTTTAAAAAAAATGTCTTATGTCTCTGGTTAAAAAAAACAAATCTGTTTTAAAGATATTAATCTCACATTGTGGACACTTCACCAAATAACCTAAATAACATGTTCTGTGATTAAAAAACAAAAACTGATAATATTTGGCCATTAAACAAAGACATAAATATGTTTGTGGCAGGGCGGAGGGCAGGGCCGGGTAGTGATCCTACACACCCGGTCCCGTATTAGGCTAATCAAGCCCCCCGAGAGGGATAAAGGTCGACTGCAGAGGATCGTGCGGGAGAGAGAGATCGTTAACGGACATGTCCGTCATGTGTGTGTTTGTCTTTTTTTACGTTTTATATTAAACTATTATTTATACTGACAAGCCGGTTCTCACCTCCACCTTTCCATTGATCCTTTTACAACGTTTTTCTATTTTTCATGATTATACAATTTTCCACATTGGTCAGAACCAGTCTTTTTCTTTTGCCAATAATGAAAAAGGAAGCAAGGAAGAAGCTATTTAAGACATACTTCACTGATTGATCCTAGTCCCTTACTTATGGAGAAAGATAAAATCATTTAAATGAAAGCAGATATTGCATAGTCTGGTTTTGTCATCAACCTTTGTAAGATTGTTTGGGCGCTGATGACTGTAAACAAACCTGGTGTGAACCAGTCAGATCCAATAAACCTTAAATTCACCTGGAAAGCCTCACAGATGCAAGAGGACTTTTGAAATCTCATGCATGAAATGTCTATAATGAATGCAAAATTTCCATTCATTGAAAGTTTCTTTAAAAGTATAGTTCACCCAAAAAATAAAAATTAAAAAATAATTTACTCACCCTCATGATATCCCAGAAGTGTATGGCTTTCTTTCCTCTGCTTAACACACACACACACAAAAAAAAACGTTTTTGAAAAATATTTCAGCACTGTAGGTCCTCACAATGCAAGTGAATGGGTACCTAAATTGTGAAGCTCCAAAATGCACCTTTAAGGCAGCATAAAATATGTCATACTAAGTAGTTTAATCTATATCTTCAGAAGAGATATGATAGGAGTGGATGAGAGCCAGATCAATATTTATGTCCTTTTTTTACTACTAATTATCTGCCCTGCCCAGTAGGTGGCGATATGCACGAAGAATACGAAACGCCAAAAGCAAAAAAAAAGTGGAGATTGATAAAAAAGGACTTAAATATTTATCCGTTTCTCACCCACACTTACAGTATCATATAGTTTCTGAAGACATGGATTTAAACACCAGAGTAGTATCGATAACTTTTATGCTGCCTTTATTAGCTTTTGGAGCTTCAAAATTTTGGTACCCATTCACTTGCATTGTATGGACCAGTAGAGCTGAGATATTCTTCCAAAAATCTGTTTTCAGCAGAAGAAAGAAAGTCATACACATGGCATGGAATGGCATGAGTATATGTGAATTATGAGAAAATTTTCATTTTTGGGTGAACTATTCTATACTAAATATATTCTGAATGAGCTGAAGCTTAGTGATCAGAGATCATCAAGCCGATACCAAAGATTATGGCAAGTGTTTCTACTATCATTATTCATCATTATTCAGCTTCAACATCTAGAATCTTTAGGTGACTGTGGTCAAAAATGTATCCAGGGTATTGTACCATTATGTGAGAAAACTGGCTTCCAAAAAGGGGCAAGTCTGTGTAAGCACAATATAATATTTAAAATGCTAGATACAACATTTTACACAGAAATAATGGCTGACTATTGCCTCTGCTTATTGTTCAAAGTGCTGCTTGCTTGTTGCTAAATGTCTTCTTTCTGCTTACGAATTAGTGAAGTACACTTGCAATGTACAGTACCAATTTATAGTATAACAAGCCAGTGAAGAATGTGAAGTTTGTTATGATTTTTGAAGCCTGTACATATTCACTATCAATTGCATCAACAATGAAACCAGAAATGAGGCAGAGCAGAAGAGAAAGATCAAAGCTGAAAAGTGGAGTAAATACAAAAGAGCTCATGCCCATATTTATAACAGTTACAGCCCCTTTTCCCTGTAAACCTTTTTATTCACACTAAATAACAAAGGTAAAGAAAGCTGATTCAGTCATATCCAGTCAAAGTGATGTGTGTTCTCGCAGCCTGACAAATCTGCACTGTATTTGTATATTCTACAGTAGCCCTGTGTTTTGTAAGCTAATTAAGCCAAAAATAACAAAGGTATGCATGTTCACAGATATTGTTAATAATACAGTCCATCCTTTAATTAGCTCTCGTTTCAATGAATATTAAAAAGCTGACATTTAGACGCAGGGCCTGTCTGCTAAATTCAAGTAACAGCGGGCTTAGTTTATACCAGTTCTAGCGATGACTGACAACATCGCTCATGGATTAACTCATTGAGCAGATTCCAAAGCAGGCCTGAGTAGCCTGACCCATCTGTCATGAACAAGACCAATTAAAACCTGTACATGCTTGTGTCAAACAAACAGTTATAAGACAATACTTTACATGAGGAACTAACTGACTTTGAGTAACCTCAAGTGTTGCAGAGGTGATCTTTTACAGTTGTAATTTATACACTATATTTTGGGGGAACAAGAGACAAAGGAAGTGATAACAAAGAAAAAAGGATTAACTACAATAGCTGAGTGACATTGTTAAGGTACAGTGAAGTGTGTGCTGAAATCCAGTTCTCTGTAAAGTTAATCTGTTAGTTTACCATATGGGTTATCCCTGATTTGTAACAGGACCGGTGGGGGCTGTGATAAGCACATACCAGATTTTGGCAAATTGGAAGGAGGTTGTTAAATGTCACTGCATCAATACAATTAATATATCAGAAAAATGCACAGAGAGGATTCCATCAATAATCCAGGCACAAAGAAGTGCTATCCAGCTAAAATGTGAATGAGATGAATTTTTCATAAAAATTTAATGGAAGACTTTTGGGTTTGGCTTATTTTGTGAAGTCAAAGCGAGACCCAGACACTACAAAATCTAAGGTCTTTGCATCATCATAGAAAATGGCCAGCTTAAGATTACAGTAGTATAGAAATTGTCTAGAACATGAAAGCACTTGAACATGGAAATAAACTATATGGTGAACTTCAATAGCGGTGAAAGGGAGACCGCTGCAAATATTATTTTTGAGCTCCTATTTGCTCCAACAGCAAAGCAAAGTCCACTATTACGTTTTCATGACTTTCCAAAAAGGGAAAAAGAGAGAGCTGTGAATTTTAGCAGTAATATCAGACAAAGTATATCGATATAAATGTCTATTAAATAATCTAAAAAAAATCTACTCTGCTAAATTAAGGCAGAAACACATGTGAAAATGGTCCATTGGACTAGCCATCAAACATGAAGATCATTGAGATCAATATGACATTTTGACAGACCAGAAACACATTCAATAGTAATAACATGTTGTTTACAAGCTGTAAACCAGATTTCACACTGTGAATGATGTCCTGAAGCTGAGTTGTAACCATTCGGGGCTGCAGGGGTGTTCATTGACTGTCTGCACCTCATGGAGCTCACCCAGTTTGGCCTCGAGTCAACGCAGTCTCCATATGCTTGGGAAAGACTTACCAACAGTCCAGAGAACATCCTCTGCAGGTGCACGGTACGGACATGGTGTGTGACTGACCTTTGACCTATTTGTTTTGTCCAGTGAGAAATAGACTACTTTCTTTAACTCCAGTTTATGTCTTATGATACCCTGTGTTCATATCCAGTGTTTACATAAACTAGCTTAGTACACACATGACTGGAATGGTTATGAAATGTTGATTTCAATTTAAGTTTGGGTTAGGATGCAGCTGTTGCTTGGTGTCACACAGGAAGACTTGGCACTGTTACTTAGCCTAAGGTTATTGCCACAGTTGATAGATACAGCTCAGATGCTCAAAATTTGAGTCAGCAATGGTACATTTTAATATCGCACACAACAAAAGGCTTTGAAATTACTATTCTAACATCTAGGCAATCGCTTACGTACTCAAAAACAAATTCTCTGATTCATTTGACGATGAGTTTGTTTGCCACATTTTCGAGCATCTAAAAAAAACATTGCTATGGTGCATACAACTCATCAAAGCCAAATTACCAGCTGGTATATGAAGAAATATTATAAAACAGCACCAAGTCTACTTACTACTTCGGTTGGTCTTGATCTTGGCCAGAAGTTTATGAGCTGAGGGAAGGTCTCCATTCTTCACAGCTAGAAGAAGGTCCTGCTCCTTGCCCATGGCTCTTGTCCAGCTTCCGAAGAAGTTGCAATTGGGCTCACAATGTCATGATCCTCTCTGTTCACAAAACTGTGGATTTGGCTTTTGGTTGACTATATCGTTCTCTCAAATTTAGCTTAATAATTTATCATATTTTCCTCTTTGACAGAACAGGGGGGGAAACTTTGTGTTTAAGGTTTTACTCTACATAAAGTAGATGTTTGAAGTTGAACAGTGAGTATGCACTAAGTGTAAGCCATCCTTAAAGCCAGAGACATCACACAGGAAACCTAGGGGATGAACAGAAATGCTGTATTATCACTAAAACTCTATTGACTAACATTCTGCACTGTACATTTCCTAAGTTCTCCATACTAATAATACACTTTAAGGTAAAAGCTGTCCATTAGAGAAAACCTTTGGCAAGTTAATGAAGAACATTGCACATATTTAGACATTTCTTGCTATATTTACATCATTCTTAAATGCAACTAAGGGCGTCTTTACACAGCAAAGTTAAGCCTGCTCTGTGCCTGCTCAAAATTGTGTGTTAAGACACAAAAGCCAGACTAAATGATGCCTGCTCTGACCCACCTCAGCCCCTAGTATCAAAGGCAAATCTTATGCTGCTTTGGTTCTGTGTAAACGAAATGCAGCATAAGTGCACCCTTAAACTTTGTTGTTATCATGATATAGCATATATTTCATAATTTAGTTTCATATTTAAAATAGTTATTTCATATTTTGATTAATTTCATATTTCCATATTAATAATTGTATAGTTTAAACATTAATCTCATAACATGATTTATGCATGTTTAATTGTTGTGTATATGCATTTGTACCTGCTCTTAAACTGTCTGAGTAAATACACCTAAACACTGACATAATCTGTAAAGATAACAATAATAATAATAATAATAATTGTGATTATAGTAATAATAGTTGTGATCAATGGGAAACCTTTTACTTCATAAAACAACCTAAGAGCGCTTATGTAATCCAAATGGGTATAACTTTGTTGTTCCATACACCATTGGACGTTAAAGTAACGTAAAACGGTAAAGAGGTCGTTAAAAATAATCTTACAGATTCATGAAAACTTTCCTGTCAGGCTACCTGTCTGGATATTTTTTAAGATAGGCGATTCACATACAACAAATAAGCAGCAGCAGCAGCAGCAGCACATCTAAGCATTCGGAGAAGGTACTCACCGATAAGAACATATATTCCATTAAATGTAAGATATCAAAAGTACAATCATCTCTGTAGTTTCTGCTCGTGGAAGCGCAAAAGCGCAATGGCATACTTGTGAACGTGTTTGACACAAGTAAGCGCTGAGCTATGTGTGAGCGCGCGCGAGCGTCTCTCACGCGCATCCCCGTGTATTCTCTTCCTGAAAGGTGCGCTATGAATTTTTCTTCCAACAATGTATCCAATAAAATCCTCATTATGTTCAGAGGTTTGCATTGCCACATGTATGTCCCAATTGCTTATATATAATTGCATTTTATCATTTACGTACAATTGGTGTTAATCGTGACTAGCCTAGCAATATTTAACATACATATGTTTTGATGATGATTTAGGTAATACTGTAAATCGTTATTCTTTACAACTCGAACACCATATGCGAAATCACTGCGCAAGGTTAAAGGCGAGTGCGACATCTACTGGCCGAACGATACAATGACCCCAAGAGTTGCTGGTGTTTACCTCAATCACACGTCACGTTTAAAAAAAAGTTAGAATTCAAACACGCTCTTTTCAAGTTGGATGACAGGTTGCAAGAAAACCATAGACCTGACCGACTGTGGTATTGTTAAATTTAATTTATAATTAATTTCAAAATGCAAAATACACAATAGAAAAACAATGCAAAAAGTAAAAAAAAAAAAAGAATGATGTCCTACATTTGCAGCACATCAAACATTTTCACATTGTGAAATAACGCACTGACTCAGACTCAACTATTTTATTTATCTAGTCATTTATTGGGTCTCTTCAAGGAAGTCAAAAGTTATTTCAAGGAACCAAATACCCACCTAGATGTTTGGTTTTCTCAAAAACAACCAGATCAATTTCTCTTCATGAAATTAATTTGCACTTTATTTTTAAATGTACAAGCTTGAAAAAATTAAACACTACTATTTTATTCATTTACAATACACTGTCTTCCAAAAGTATTTAGACCCTGAACAAATGCTCACTGAATTACAAGTGCTATTTTTTTGTTATTGCTTGTGTTACACTTACATCACATGTGTGCATAGCCAGAAGTAGTAGTGGGTCTGAGATGCAACCATCTTTTGGTTTTTAATAGACTTGCCTTAATAAACCTAAGGGTAAGACATACAGTAGAGAATTAAATAAATAAAATAAAGATTACTAAAAGGTAACCCGATGACTGTTAGTGGTATTAAATCGAAGACCAACTAATTTGTGCACATATGGTAACGTTAGCCTCTACCTGTTTCGCACATATTTGAGGAAATCTGGGTGGAGGGTCTAGTAACAACACCCACTGTAATAATTCCTTGGCCTTCAAAAAAAACATCACACTGAATGCAAAAAGCTTAAGAAAAGCTTAAGTAACAGAGTTTGCGTTCATTTTAACCCATGAATAGGCTTACACTTTTACTCTGTGGGTTGTAGAACAGTATATATAAACAATGTAACACCCAGTTTACCTTTTTTAGATGTGTGATGTTAAATTGAATCTATATAACTAATAGTAAAAATGGTGTCAAAGTTAAGCAATTTCAAGCAGTGATGTTGTCAGCAGGCAATGTTTCCTGTGTAGCATGCTGTATTTATAATCATGTCGCTGGTTTATGGTGAGGATAATTAGTATTATATACTGAAACATTCCGCACAAGATAAATCCTGGCTCACAAATGAAAGATTTGTTCAGTCATTGTGCATTCTACACAGTTAAACCACAAAAACAAATTCATCTGATTACAAAACTTTATTCACACCCTCTGACATGTGTATCATTCTTCAATAACCGATTACACATATTCTTATAAAAGATGCAAACATTACAATTAGCATTCACTAAATGTATTGGTATGACGTTCAGTCATGTTGCAAAATCGAACGAATTGTACTTGCAAGCATGTAATCTCCAAAGAAATATATATAAAGTCTTAGGCACATAAGATGTTTCACAAATGCATTTGTCTTAAGATGGTTATTTTTATCTTCAGCTTTAGTGTCAACAGGAAATATAAATGTTAGACTCACAAACATTAATTTTGTAAATAGAAAAGATTAGAAAAGAAGAACAGGGAGCCCTGCAACAAATGACATGCCCACTTTGCATCTTGCAAAAACCTTTCAACATTTCATTTACGTGAACCACCACTTTGAAAATTCAGAATCCCTGTAATGACCCAAGTATTATTGTGCATAGAGTCTGTTAAAAAAGACAAAAATAACTTCATGATTTAGGCTACTGTTTACTAAGAACAACATATAGTAAAGTTCAGAACATTTAGACTTAATCGCCCTTAATTTGTTCATTCGCAACAAATATGTTCATCTAATACAGGCTTATCATGTTTTAACCTAAAATATGTATTAAATATATTACAACTGACATAAACACAAGTACGATTGATACTAAATTAATTTATCTTGGTAATTTGATTTTTTATTTTATATATATATATATATATATATATATATATATATATATATATATATATATATATATATATATATAGGACACTTTTAACAGATTCTTTTTTTTTCACCCATTAAATAAATGTTTTCATCTCTTGATGATATAGTAAAATATTATAGTAAAACTAAGCCCTAAACCACATTCCTCTACTGTTCCTGTCTTCTTTTTTCTCAGGTATGATGGTGCTTTTCAATGCACTGTATTTCTGGGATCCACAGAATGTTTGTTGGATTGGCCATGGCCGTACACAGAATAGAGGAAGTCCTCATGTCTTTGTTTTGTTTAAGTTCTCTTGTCTTTGGTAGAGTCTAATGATTCCAGAGTCATGCAGTTTTTTCCACATCTTTATCTCCAGACCATAGTCATGGTTAATATAGAAAATTACATTTGTTTTTTTGAACCTTTCAAAGTAATAGTTTGAGTACTTTTGGTGGTCTTTTGTGATGTACCCATAGGCATCCACCTGATTTTGGGCATAAAAAAAGAGCATTTTTAAGTAATAGGCTAATAATTTAAATGTATTAAGCAATTATTTAGAGACATGTGAAGGAATGGTAACAGGAATCCCCTGGTTATTGATTGGAGATGTTGCTGAGCTACAAACAGCCTGATATTTAAAAACAAGCTGCACTAATACACACCAATACAGTAATGCTAACAAGGTATGCTGCATAGACTATGTACTGAACATACCATTATTAAGGTCACAGCTGTCACATCTCAAATGCACCAAAATAACTTTGTTATGCGATTGACTTTACCATTGTAAAATAATACATTTTACTTACAATATCACATGTGTGAATAGCCAAAAACAAAGCAAATGCTCCATTGGTTGGTCTGTACATTGCCCAGTTTTTGTCCTGCAGCTGGTTGGATGCCATGAATCTGGTTTTAAAAACAAAATATTAAAAATATTAAAATAAAATCTGCAGTCATGCAAAAGAGAGAGGTAACACTGACATGTTCCAAAAGGGGGGTTACATAGGTTTGTTTCATTTAAACAAAACTACTAAACATCAGTACAAAGCTTTTGTCTTCAAGAGGTTACCTGTTGCGAATGTATCGAAGAAAATCTGGATGAAGAACATAGAATCTACTTTCATTAAACTGCCCATGGAAGAAATTCAGTGGCCTAGTGAAGAAAGGGTAAACAAATAATTTGGCTTTTTTTTTTTTATTTATTAATTAGCCTTCACGTGTCAAACCTTTACTGGGTAATTCCTGATATCCTAAGCAACAGCTTATTCAATCCTACTGAACACAAACACAAAGGTAGTCATAATAGGGGCATAAACAATATTTTCATAGATTTTTACCAAGAATTTGTCTGGTTGGAGCAATGGTGCAGTGGTAGTACAGATGCTTTTGACATGTAACAGCTGCAGTCTAAATTTGAATTATATTTTGTTAGTATATCTGTTGAGGTGAAGCCTATAGTTTTGCTGTCTTGCTGACCTTCAAGGATGCATGTTCTTAATATAAACACTGTTGCATTCACCCATTACTGACTAAGAATATTTGTGTCATGTAGTGTGCTCTTCTTATTATTTTAAAATGCCATGAAGATACTTTATAACATCTGTACACTATGACTATCATGGTTCAATCTTTCATTGTTCAATCTTTTGGATTAGGCAGTTGTTTGTCGCTTTGTGTAATATTCTTCACAATGTCAGCAGGACAAATTAATAGAAGCGCTACACATGCTCCTGTCTTCCTATCCTGAAGATGGCTGTCTGATGGATTTTCTTTGGTGACTTGAACATCCATCTGGATATACTTCCAAGTCTCTGACTTTCTAGCTCTGGAAAAAAGCTACAATGTCAATGAGGATATTTTTTGGTACTTTTAATTACTTTTCAGAAATGTTTGTTGCTTTCTATATAAATGTTGTGTATTTGCACATGCTGACTGAAGGAAATAGAGCTTGATACTGTACCTCACACCCTTAAAGGACCCTGTGGCTTCTTTTCCCTGTAGTAGACCTTGGAGCCACTGGAAGTCTCTCAGGCCTTCAGGGATCATGACGTATTTGATGCCCTGTTGAATAACGCCATATAGTCCATTAGAAAATCACTTTTGTCAGCGAAACTCTTTAATGTAATTTCCCCAAGTGTCTGTATGAAGGAATACTTTTAACAACAATATTGTCATCACATAATCACCCTCATGTTGTTCCCAAACCAAGTGATATTCTTTCATGCATGGAACACAAAATTAGATTTTCCATATGACAAACATGAATGTGAACTATTCCCAATCACTATAGCACTATAAAGGCTTCACAGTAGTCCATACAAATTGTTCACTATATTGTACTATAAGTCTTCAGACATGAAACGGTAGCTTTGTATCAAGAAAAAAAGCAGACATTTGTGTCATTTTTTATAAATCTTCCCTCCACTGTAGCTCTAAAATATTGTCTACCTTCATTGAATGTAAAAAGAGCAATGTGAATATTTTGCTGAATATCTCCTTTTGTGTTCCTTATGCATACACATGCTCGCACACACACACACACACACACACACACACACACACACACACACACACACACAAATAAATTGTAAAAAAAAAAAAATATGTACATGGACTGTAATTTTCATTTTTGGGTGAACTATTCTTTTAAAAATTACTGACCTTATCTTGTGGAATTCTGTCATAGCCATATTGTTTAAATATTTGAAGGCTGGCATATAAGGAATAAGCAGTATGCACATAGACAGAGGTTTTACTTCCAACATCCTTCTCAAATCCTTTTGTTAGTGCCCCATTCACTCTATTTAGGAATAAATAACATCATTGGAAAAACTGTCATGATTTCAGAATGAATGTCCATTTTAATCACATCACAAGCATTAACTTTGCTCTACTTCGATTACCTGTTTACCTCATGATTTTATTTACATTGCAGAAAGTTTATTCTCATTCTTCTAAGAAACTGAGGCTCTTAAATAAGCATAGCTGCACATTTTATTTACATTTACATTTATGCATTTGGCAGACACTTTTATCCAAAGCGACTTACAGTGCACTTATTACAGGGACAATCCCCCCAGAACAACCTGGAGTTAAGTGCCTTGCTCAAGGACACAATGGTGGTGGGGATTGAACCAGTGACCTTCTGATTAACGGTTATGTGCTTTAGCCCACTACGCCACCACCACTCCTATTTGCAAAAACAAGTTATGATTTAGAACTTTCATGCTCACCGAAAAACATAATCATGGGAGTCAATCTCTTTGCCCATCCTTGAGTTATTGAGAATGCCACCAGAACCCACAACAGCACAGCGGATACAGCCATCCTTTGCACTTCCAGGAACCGGCAGTAATATTGAAGACTTAGGCTTTGGTATCAAATCAACTCCTAATTTTATCTCTTTAAGGAGGAAAAAGATTAATGAATGCAAAAGAATGGAATGTTCATGAGTGCCCAGTCAATTTGGCCACTTTGAAGAGCATGTAATTCTTTTTTGTTTGTTTGTTTGAAATCACAATAAAACATCTGTACATATTATGAACATGTTTTTTTTTTTCATAAGTATTTTTTAGTGTGTGATCATTATCAAGAGAGAATATGTTTATCTTTGGCAATCAACAATTATTAAAAGCAATATTTACCTACTGCACCCCTTTCTCAAACATATTCAGGATGTGCAGGAGATTTCACTTGCCTGCAGAATGTTGCTTAGAAAATGAGCCAGAAATGTTGTGCTATGTGCCTTACGTCTTTACCATTGTAATTGTACTCCATGAAGCCAAAAGGATTGTTGAAGTGTGCCAGACGATTCCATTCTGTTACACTAAGTTGACCTCTGTACAGCCATAGTTGAATGTTGGGAAGGACAACTTTCTGGAACTTGGGATCCTTAGTGTTGTGTAGGGACTTTAGACAGGTCTGTGTAACAGTGATCTTTCTTAAATCAAAACTAACAACTGCACAGTGATTTTAGAATACAATAAAAAAATAAATTAATTAAATTAAATTAAAAAAATATATATATACATATATATATATATATATAATCATTTTAATTAAAATTAAATTAAAAACTACTTACTGTAATTCTTGTTTGATGGTCTTGCAAATACACATCCTCAAATTCCCACTCAGGAAGTTTCTTAAAATTTTTCTTATATAGAACTGGAATAGGGGTTATATTTGCTTCAAGCTCATTGGAGTAAGAAGTGTTTTCTTCTTTGTAGAAACTTGTAGTTCTAAATGATGATAAATCCAATGCAGAAGTGATGTTAGTTTTATTAATTAGTGTATGATCATCTGTGGGCTTGTGAGTTGCTTCCCAAAGAATTCCAGAACTCACTACTATTCCTTTGATTCTTATAAAGGAAAGAAAAACAGCAAAAAGTAAAAAAATAAATAAAAAAAAAAGAGCTTTTTTTTCTGTTTAATCCACAAAGTTCAAGTATTAAATAAAAATGACAGTACTGATATCTGTAAACACAAGTGATTAGAATATCAAAACATGATGTCTACAAAAGATTCTCTGCTATGAGTATTCTTTAAACTTACCCAGTCCACTTTTCATGAAGATTAATCCAGAGTACAAAATAGAGCAGCACGCAACAGGTCAAAATGGGACCAACAAGACCCAAAGATTTCTGCATATTTCTTGACCAATTCTCACATCTTGTGTTCTTGCACTATGTGAAAGACAGTATTACAACAGTATTCTCGAGTTGTAATCTAACAATACGAATTCACTGAGTCACTAAACCATGTTTGTTTCTGGATTAGGAGACACTGGGACTAGCATCAAACATTTTCTAGGGTGGGGTTAATGTTGAAAGTCTCAGGTACATACCTTGAAGTCTTCATTTGTGTTCATATGAACAATGTTATTTCTTTATTTAATAAATAGTATTGCTAAAATATATAATTATATATATTATATTCACACACACTACTGGTGAAATTATTATTATTATTTATTTTTTCTTCACATTTTAGAATAATAGTAAAGTCATCAAAACTATGGAATAACATAAATGGAAATATGGGAATTATGTTTTGACTAAACAAAATCCTAAATAAACCAAAACGGTGTTATATTTTATCATCTTCAAAGTAGTCACCCTTTGCCTAGATTTTGCAGACATGTACTCTTGACATATTCCCAAACAACTTTGAGGTATCACCCTGGGATGCTTTTTAAACAGTATTGAAGGAGTTTCCATCTATATTGGGCACTTATTGGCTGCTTCTCTTTATTATTTGGTCCAAGTCATCAATTTCAAAAAAGTTTTTTTCATTATAAACTTTTAGTTTAAAATGAAATAAATTAATATGGAGGCGCAATTATGTTTTTGTCTAAAATATAATTTCAAACATTTAAGCATACACCTTCAGATCAAAATATTTTTAAGATCATGAGAAACATTTCAGTCAAGAAAACAACTTTTGACCGGCAGTGTGTGTGTGTGTGTGTATATATATATGTATTTATTTTGTCAATAAAATTGTGAAAATCTGGACAAAACAAAGGAAAATACATTGAAATATTGTTTTTTTTTTAAAAGGACAATTTTTCAAACAGATATGACACAAAATGTTATAGATGAATACATAATATAAACAAAATAGCCTAAAAGACTTAAACATAGCCCAAAAAGTGTAAATTTATTTTCTTCTTTTTTTTTTTTTTTTTTATTTCACCAGAAAGATTAACAAAACAATCAAACATGAACACATAAAATGCAGTGGGGTTCAAAAGTTAAATTTTTTTAAATGTTATTTTTTTTTTTTTTTTTGTGCATTCTTCTAATTACTAAAATTAAATTTTTGTAAAAAAAAAAAATTACAGATTATATCAGCATAACAATTTGAGTGAAAAGTGAAGACATTTCAGAATTCCCAATTATTCCCCCCTTTCATTTCATGATGCACTTGAGCTGGCATGGACTCCACAAGTTTGTGAGCATGCACAACAGACATCACATTTTAAACACAAGTACAATCTAAGGATTTTCCATCAAGTTTGTTATTACATATTCCTGTGGTGCCCGAAGAACCATCACAATGACCAAAGACTTGTTAAAACTCCTATAGCTCTCAGCATGGCACTAGCAACACCAATGTCATGTATTCGTTTCCCAGGACATTTATGTATTGATCAGTTTAATACCTTGAATGCTCTGTAAATTGCTTTGGATAAAAGCATCTACCTAGTGTATAAATGTTAAAGTAAAATGGCAATTTATGTTACATGTCCCACTGCCCTCTGTAAAACTAAGCCCTAAACCACATTCCTCTACTGTTCCTCTCTTTTTTCTCAGGTATGATGGTGCTTTTCAATGCACTGTATTTCTGGGATCCACAGAATGTTTGTTGGACTGGCCATGGCCGTACACAGAATAGAGGAAGTCCTCATGTCTTTGTTTTGTTTAAGTTCTCTTGTCTTTGGTAGAGTCTAATGATTCCAGAGTCATGCAGTTTTTTCCATATCTTTATCTCCAGACCATAGTCATGGTTAATATAGAAAATTACTTTAGTTTTTTCAAACTTTTCAAAGTAATAGTTTGAGTACTTATGGTGATCCTCTGTAATGTAACCATATGCATCCACCTGATGTTTGACAGAAAAGAGCCATTTAAAGTAATATTCTTTAAATATGATCAATAAATGAAATGTTCAACACAATTATGAAGAGACATCAGACATGTGAAGGGATGAAAATAGGAATCCACTACAGTAAATGTGGTTATTACTTTGATATGGCATTGCAAAGCTACAAACAGGCTGACAATTATGAACAGGCTGAACTAACAGAATAAATAATATATTTACTTACAATATCACATGTGTGAAGAGCCAAGAACAAAGCAAATGCTCCATTAGTTGGTCTGTACATTGCCCAGGCTTTGCCCTGCATTTGTTTGGATGGCATGAACCTGTTTTGAAAAAAGGGTGTTATTCAGAAGAGGCAGATCACACGTAATCTTTTCATGAGTAGGGTCTAAATTTCCCTGCAGTGCCCCCTTGAGTGAGTTATTTTTGTATGTAACACGTGCTGATAGAGATGGGCAGAGTGTAGAGTAGTATTTAAATATTTTATTTAATTTATTTACATTTTTGATTTCTTGTCAAAATTATATAAAAATTTGTTTTTTACATCTAAAAAATTTAACTAATAATATCACCAGTCAGTTTTGCCTATATGCACTGATTGACATCTAATGTGAACAGACTTGGCTGCGTGCATCAGATAATCATGCTCAATCAGCATGTTTTCACTGTGAGTATACACATTTTCAACTGTTATTGTGGTGCTTTGTGATAGTTTGGCTGTCTGTTTCAGAAAAAAAAATTATTATTTGCCCGAAAAGACTGTTTGAGTTGCTGTTTGTTTGACGAATGACAACCACTACTAATGTAAACAAATAGCTGCATGCAGTGGAGGAAGATCACGTTTGATGTACTGACTGTGCGTATAAGAGTTGTGAACTTTTTGTCATGGTACTTTGGTGACGAGTTGGATGTATGTATATAATACTCTGAGTAACTGTTTAAGCAAATATAAATGACATATGCTTGACCATTCTGTCGGCATGGAAGACGATTTTAATCTGGCAGCTTGCAACATAACTTGCTGTTGCAGAAACACATGTGTGATGCTGCTCTGCAGGGCCCAGTTATAAACTGTCACATATGTTAAATGAAAGGGTTAAACGCTTTAAAGGGGATCATTTTGAAATGTTGATTGTTCTCCGTTACCTGTTGCGAATGTATCGAAGAAAATCTGGGTGAAGAACGTAGAATCTGCTCTCATTAAAATGCCCATTGAAGAATTTCAGTGGCCTTTATGGGAAAATATACAATGTTTGTTAAACGATGGAAAAAAAAAAATCTGTTACATGAATTTCAATAATACATTTTTGTAAAAAATCTTTAATAATTTGCTGAAATCTTACACACAAAAATCTAACCTTCACAATTTTTTACACAAAAACACTAATAAATCTAACACAAATAAAGTGAGTAATGCATTACATCTGGAGTGAGTTGTTGTAAACTTGGGCACCTGTAATTTAATTTTTGCTCTTGATCCAATGCAGCAGTTACTGTTTATGATCTGTATAGCTGTTGTTTACACCATGTGTGTCACCATGTGCTACTAATTTATACATGATATGTTGTATAATGTGCTTCCATAGAGCATGCTGTATATTGCTTTTATTTTGCATTGACCTGCTGATGCACATGTATTGATTTGACATTGCATTATAAGTTGAGAATTTAATATTTTGTTAGTAAATGGCACAACTCCTTTCTCTTACTTGTTTAGCTGCCTGGATGCATGAATTGCTGAGGTTTTGGGCATGTGCTTGATTGAAACACTAATGCATTCAACCACACGTGACTGAGAAGGTTTGTTTGCCTTTCTCATTCTAAACATCACTGAACATTTTGTATACTGTAACATCTGGTAACTAGTTTCAGACATTTTTTTTATACTTCTTAATCTTAGACTTTCTTCATGGGTTGAAGAGAGATTTTCCCCCATTCCACTTAAAATAGCTTAACTTAAAATGTTAATTTTAAGCTATTTAAGTCTTTATACTCATGTAGCTGATTTGTATAGAATCACTGTGTGAGTGTTTGCATATGCTTGGAGAAATATAGGTTGATACTGTACCTCACACCCTTAAAGGACCCGATAGCTTCTTTCCCCTGTAGAAGACCTTGGAGCCACTGGAAGTCCCTAAGGCCTTCAGGGATCATGACGTATTTTATGCCCTGATGAATTACAGGGAGTCAGTTACAAAATCATGTCTCTTAGCAAAACATTTTAGAGTGATTTCACTAAAGATTTAACCAGATAGAGCTGCAAGCCACAAAATACAAATCATCTCAAAGATGAAGATTTATCAGGGCATCTAGTCTTTATGTTGTATGTATGTCATTGTGTATTCACTCTCATGTTGTTCCATACCTGTATGACTTACTTTCCTTCCATGAAGCACACAGGGAGATGGAAGACAAAATGTTTAGGACTGGCAGACTCAATCACAGTTCAATTTCATTGTATGGAAAAGACTAGTGTCATCTGATCATAATTTCTCCTTTTGTGTTCCACATAGGAAAGAAATTCATGCAGGGTTGGAATGGTATGACATACAAAAAAATTGTCTATCGACTACATGCCATTTATTTTATAGTTTCATCCATTACTTTCAAAGGCTCCATGGAGGATAAAACAATGGGTCAAAGACCATGTATAAGTTATTATTTAGGTGTTAACCAGCAGCAATATTTGCAGTTTGATTACAAAATTACATAGTTTGTAAAATAGTTCAGTATAGAACTGTGTGCTCATAAAAGAAACAACGTTTTTATAAATGATAAAAGTTAACTGACCTCATCTTGTGGAATAATGTGATTGCCATACTTTCTAAATCTTAGAATGGTGCTGTATAAGGAAAAAGCTGTATGCACGTAGACAGATGTTTTATTTCCAACATCCTCCTCAAAACCTTGGATAAGGGCCCCATTGACTCTAATTAGGAGGAAACAGTATGAATAAAAATGGTCATAACCTCAGAATAATTTGATGTGGGTGTGCATTATCAATATAATATTAACATAACTATTTAATTCACACAGTTTGCATTGGAAATGTACCTTAAAACTGCAAGATGTGTTTCACACAAAATCTATTCTCATTCTTTCAAAAACCGAGGCTCTTTTAAAAAACAGCCACAAAAATCATTCACAACATAATGTGGGGTTTAAACGTCTACATTGAAAATCTAGGATTTGGGATCTAATTTAAACTTGAAAAGTAACAGAGTTTTACGATTTACAACATTTTAAAACAAAAATGTTACGAAGTTATAATAAATGTTACATTTAAAAAATACATTTGATTCTACACTATTTCTAGCTCACTAATTAAATGAAAAAAAAATTGCAACATTGATTATCTTAAGGCATGAAGCATTAGGTTTTGCACATACTGGAGCTTATTCAATCTGGAGTGCATCCTGTCGTTAACCCTTGTACACTTATATTAAAAAAAAAAAAAACCTGTTCCATATGTTTGAGACAAATTTGACATGAAACATCAAATGTGGAACCCCAATTTTTTTTATTTAATGAAATGTATTAACACTATCTTCACTAAGTAAAAACACTGAAGTTTTGCATTTCTATAGGTATTGTTTTACCTTATTTCCCTTAAAATTACTCAAATACTCAATTTTGTTCATATAAAATAAGCACATTTTATGTTATCTTCACTTCCACAAAAACATCCCTTTCAGTAACTTGTCAAAACATCAAAATATGTTATGCATAGGGGGTCTATGGTGATATCTGCTGAAATAAACATTTAAAATTGCATTAAATGACAACTATGGCCAGTAGATGGCTTCAGTGATCCAAACATTGGCTGATATCTATAAGCCAATGTTCAAACAAACGTAATTTCTAGAGACTATCATAAGTCATGCATTGCATGAATACAGTAATTAGACATTATAAAGTTCAATCAATTTGTAAAAAAAAATAAAATAATATTGTGTAGAAGGGTGAGATTTTGCAATGATGCACAATATGCTGACAGTCAAACCTGAACATGGTGTTAGGGCTGTCACCTTGGCCCAGTAAAATTCCTAAACACCTTATCAATGACCGAAAAACATATTGCTATTCATCATACAAGAAATAAAACTTTTTTTTATGATTGCTTACTGCATCCAGCATAAAACCTGTGCCAAGTCAAACAAGCCGAAAGAAGAAAAAGACGATTTATGATTGTTTACTCCTTGTTTGATATGGAAATTACCACATATATAGCATATCATTAAATCAAACAATAACATTTTGCACTCAAAAAAACTTTTAGCCTATTCTGAAGATACACATTTAAATTTCATAGAAAACTTTATTATCAAAATTAATTGAGTGATTTCAAACTAAATGTAATTAATAAAATGAATTAGTTTTTTTTATTGTATTGTTAAAGATTACTCAATTCAATTTAATGGAACTTTGTTATGAAATGTATATGTATAAATATAAAAAAAATAGGCTTTTATTTATTTCTATTTTTTTGAGTGTTGGATATTATGAACCAAAGAGATCTTACAGTAAAAGGAAGGACATTCCTTTTTTGGACATGTTTTCCAGACCATTAAAGTGTTATAATAAGCAAACAAGTTTAAAGGATTTTTATGTGGTTTATGAGGACATTTCTAGTGTCCTCATAATTGAAATAGCTTAAAAAACATTAAACGATGTTTTATTGAAAATGTAAAAATGCAGAAAGTTTTTTGTGAGGGTTAGGTTTAGTGTGGTTTTTTATTAAACTTTTCACTAAAAGTGTTATGCTGATAATAAAATGTGTGACCTTTGAACCCCATTGTATATACAAAATGCAATGTCTGTGCATTAAAACTTTCATGCTCACCGAAAAACATAATCATGGGAGTCAATCTCTTTGCCCATCTTTGAATTATTGAGAATGCCACCAGAACCCACAACAGCACAGCGGATACAGCCATCCTTTGCACTTCCAGGAACCGGCAGTAATATTGAAGACTGAGGCTTCTGTATCAAATCCACTGCTACTTTTACCTCTTCAATGAGAAAAATAAATCCATTGAAAGAAAAAGAAAGTGCATAAAACCAACCACTTACAAGTTACAAGTAACCTTACAATTAAAAATAAAAAACGACAACAAAAAAAAACACATAAATATTATTTAAAATTCATTAACTAAATCCAAGCCTATCATGGCATGATTATCTTTGGCTGGTGACAGTAAGCCAAAGTAATATTTACCTATGGCACCCCTTTCTCAAACAAGGATGTGCAGGAGATCTTACATGCCTGCAACGTGTTACTTCTGAATATGTTTCTGTGGTGTTTACCATTGTAATTGTATTCCATAAAGCCAAAGGGGTTGTTGAAGTGTGCTAATCGATTCCATTCTGATAGGTTGAGCAGACCTTTGTACAGCCATAACTGAATGTTAGGAAGGAGCGCTTCCTGGAACTTCAAATCCTCTGTGTTTTTTAGGGACTTTGGACAGGTCTGTGGAACAGTGATCTTTCAAAGATCAAAACAATCAACTGCACAAATGTAAGAATAGTATTGAAGTACTTACTGGTTTTCTTGCCAAATGGTCTTGCAAATAAACATCCTCAAAATCCCACTCAGGTAATTTTGTAAAATTTTTCTTATAAAGAACTGGAATAGGTGTTATTGTGGCTTCACGCTCAATAGAGTGAGAGTTTTCATCTTTGTAGATAAATGTAGTTCCAAACGATGATACATCCAATGCAGAAGTGATGTTAGTTTGATAAGTTAGTGTACGATCATCTGTGTGCTCAATTTCTCCGACAAATACAGACCTTTGAAAAGAATTATGTGGAGAACATAAAACAAAACCTTTTTTGTAATCCAGACAGTTTTAACGTTTAGCAAAGCAGCATTATGTACATAGACTAGTCATTAAAATACCATAATTACTAAAATACCATTTAGGTGTTAACGAATACAAATAAAAATAAATTGTAATTTATGTCAGGTGTTAAGTTTATTCTCTGCAATACTGCATAATCTTTAAACATACCTAGTCCACTGTTCAGAAACGTTTTTCCAGAGTACTACATAAAGCAGCACACAAGAAGTCAGAATGAGACAAACAAGTCCCAAAGCTTTCTGCATATTTCATGATCTTACCTGCCTTCTCTGTTTTTCAACAGTGCCATCCAATTGTTATCAGGCTATTCAAATACATTACATCATCAAACAATATCCCCCCCCTTTTATGGCCAGCAGAGATGCATTAGCATTACTTGAACAGATAAAAACATAAATATATGCTTTAATATACAATAAAGTATTTTTCATTATTATAAATAAATAAAATAAAGAAAAAATCATATCCATTCACTGTTTTGTAATCCTACAACCTTGTAATCTAAAGCTGAAAGGTGTAATAAAATAGCAAAAAGTGAACATTGTTATCAAAATGTATACAGCTTTCCCAAATACTCACACATCTGCCATTGTTCAAACAATTAGACAGTTCTTGCCCAAACTCATGCCAAGTCAATGGGTCAGTAAGCTAAAACAAACAGCAATATTTGATACCGCCACAGAGACACAGTTAATAGTTTTCAAGTAGATCAACCAACGAACCGCTTACTTATTGTAACATATGACCTTGTCTTGTTTTACTGTTTCCCCTTTTGTTTTCCATTTGTGTCACTTTTGTTACTCAATAGTCTTCACTTTTGACCCGTCTGTAACTCCACAGTCTTGTTAGCCCTCGTGTTCATTGTTCATTGTTTTCACCTGTCCTCGTTAAGTTTCCCATTGGTTTCTGTTCATCACCTTATGTTATTTTGAGTTCTGTTTGTTCATTGGCCCTTTCTTGTATTTATACCCTGCCTGTTTGTTCAGTCACTGTCGATCGTTGTTTGTTATGGAAAGTTTGTTTAAAGCCTGCTCTGTGTTCACTTCCCGAGTTCCTTGTTTATGTTTATTTCCCCATCGTGGGTTTTCCTTTGTGTTTGTTTATTTAATAAAGTTACTGTTTGTGGATCCTCAACCTTTGTCTCCCTCGTTGTCCTACCGCTATTTGTGACACTTATAGTTGTCTCAGCATATTAAGCTGGGAAGGAGAAAGTAATTTAACACTGAAAAAGTAACAAACTTCAGATTTAAAGAATCACATTTACAAGTAGCCTAAGTGGTATAATTTTGTAAGCTCACTCGAAAGTGAACCAGACAGACAGCAAATGTTTAAAACATTTTTATTATGTTAATTTTCAAATAGTTTGCCATTTATTGCTATTCATAATTTATATATTTGGTACAAAATGATTTAATTTGTTGTGGCATGCACCACAGCCATTAGCTAAGCTGCAAATAACCAATCTACGGAACTTTCTCAGATCATTGTAAGTATTCAGACCCCTGACCAATTCTCTCATATTACCAAATTACAAATTGTACACTGAAATATCATTCTGATTGATATTTTATTTCAAAACACAAACTCAAAATGTGTTATTTTAAGGTGACATGAAAAATAAAAAAAATGAAATATCTTGCTTGCATAATATTCAACCCCACACACATTAATATTTGGTCGAGCCACCTTTTGCTGCAATAACTGCTTTTAAGTCTTTTGGGGTACATATGTACCAGCTTTGGTTTGGTTGGGTGACTGCAATTTTCAAATAGTGCCACAGATTCTCAAAAGGATTGAGATCAGGACTTTGACTGGGCCACTGTAGAACATTTATCTTTTTGTTCTTGAGCCACTTCAATGTTGCTTTGGCCTTGTGCTTGGGATCATTGTCATGCTGAAAGGTGAATTTTCTCCCAAGCTTCAGGTTTTTAGTAGACTGAAGCAGGTTCTCTTGCAGTATTTCCCTATATTATGCTCCATCCATTCTTCCTTCAATTCTAACAAGATGCCCAGTCCCTGCTGATGAGAAGCATCCCCACAGAATGATGCTGCCACCACCATATTTCACTGTAGGGATGGTGTGTCTTGAGGCATGTGAAGTGTTAGGTTTGCACCACACATAGCACTTTGAGTTTTGGCCAAAAAGCTCTATTTGGTCTCATCTGACCACAAAAGCTTCTCCCACATTGCAGCTGGGTTACTTGCATGCTTTTGCAAACTCAAGACATGCTTTCAGATGGTACTTTTAGAGTAACGGCTTCTTTCTTCCCACCCTCCCATACAGGACAGCGTTATGCAGTGCTCTTGATATGGTTGACTGATGCACCATTAATCCACTCCAAGCCACTGAACTCTGTAGCTCCTTCAAAGTGATTGTTGGCCTCTCTGTGGCTTCTCTCACAGGTCTCCTTTTTGTTTTAGCGCTGAGTTTTGAGGGACAGCCTTTTCTTTGCAATGCCTTGGTGGTGTGGTGCAGCTTCCACTTACTGATTATTTATCTAACTATGCTCATTGGGATATCCAAACATTTGGATATTATTTTGTACTCTTTCCCTAATCTATGCATTTTTATTACTTTAACTTCTGTGGAATGCTTTTGGACTTTTTTTTATATCCCAACATAAAACCAATGTCACCTAACAATAATTGATTTTGAGTTCCAGTGTTTTAAAATAAAATATCAAACAGAATGAAATTGAATTGCACCATTTGTAATTCAGTAATATGAGATAATTGGTCAGAGGTCTAAAAACTTTAGCAAGGCACAGTATTTACTCTTACTTATGACTATTTCAGACACAATGTTTGATTCCTCATGGGTTATACTGGATTTTCTGTAAAGCTGCTTAGTGTACTGGCAAAAGCACAAATAAGAAAATACACAAATACAAATTATTTGATATTTTTACTTTGCAACAAAATCTCAAAGTTTTCTCTGTGTGTCAAACAAACAAGTGATAGCCAGTGCTGAAGCATTTTACCAATCAAAAATTAGCATTAATATTTCTGATTCAAAGTAATGGATAACATCATCCAATCACGTCCATGTAAAAATTCTGAGTCTGTGTACTGATTACCATTGTCCCATGTCTGTCAAGCATTAGCTGCAGCCTGAAACTGGTCGGATTTTAGGAGTAAATGCACTTAGCTGCATAGGAAAGCTATAGGATGCTCCTTTGATCCCTATTAAGTGAATGACTTAACCTCCAGTATGCTATCTGTCTGCACTGGTCTCAGAACAGTTCAAAATTCAACTTATATTCATCTTAACTCAACATACAGCATCTGAAAGCAACATTGTTCTGCTTTTAGATGAACCCATTGGTTCTCAATGTGATAATGCACATAAACATAAGATTTCTAAGGAAAAATAGCACTAAAGTACACAAAAAAGTACATTGTGTTAAGCAGTGTGGCGTTTCACGATACATCGCTCACATTTTTGAAATGGCATATCGAATGAAACTAAAGACTCTAATCTTTTGACTCTAATACATTTCAATGTAAAAACTTAATTAGGTTTCTAACTAGATGTAGTTTTGTTGCCGTTTCTCCCAAAGACAAACTTTGCTGTGTTCGACACATGTTTTACACATGACTCTGTACGTCGGAAGTTTAAGCCTTTACTAAAAGCCCAGAGTCTTCTGAACTGAGATCAGTCAGTTTGCATGAATTTAAAATATGCGTTGCATATAACAAAGCCAAACACAACGTCCACGCATGTGTACATTGGGATGCATGAGGATATAGATCAAATTTAATGTAGTATATTTGTGATCATTGCAAGTAATTAACAAACCCCTTTTTCATATATTCAAATATTGCAGAGAGTTGGTTTAAGTCACTGACAATTAGGATTAAATCTGATATGAAAAACCATCATTTATGAAAGGTTCACAGATATTTAAATCTACGAAGGTGACAAGAACTAATCCAAGTCCACAATCTACAAACTTCCCTGTGCCTCAGTATTTTCAGTAGTCTCTTGATGTGATCTGTTAAATAGAGTACAGTTTCAGTTGTTCTTCTAAATCACTCTCAGTCACCTCACCAAACGTGTCTTGTTTGTCTCTGAGCAGCTGGAAGATGGCAGCTAACTGCTCCCGCTGAACTCTGGAATGAAAACACACAACGTTTCTATATTATAAATCACTTGATTCAATCTGTATATTGATTCCTACTGTACATGAATAAAGTTAACGAATAAAGTTAACGAATACTTTGTCGAATATTCCATTATATGCCATTACTAGATAAAAAAAACAAAAAACAATGCAATGTTTAATGCATACAAGAATACATTTTAAATCACATATATAATTATAACATTAAAGTGTATGGGTGCATTGTTAACTTAAAAAGGTTTGTATAAAATATATAGACTGTATGAACCAGATATACAGTATGTGATAATTGCTGTGTTTCCATCCAAATTTTTAGCATTTTTTAAGTGCATTTCAAAAAATTTGACTTAAGAAAATACAAATTGTTGTTAGTTTCCATCCACTGCATAATGTGCATTATCATGAGGGAGCTGACTCGTCATGATGGAGCAGCTGAATGACCTCTCCCTGCTTTGGGGACAGTTTTCTTTGCAAGATTGGAGCAAGAATCTCATTTTATTAAATGCATCCACAAGTGCATGGATTGACTGTCTCAGAAGCGGAGGCAACTGGGACTTGTTCTCCGCCACCTGGATTGAGGTGAGTAACAGTGCCACAATGAGGACCTACTAAGTAGAAATCCAAATTGGGAGAAATGGGGATAAAATTAGAAGAAACAAAAATGCATCCACCAGACACTGCAGAATAAGTGCAATATCTGATATATGTGAGCTGAAATAGCTGCGATGCCTACACACTGCCAGTCTCCACATACCTGGGAGCGCCCACTCTCAAAACTGTTCTGGCGGATTGTGAGGGGCCACTTTATCGATCAGCTGTGGGTTAAACACTTCCGAACGACAACCGTTATTTTAAAATAATTGTGTACGAAGGTCGGACCTTTCGGTGGGCTAGTCACATCAAGCTATTGCACACTCAAAACACATGCATGAATGGTCAAAACACATCATCATTTTGCAAATAAACCGTTTCCATCACCTTAATGTGCACTTTAACTAATGCAAAGCTCACATTCATAAATCCACCTCCTAGCGCATTACATTTTAAGCGAATTTAGAAAGCTAATTCGCATATCAACCCTTTCTATTTAGGAGTTCTTATGCACAATTTGCGCATAAAAACAGATGGAGGTGAATTATTAATTCAAACTATTGTAAAAGCTGAATTTTCAATAATTTCATAATTGTTTAAAAAAAATCAAGTGATTAGATAATTTCAAGTCGAAAAAAGAAGAAATAGCACTGATCATACATCATAAGTCAGTGTTTTAACTATCTGGTTACAAGAATATGCTTTGCCAGAGAAAAACAAGATTGGAAATGTGCAACGGTCCAAAAAGTGGGGTGAGTCATATTTAATCAAGATATTACACGTGATGTAGGTCTCTGAAAACTGAAAAATAAATGTAATTCAATACCTGAATTCTAAACGTGGTAATAATGTTACTCACACGTGGAGAATATTAACAAAAGTTGTTGATGATTTACACTCCATCTATATTTAATATCTATTATTTTTTTAATTAATAAAACTGCTTTGTTCATTAGGTCTGTAGTCTTCGTTTGGAGTTTCAAAAGTGAACTTGTTTTCTACTATTTTTATGATTTAATTGACAACAGAAACCAATGGCACCTTAGCGAGGATTTTTTCCCGTGTGAAATATAAAAAATGCTGTGCAAACACAATAATGGACAAATTCTAGGGGTGGATCTATGATATGAGGAAAAGAAATTACAAGGCATTTCAGTGAGAAAAAAACCCTGTTACCTCAGCTCTTCCTCCAGTTCTTCATTAGTCATCATGTTTTCAAGCTGGCTGGACCTCAACATGCCAGTCATGTATCTCAATGGCACATTCTCAGCATCTGTTGAAGAGAGGAAGATTACATTCCGACACATTAATAAATATGGGTGATGACGTGTTTGAACAATTGGTAGGCTGAATTTTTGGATCTGTAAATGCCCCTTCATTATGTGTACTGGAAGCCAAGTGGAGGTTTCGACCAATGTTAATTCACTTTAATGTGGCTCCCTTTGTATTGCTATAATTCCTTCCCTTCTACAACATTCTTTTCTGTTTCCTGAATTTTAAGTAATCCTTAAGATCTTTTTGTTAACATCAAGGTGTGCACTTCCTTCAAACATGTCCACATGATGTATGCATGACTGTAATTACATATTAAGCAATATACCTTGTCCTGCTGAACCTGCCTTTCTCATTTGCTATGCTTCAAGGCTATAAAGATAACATATCCTGAGCAACACTGTGTACAAAGCCAACAAAGACGGCAGAAAGACAAAGGATAAACCTTTATTTAACAACAGTAAAAACAGAGAATAAATCCAGGCGTGGATGTAATGTTATACTGAAAAGGCCAAAAGAAAAGAATATTATTCAATGGACCCTTTTCACACTTCTGGGTTTTGGAACGTGGAAGTAAAATATTGCAGTGAAAACTTTCCCTGCATTCCAAATGGGATAAATCACCCTCCAAAAGGCACTATTGCTACCAATAAAAAGGACTTAATATGTTAGTTTCTAATGGCCCTTATTGCTCTAAGATTGCTACCAATAAAAAGGACTTAATAAGTTAGTTTCGAATGACCCTTATTTTTGAGCCCCCACACCTCTTAGCCTTTCAAAGATCTCACAGTGGAGGTTAAAGTCTTCAAATGGGAAATAAAGCTGTGTTCACACTGCCAGCTACTTTGTCGCTGCATGTCGCCAGTGGCTGGCGGTTAGGTCACTAGTGGTGTGTATGGAGTCTAAACAGCACTTTGTCTTTACAATTAATATTATTATTAAAATATTAGGATCACGTGAGCTCTACCATCTCCTCTCATATTGGCTGTCGCTCCCGAAAGTCGCTCTTCATTTGCATAAAGTAAAAGAATTTGCTGGACACGCCCACATCCGGTCGCCAATAGTCGCAATCGCTCGTGTTGAAAATGAAGGAGATGAGTTTGTTTTATCACTGCGTGTTGCTGGCCATGTGAATGCAGTTTAAGGCATAGGGATGATCACTTCTGAATGGAACGTACCCTTTGGTGAATGGGAGACCATGCCAAATATAATTTGTACTTATCCATTTATTCCAACATCAGAAGAAAAATGGCACAATTATATTTCCACAACTTTTCAAATTAAGCAAAAAATAAAAACAAAAATATTGGAATAAAAAGTGGTGGATGGAAAATGTTCTGTCACTCTCTCAACAGCTGTATTAGAAACCTCATTGCATCTGTTTCCAGGGTAATATATTACAAAGTATAATGTTACTAATTTACACTAAATAATTTTAATTGCAAAAATAAAAAGTTTATATAAATAAATTTACACTACTAAATAAGGCAGAAGTGCGTCATTGCAATCTGTGAAAAGGGTCAATTACTCTCAGATTAATAATTATACAATTATAAACATATACATCTCAATATTCTTGGTCACAACATGATGTCAGATTCTCATATGATGTGCAACTGTTTCAAAACAAACAAAAAAGTCACTAGTCAAATACTGACAGATTGATGATAAATACATAATGGATATGAAATAATAACATGGTAATGACGTGTTAGCTCTGATAGATCAGTTGTACAATCATGCACAGAGCAATTGTGATGGTGTGAAAAATAGCGCCACCTTTCAAAGTTTTCATTTAAAAAGCTTAACACTTTTTTCAGTTTTAACATTTTTGTCATCAAAAAAAGAGGTTGACAAGTGTGTTCTTATTTAAAGATGTCAAAATAAAAAATAATGAATAATAATAAAGGCAACTGTTACTTTGAAAATACTTAATTAAAATACTCATGCGGTTATTTAAAGAATAGATTAAGAGATAAGTAACGTATATAAATACATTTATATTCAGATATCGGAGGTTCACAAATGTTATGAACTATGACACAAAGGGAGTTATTATACCTGGTGATTGAGCATAATCCTTCAGAGCATTTCTTATCCCATACTCTGATGAATCCTCCCTCCATTTGGTGTCAGTTAGACAATCTGACTTGCACACTTCTTCATCCCCATGATCTCGGTTAGAATCCTGTGGGTATCGACATGACAGTCTTGTGCAGTGTAATACAGGATATATAAACAAAGATTACAAAATGAGTTAAACATCTGAGAAATAAAAGTAACTTTGCTTAATTAAACTATTAACCTGTAACAATTACAAATGCACGCATAAAAAATGCCCAATACTCCTTACCTTTACAAGTTCCATAGTTTCGTCTTTGGGATTTGCACTAGATTGATGCTGAATGCGAGATGCTCCGTTGTCTGCACCAACTCGCTCATCCTCAACAACACTATGGATGTCCTTTGAAGGCGCAGCAGCTTTATTTTTTCCAAAAGCAATTGCTGCTACAACAATTGCAAGCAGCGTAAATAACACCGCAGGCCACATTAGATCTGCATTCACTGCATCCATTATGTCTATGAAATAACTGTATTTGTTGACAATATCCGATTAACTGTAAGGTTATTATTAACTATCGCTGACGTATGCGTGTTCTTCTTTGCTGACACATGTCATTTAATAAAGACATATTTTGCAAACATGCATCTGCGACGGGTCCTGTTTTATTTGTTTTTGAAATCACTACATTTGACTATCTAAAGCAGTCCCTAATAAAATAGTATGCGCTGAATTTTATGTAGTGACCGACACCGGATGTGAAAGATTTCAAAATAAAAGCTTCAGATATTGACAACTTTTTAATTTAAAAAAGGATTATAATTTGGGTTGCCATCCGTCCAGTAAAATACGGGATCGTCCCGTATTTAAATCAATACGGGACGCGATTTGTCCCGTATTTAAGCTGGTCAGATGGTGTTACGGTGAAATCGTTCCAGACCGCCACTTTAACATTGATTTAAGGTGGAACATTTGCGTATGGTGGGTAAGGGACCGTCTGAAAACTGCTAAAACTCTGGAGTTTTTTCTATATAAATGTTCAATAAGATCAACAATGTATGAATACAATCATAAAGACAAGTACTGGTGAAGAAAAAAAGAAACAAATAAAATAAATAAAAATTATTATTATTATTATTATTATTTTTATTTATGTGAAAACCATCCAAAATGTATACAGAACATAAAGATAAAGAAGAGAAATAATCGGAAAAACATATTTTTTACATATAAATTATGTTTTTTTGTTGTTGTTGTTGTTGTCATGGGTCATGAAAGTTTTCATTTTAGTATTTAAGTAAGGATATAAAGTTTTTTTAATAATGCATATTACTCAACACATTTATTACTAAAACTGTGGAGGATGTGGTTAGGGGCCATTAATAATTATTGATTTTCAAAAGAACCTTTTTAACCTATAATGTGTTTACTTTTCCAAAACTGGCTGGAAAATTTTACCTCTTGAGTCATTAGATAGATATTTCCTTACATCAGCAAATATTGCCCAGTTTTTGCTCAGTGAAAATATATGCCTTTTAAAACTCTCTAATGGTTTAATGTGGTCATTTCTATATTGCAGTTCCATAAGCATGTTATTTTTCCAGAACAAACTGCAAGGAGTGCAAACAGATTTGAAAACTATGATTGTGAGAGAAAGCAGCCTTATCAGTATTTATGTCAACGTATCACCCTCATTTTTAATTGTTTTAATGATGTGGAAGTAAGTTGTTGCTCTGCTGGTAATGTCACCTGCATTGTATAAAAAGATCAGTGCGGTTTGCTGTAGAGTTTACATCAGTTTAAGCCATCCAACACTGAACAAGAACCAGAAAAGGTAGGCATAAAAACCATTTCATTGAGCTTTTTTATTGTCCATACTGGTCAATAGACTGATATTGGCCAGGTATCCCTCTTCCCATCTGGTTTATAGGATTTTAGGAAGTAGTGCAAAAAAATGAAGGCTGCAGTGTGTGTTCTGGTTTGCATTTGCCTGGGCAGTACATGGAAAGGTGCAGGATCTCAGCCTGTTGATAGCAGGTAAGAGTCATCAACTATCAATAAATCATTTGAAAAATTAGGTAAATTAGAAAAAGAAAAAAATCTAACTTTGTACATCTTGTGTCACAAGATCTGTATAATGTGTTTTAATTTCTTTAATAGCTCAAATAATGGCATCCAAAAGTTGAGCCGTCGTTATGCTGAGTCGATCATTGCAAGTGACATCAGTAAGATTATGGACTCCATGGTTCAAAAGAACTTTGTGAACTTTCTTCTTGATCAGAAAGAGAAGAGAAGCGAGTAAGTTTGAGGAAATGAATGAGTCTGGGCTAGTTTTCACACTTTTTACACCAGTGAATATTTATCATGCCAATAAGCTCATGTTCAATAAACACATTGAGCTTTTGTGAAAAACATGCCTCGGTAGCAGGGCCTTTTTTGTCACACTAGGGTCAGTTGTTGCAATGGGACATTTCATTAAAATGCATATTATAGTCTTTTCAGCTAAATTTAAACAGTAAAACACTTATGAAACAAAAAACAGCAACATTTTAAAATCTAACATACAAAAACATCAAACCAGTGTTTTGGCCAACAAATATTGAAATTTACAACATTTAAAAAATCCTGACCTGACATTTATGAAAAACATCCTTGTTCTGAGATCACCATTCAAACTTTTGGTTAAAATAGTGCCATTATAAAGTTGACAGTTACATGAATGTATGCCGGTGAGCTTAAATTTTGTTCACTCTTTTAACAGGCAGCTAGCAAATAAAGTCAATTTTGGTTTGGAGGATACAATTCACAAAAATGATTCTAATTTAAGAGGCTTTTGAAATAGGTGTCTAAAAACTAACAAACAAAACTACTGCTGGAAAAACAAGCATTTGTGACATTTTACTCAAAAACCGTATTAAGTCCTTGTGGGACAACCGTCCCTGGTCTTGCACTGTATGTATATTTTCAATATGTATGCCACAAAACAATTGAAAGTGAAGGCACTAATGTTTGTTTGAATAAATTGTTTGGTTTTCAAATGTTAATAGCTCAACAAATGACATCCAAAAGTTGAGCCGCCGTTATGCCGAATCAACCATTGCAAGTGACATCAGTAAGATTATGGACTCCATGGTGCAGAAGAACTTTGTGAATTTTCTGCTTAACCAGAGAGAGAAGAAGAGTGTGTAAGTTTGCTGAAATTGAGGTAGCAGTTTGTTTTTTAAGCAACAGAATGTATATGATCGATTAAGAGAACCCAAAAGTAACAGATAGCATGATGCTTATTTCTACAGACCAACTATGGCAGGTGATCCAGACGTCAGCAACTTCAATGACCTCCTGAAAAAGGAGTTTGTGATGTGGCTTCACAGTAAAGGGGGTGCATTTAAGTAAGTTGCCTTCTGCAAATAATATGAATCATGTTTTACGATTATGTAACTTGAATTTGACTATGTTTTTCTTCCTTGGCCAACAGGAATCAATAAAGCAAAACAAGACATGCCCCTAAACTGCCTTAGAGAACAGATTGAATACAATTCTGATTTCAAGACAAAAAGCTTAGTGCACTAGACAAATCAATGTATTGAATAACTTGTCATGCCTCTTTTAATGAAAATGTGTTAATTACAATTAAATTGTTGAAATCAAAACGTCTGTTGTCAACTTGTTTTGCATTATGGCAAATTTTAGCTTTAAAGGTGCAACTTTTTGCTTTTGATTGGACTTAAAGTGACACCCAGTGGTGTGGATGCAGGTTTTAGTTACAGATGTCATTGTACAAATTCACTATTCACAATCAGACTTGATTAATTTAATCCAAGAGTAAAAGTGTCCAATAACAAGATGGTTACTGAGATTAAGCGAGAAGTATTCGGCTGAGCAGCCGGCCATGAGGGCGCCCCTGCATGTAAAATAAAACATCTTTTATAAGGTTACTGATATGACTACAGTCCTCATCTCATGTGAGTGGTCATGATTTTATACATATGTTTCAGAATTATCATTCATTTATTAACAATTGGGAAAATATTACTGAGTGCACCTTTAACCCTTAAACGTATACCATGGGTCTTTAGTGACCTGGGACCTAATTCCACCCTCTGTACCTCATTACATTTTTGGTGTTGCACCTAGACCTCTTTTTTATTCCTCAATCTTTCTCTTATAAATAATGTAAGACAAAAAAAAAAAAGCCAAAATTGCAAAAAATATATATTTTATTTATAACGGCTTAAGTACCAAAAGTGAATGGGTCATTAGAGACCCGTGGTATGTAATAGTATAGTTTTGTTTTTTCACTTCCATAAATCATATTTTTATGATTATTTCATATCTATATAAGTTTACAATAACAGGATATCTGTTTATTTGTTTATTTCCAGAGAAATTAGTAATATATTCATAAAAATAAATACTATATCACATTGATTTACAGTACAACTATGGTGAATTATCAGTCTCCCATATGTGTGTACTCTTAAATATTTGTCAAGTCAAGTGGTTTTTATTGTCGTTCAACCATATACAGTTAGTAAAGTACACAGTAAAACGATACAACGTTCCTCCAGGATCATTATACATGTTATTTGTAAACTCAAGGTGGAACTGTTTGTGATTGAGAATTTATATTTGACATTGCTATGTGACAAAGAAACACCATGGCTGTTAACTATAGCAAGTACAACACATTAACAGTATGATTTGGCTATTGACATTTGGGTGTACTGCTGAAGACTCCTGAGTAAATACAAATGTGTTTTTGTGTGTTTTGTGTAGCTCAATAAGTGTTTAACAGCCAGTAGTGCCTCATGAAATTTCAGTGTGAAAATAATTAATCCTGTTCTAGATTTGTCCTGATTTGTTGCATCATCTCTTTAAATATGAAAAATAAAACATTAAAACATATCAGAATATATTATATTATATTATATTATAAATTAAAATTGTAAACTATCTGGGCATTTTGTAGATAAATTTTGATATATATATATATATATATATATATATATATATATATATATATATATATATATATATATATATATAAGTGCCATGTCTCTAAAGACCCGAGTATGTAATAATGTTTGGTAAAATACCCATTTAATGGGTATTTCACAGTAATTTCTACTAGTTTTTAGTAATGCTACTAGAATGCATTTGTCATTCAGGCTGCAGGAGAGCAATGTACTAAACATCCATTTGAAGTTGTCTCTTATTCATATTTAATGGTATTTATAAAAAGGCCAAGACAGAGGATAAAGAAAACAAGAGGGTAGGATGTGGTTTTCTTTCTGGACTGTTAAAAACATTGTAGATAAAGAGAGTTATTGAAATAGAATAACCGCATACATTCATTTTAATGTGGTAGATAGTTGTTAGTTGCGTTAGTTGACTGTGGTCAGTCTAGCCTCCACTTGGAAAAACACTGTCAAGCTAGCCCCCACGTTGTTTTGCGGTACGCATATATAGGATGCATAGGGCTGGGAATTCTGAGGCGAATGCGTTGGAATCGACTCCAAAGCTGGAGTGGATTCCTTCCAGGGAAACCGGTTGATTTATTTCCTCGACCACTGAACTATTACACATTTTAGAAGCCTAACAGCACTAATTCAATTTACAAATTGATTATAAAATGACTGCATTTTAACAATCATCAATCTGACTCTGAGTCAAATCTGCTCCATTTGTTCATCTATATGAAGCAATTACACAAGCCCTTCAAACACACCTGCTTTTCAGACCTGGATAGAGGCCTGGATACAGGCGCATCAACTCAAACTTCCCTTAGATATATCTCATGGGATTGAAGCATCGCACTTTGGTATGTGCATACAGGCCCTGATATAATTTTAGAATGGACCTATTATTAGTAAATATCATTCCTGCTATTATAAACAGTGCAAAAAACAAGAGCTATTTATTATGAGATTTAACTTTGCCTGCCGTTTTTTTTTTTTTTTATCTTTGCCTGCCTGCCGGCTCTGGAATCGACTCTTAGAATTGATTCTAATGATTCCAAAACCAGGAATCAGAATTGGAGTCGATTCCCATATTTGGGGATTCGAACAGCCCTATGCATTACAGTAAGAGCGTGTAAGATAAAGAATGTTTAGACAATTGGAGACCGATTACCCTCTTGAATAATAATTACAAAATTCTAGCTTTAATTTTAGCAAAAATAATTAAAGATGTCCTTAATTGTATTATCGATGAATCACAATCAGGTTTTATGGGAAAACGTGACTTTACGAATAATATAAGATTAGTCCTAGATATTTTAGATTACAAGGATCTCATCCCTAATGATAGTTATTTGCTTTTCCTAGACTTCTACAAAGCTTTTGACTCACTAGAGCATAATTTCATATTTCAAGCCCTTACCAAATTTGGGTTTGGAGATTATTTTTGTAGAGCCATCAGGACATTGTATAGAAATAATAATAGTGTTATTAAATTAAAATTCGGAACCTAACCAAGATTCGATTTGTCACGTGGAGTAAGAAAAGGCTGTCCTATATCTCCATATTTATTCTTGCTTGCCTCGCAATTTTTAGCTACACATATTTCCAGTAGTAATTTACAAGGTATTACAGTTGACGATAGACAAATTATTAATAGCCAGCTGGCTGATGACACCACTTTGTTTTTCAATGATGCCTCTCAAATCCCTTTAGCTTTAAGATTGATTGATTCCTTTTCCAGAGCTTCTGGTCTGTATCTAAATACTAACAAATGTGAGTTAGTCAATTAAAAGCTGTAATGTTCCTTCTATATGCAATATCCCTGTGAAAAATGAAGTTACATACTTAGGAATTGTAATTAATAAAGACCAAAAAACAAGATGTCAACTAAATTTCGATCCTCTAATAATGAAAACCCAAAGGAAACTCAATTATTGGCTGCAGAGAGACTTGTCGATAAGAGGAAGAGTTCTACTCTCTAAAGCTGAAGGATTGTCGAGACTCATGTATGCAGCTATCTCCTTGGAGGTTGATAAAGGGACATTAAAAAAGGTTGATAGCATGTTAAATAATTTTGTTTGGAAAAATAAAACCCACTTCATTAGAAAATCAGTACTGATGGATTCATTAAAACAGGGGGGGTTGGAATTTATAGATTTTACTACCCTAAACAACACTTTTAAAATCAATTGGCTTAAAAATTCCCTTAATAATCCCTCTTCACTTTGGAAGATTATCCCTAATTATATTTTCTCAAAAATAGGTGGCTTGAATTTTCTCCTACTGTGTAACTATAATGTTACAAAGATCCCTATCAAAGCAGATGCTCTTGGCATGGTCCCTAATATACAAACACAACTTTTACCCACACAGATATTACTTAAGTATATTCTCTACAAGAATAAATCACTTTTTTTTTTTTTTTTTGACAACTGGTTCAAAAAATCTTTTTTAGGTGGTCATGCATCTTTTTAATTCACAGGGTAGACTTTACAACTATTTAGATTTTTTTACAGAAATATGAAATTCCTATAACTGCTAATGAATATGCAATTGTTTTCAATGCAATTCCCTCTGGAGTGTCTTTTCTGTTGCAATGTTCTACATTTCCATGGCCATGTCCTTACTCTTTGAACCTAACTGACACAATGATCGGAAATGTATGCTTTTCTGTAGAGCAACAAAAAAATAATTATAAAATCAGAGCTCTATTTCAGAAAGAGATAATGACAATTCCTTATGTAATACCATACTGGAATAATATTGTAGAGAATTTACCATGGGAAAAAGTATGGTCTTTGTCTCATAAGTGCTTACCAATAAAGTAAAAGAAATAACATTTAAATTAATTCACAAATGTTACCCAAACAAAATTTTTCTTAGGAGATATAAGTCAGACATTGAAGTGAATTGCTGTTTTTGTCACTCTCCTGAGGAAGATGTCATTCACTTGTTTAGACAATGTACCCACACAGAGAAATTTTGTCATATTTGTTAATGTTTATCCAATCTTATTTTGTAAGTGACTTTTCTTTCTGCTTTAAAGATATTTCTTTGGTTTGTTTGACTGCTCAAAAGAGAAAACAGGACAATATTACATAATTAATTTGTGTTTCCTTCTAGCTAAATTTCACATATAAGCAAAAATGTACTGGCTCTAAACCTCTCTTTTCTCTATTCAAAGATGATCTAGACAATTACATGGAAACTATCCAAAGCTCTGTTAATCCCAAAGCATTGAAAACTGTATCTCTATATTCATCTTTTTTTGTCCTCTTAAAGTAAATGCATTGCATTGTTCCTGGTTTTTGTTTTTGTTTTGATTTATTTATTTATTTTCCTTACCTTGGCAAATTATTTGTATTTGTCTTTTTTGTCCATGTTTATCTGTATTGCTTTTATGCTTTGTGATATTTAATTAATTTAAAAATAAAAAAAAAAAGCGCGTAAGAACTGATTTCAAAATATAAGCGACCTTCCGGTAAACATTTTACATTCAGTCAGTCAGTCTGTCAATCACGAATGAATTAAATAAATTCATAAATAATACATAAAATAAATACATAAATAATTACATAAAACCAAATAAATAAATATAAAAAAAAATAACGCCTGCAAACTTAATAATATCTTAATAATAAAGAATACATTTCCAAAGACCATCAGACTTTTAAGCACTAAAATGGCAGACTGTCATTGATACACTTCCTGTTTCCAAAGAACAATTTCACTTCAGAATGATAGCCCGCGGAAAGAAGGCACTATAATGCGCATTTGTTTTATGTCATGGCCACGCCCCTTGTGCGTCGCTGTACTGAAACCCCTGTACTTTAGTGAATGCCTGATAGGCACAACACCCCAAATGTCAGGGCAGCCTGATGTTGAATTTCAAAATTAAAGCCTTCTAAAATGTCATAAACATGGTGTTTTCTAAAAATTCTATATAGATATTTAAAGGAAACTCCTTGTTTCCAAAGAAGAATTTTTTTATACTCATCAGTATTTTTGAACAAATGTTGCCCGCCAAGTAACTAAATTACCAGTCTCCATATACATTTTTAATAAATATTTACAATGAATAAAATGGGTTTACTGTCAATATGTTGGTGTATCTAAATATTCAATAATTGTGTTCACAATTTATACTGCTTTTCATCTCCAAATTCAGTTTTCACAACACCAGCATAAGCTTCTACAAATGCTTAGAGTTCAAAGTCAATGTTAATAATGTGATATGCAGCCTTTATCCCAGTTTAATCCAAGCCTGTTCGTCCACCTCTAAACACCTCAAAGCAGCTTTATCGAATTAAGAAGGATTAAGATCGAATTGTAGCACATACATGACATTTTATATGGCTTTAATTTTGAAATTCAACATCAGACTGCCCTGATAATGTGCGAGTGACACTGAGGTGGTGTAGGCCTACCTATCGTTCATCAATTGTTCATACATCCACTGTAATATGTTTTCACTGCATTCACCCCATCACACTAGAATTGTTTATCTCCAGCGAATATGGAGCGTTTCACTCTCCATGAAGGCATCATTTAGAAAACGATCATGATGCTATTTTCATTTGAAAAATACATTTTTATATTAAAACGGATTATTGTAGATGTGTTATTATATTAACATGCAGTCATGTGCAGAAATTATTAAAGACATAAGCAGTGACAGACAGCACTCGGTCATTGCACTCATTTAAACTGCTTATCATGTGAATGACAGAGACAGAGAAACATCATGTGGCGCTATTTCGTTAAATAAAGACCCAGCAGCTGATTGTGACATTTATTAGACTTCGAGTAAAGGGGTTTGTGTTTTTTGATGTCACTTTTGAATTATAGAAGTTGCAAAATAATCTATTCATGTTCTGTGATTTATTTATTTATTTTATGTGTAATAAATAGAAAACAAAAAAATTATGATTTAATATAGGACAGAATAAACATGTTGCCACTCTAGACAATTACAGTAATATAAGGTTTGTCTATATACTTCAAGCAGTTTTTTTATTACTATTATTATTTATTTTATTTTGTAATTTATGTAGTGTTTAGAAAATGACAATATTCTTAATGAATATTAGCTGGTTAGTTAAAATTATTTGAAATGAAATCAATATTTAGGGGCTGACTTGACAAGTAGTGTAGAACCTACTGTTATGTTCATGTAGCTCAGAAGCTAAAATGAACTAGATAACATGATGATTAAAAATGTATATTTCTTTATAGATGGATATACAAACAAATGTCTTGCCATGTGGGAGTAGGTCTGCAAAAGAGCAGCATGAACCTCTGATGACAGCCTCTCACACATAATACCACTGTGTTCCAAACATTGATTGCACCATAATGTATTTTTCACATATTATTGTCTGCCGATTTCCACCTACGTTTCACAATAAAAAGCAATGATATTGTCAAAGGATGAGGGGATGAATGTTCTGACATTATTGACTCTCAATAAGAAATTATTAATTGTCTTTCATAGTCAAGTGAATTGGAATTCAGTTTTTGGTTTCTCAGAAAAGTCAGTGCAAAAAGAGAGTTAAGTGGAGGCAGAGCAGATTGAATAAGGCACAGAAGAGAAAGGGCAAGATCATGATCCAGGTGAAAAAGTGAACTAACAGCTATACGTTTAAGCTGGGAAATATGTGAAAGGAATTCTGGCATTATTTACATATAATAAAAAACTCTGTTTCTAGCATTTGGCTGCTTTGTAGCTGATGAGATTTTGTATGTAATTTTCAGAAGAATGTTTTTTTTTATTATTATTATTATTTTACGACATACTGAAAGTATGCTCGGTGGATACTGAGAAGTTTTATTGTGATCAGAAAACCCTTATATTTTTACCTGATTGTCACAGTACAGGAAGGAGAGATTCCTTTCCCTGACAGAGCTGAGAAGTTTTGATGCTAAGTCAATAACAACAGCATTAGAGACAAAACTACAAGAAGAAGGAATTGTTGAATTAAAGTGTGTTGCTCAGAAATACGATGGGACAGCAGTGATGAGTGGAGCAGCTGGAGGTGTTCAATCTCTTTTCAAGCAGCAGCACCCTGAGGCTATATATGTTCACTGTTATGCCCATGAGTTGAATCTTGTCCTGTGCCACACATGCAGAGGTATTACTGAGGCCACAGAGTTCTTTAGACTGCTGGAAAGTCTGCATTAATCATTAGATGCTCTCTGGTCAGCCAAAACATGTTTAAAGAAGCACAAACAAAATTGGGATTGCAACCATGTGAACTGGTGCAGCTGTCCAACACAATATGGTCTTGCCATCTTCAACACAGTGAATGCATTGCTTGACAATTCGCCTGCCATCATTGATTGCCTCTCTGCAATCAACACAAAAATCAGCAAATTCTCATTTGTTTATTTGTTGATTCTTTTCAAGGATCTCCTACCTGTAGTGGCAGGCTTGCACAGATATCTCCAAAAAGAGACCATTGACCTTCCCCAAGCAATGGCATACAAAGATGCAGTGTGTGACTAATGCAAAAACGCAGTGATCCCACTGTTGCAGATATGTATACCAGAGCAAAGGCATTATGTGAAGTTAATCACATTGCAATTGAGGAGCAACTTTCTAGGCAGAGACAGAAGACAAAAAGAATGGATGATCTTGTTGAAACAGCTTGTGGTCAGTGTAGGGGAATCAGCAGAGATGCTGACTAAATCAAAACAAAGTTACTATATTCATGTCTGGATAGAATGATAACTGAATTGGAGAACCATTTTTCTGATGTAAATGCATCATTGCTTCAAGGTATTCAAGCATGTAGTCCAACATCTTTAGACTTCCTGTCTGAGCCACAATTAGCACACTGGCACACCACTACAACATTGATCTATAGACAGAGGAAGTCATGGTAGCAAGACTTTTTGACACACAAAAAGTAGGCTAGTGCTGCTCCACAAGGCATTCTCTCAGTTTCAATCTGCTGGATTCTGATATGTTTCCATCACTGAAATCTGTCATCCATGTTGTCCTCACTGTATCTGTTAGCAGCTGTACCTGCTAGAGGTCTTTCAGTGCTCTTTGTCATCTCCCCACCTGGCTAAGGAGAACCATGGGTTAGAGCAGGTTCCATCAACTGGCAGTCGAGAATGATGTTGTTGAGCAATTGGAGCATAATAAAATTATCAATAGGTGAATCAAAAAGACCAGGCTCCAAAAGACCATTAATTGGGTGACAAAGATAAAACTTTTACCCTGCTTCTCACAGGCTGCTTCATTTTTGCATGTTTTTCATTCCTTCTGATAGTGAAGTGAATCTCAGCCCCAATGTAGTTTAATCAATTGTCCAGCCTCATACCGGATTTGATTATATTGCTAATTTGGATTCGTATTTGACTCAGTACTCACAAGTAAAGTTACCATGCAGTACGGTTAGTATACAATTCTAGTATACAAATAATATATTAAATATTTTGTATTATACCTGAGCCCCCTTAAGATTGAAATCCTAGAATCGCCCCTGATGCATAGTATATGCTTGCCATAAAACAACATGTTTTTCCAACTGGAGGCTGGCCTGACCGCAGTGTGACTTCCTGCTGCTTTGTCTCGATGTGTGGCAATGAAGTTTGTGGGCTATTCGAGTGACTAGGAAGACAATAACTAGTTGTCAGGGAAGGTAAATAATATAATTTATCTTTTTAAAATGGATTTTAGGCATTTTTGAGACAGTTCTTATTTAGGTACAATGCACAGGAGGGGAGTTGGTGCTGGAGCGATCGCCAAAAAGAAACTTGTTGACTATTCAAATAATTTGCATTCTCAACTAATTTGTTTGTTGTCACAGACCAAGTATAAATAGAGAGGTACTGTCCTTGCTGAAGATGAGATTGCACAGGTGCGTATACACTGATTTTGTTCCTTTGATTACAAAGATATGTAAATCAAGACATGAATTATTCTTGTTACTAAACCTCATGGGTGCTCAAAAATATTAATAGATTATAATCAGATTTTAGGTATTGTCCTTGTAGATGTCAAAACATTTAGAAACCTTTAAGACCCATTTGGAGGAGTTTGCAGCAAGCATAAACAAGAAACATCAGTTCAGAGTGCAGTTCCAAGAGATGTGTGACACCATAGTGGTTGACCCACTTGCATGTACAGTTGAAGTCAGACATTTTCATACACTTAGTTTGAAGTCATTAACTAATTTTTAAACCAATCCACAGATTTAATATTAGCAAACTATAGTTTTAGTTTAAGTAGTTTGTGCATGTAATTTTTCCAACAATTGTTTACAGACCGATTGTTTCATTTTTAATTGACTATATCACAATTCCAGTGGGTCAAAAGTTTACATTCACTAAGTTAACTGTGATTTAAGCATCTTGTAAAATTCCAGAAATTGATGTCAAGCCTTTAGACAATTAGCCTATTAGCTTCTGATATGAGGTATACTGAATTGGAGGTGTACCTGTGGATGTATTTTAAGGCCTACTTTCAAACTCCGTACGTCTTTGCTTGACATCATGGAGAAAAGAAAAAAAAGATGTTAGAAAAAAATGTGTGGACCTCCACAAGTCTGGTTCATCTTTGGGATCGATTTCCAAACTATCTGTTCAAACAATAGTGCGAACATCATGGTACCACACATCAATCATACTGCTCAGGAAGGAGATGCATTCAGTCTCCTAGAGATAAACGAGCGAAAAGTGCAAATAAATCCCAGAACAACAGCAAAGGACCTTGTGAAGATGCTGGAGGAAACAGGTAGACGAGTATCTCTATCCAGAGGAAAAGGAGTCCTATATCAACATAACCTGAAATGTCCTCTGGTCTGATGAAACAAAAATTGTTTGGCCATAATGACCATCATTATGTTTGGAGGAAAAAGGGTGAGGCTTGCAAGCCGAAGAACACCACCCCAAATGTGAAGCATGGGGGTGGCAGCATCATGCTGTGGGGGTGCTTTGCTGCAGGAGGGACTGGTGCACTTCACAAAATAGATGGTATCATGAGAAAGGAAAAATATGTGGATATATCGAAGCAAAATCTCAAGACATCAGCCAGGGAGTTAAAGCTCGGTCACAAATGGGTCTTCCAATTGGACAATGAGCTCAAGCATACCCCCAAAGTTGTGGCAAAATGGCTTAAGGACAACAAAGTCAAGGTATTGAAGTGGCCATCACAAAGCCCTGACCTCAATCTGACAAAAAACATGTGTGAGCAAGGAGGACTACAAACCTGATTAAGTTACACCAGTTGTGTCTGGAGGAATGGGCCAAAATTCCAGCAAATTATTGTGAAGAAGCTTGTGGAAGGTTACCAAAACGTTTGACCCAAGTTAAACAATTTAAAGGCAATGCTACCAAATACTACTAAGTGTATTTGAACTTCTGACCCACTGGGAATGTGATTAAAGAAATAAAAGCTGAAATAAATTATTCTCTCTACTATTATTCTGACATTTCACATTCTTAAAATAAATTATTGATCCTAACTGACCGAAGACAGGGAATGTTTTCTATGATTGAATGTCAGAAATTGTGAAAAACTGTGTTTAAATGTATTTGGGTAAGTTATATGTAAGCTTCTGACTTCAATGAAGTGTTTAGAGTAAAGAATATTCCTTTTAAGCCTAGATTGAAGTGGATAATTTTATTATTATATAACATACAACTATCCAATATTTAGAATTTGTACTACAGTACCATTTCAAATGCTTGTTGTCAATCTTACATATAGCACCTTAAAGTATAAATAAAAGTACTTGAGTTGATTAAAAATGAAATATTCAACTTCGCTACAAATATTTTTCATCACAATTACAAAGTATAAAAATATACATCATATTTCTGAAATTTTGAGAAGAAGAAATAATAAGGGCTGAATCTGTTTATAAACTAAAACACGCTGTGCACGGCATGACGGAAGCATGCATAAACTGCCGCCGGTATCCTCTCTTCTCAAGCGTTTTCAAGAATTTCTGTCATGTCACTATAAAAGAACTGTAATAATGTTATTTTCTGCATATTTGATTTTATTCTGAAAAGGAGCCATTCATTCATGTACAAGAAACCATATGTTTTTAAGGTTGGCAATATTTTAACAGTGTCAAACATTAACACAATGTAGATTGACATATATGTGATGATATCGTATTTACTTGCTATTATATGTCTAAAAAAAACTTTGTATATACCTTAGAAAGATACAATGCCAATAGTGTGGAAATTAACGGGGACTCTGTTGGACAAAAATGCCACCGAAATTGACAAAAATATCCCGAAATTAAAAATATGGGGGCAGAAAAAAAACGCCCACGCAACGAGTTCCCATGTTTTATTAATAATGTCTTATATAGTTACAATTACATACATTATGATCTTCTTTTGACTTTTCACTGAACATAATTTTTTTTCCTGTCGTCCGGTTCCTCACACCATTGCGCGCACAGACAGGCTCTCCGCTTCTATAAGTCCCCATCAGTTCGGTATTTTGCTCCCTCAGTTTATGTCTAGACTAAAGACTCATCTATTTAGCCAAGCAAACACCTAATTTTTCCTTCAACCCACAATTAGGCTGCTTTAGTTGGGTCTGTCGGAACCAGAAACCAGAAACATTGATCATGATTTGAACTCTGCAATAAATTGAATGACATTTATGCTAATATTATTTAATTTGTTTCCCTGTCTCAACCTCAGGACTCCTATCCTGAGGTCACCAGAATCAGCTGGATCCAGCACTTATCCTGCTTCGTGTTGGACTCCACTGCTACGTGTCGCTGAATGATGATGACTAAATGCAGCCGGTGCCAGCCAAACATCACTTCAGTCTATTATGATGGACTTCATAGGATGAACTGATGCCAACTCCAACAATAAGACATGGGATAATTCATATGCCATTGTCTGAACCTTGGATTTAGGATGGACCACACCGAACCTCACCGAAATTACCGGCCTGGTTTATCTGCGTTTCACATCCCTGATCTCTGCCTGCATCACCTCTGTCTATTGATGGACTACGATCTTGAAATGGAATGCATAGATTAACAATTGCCAACAAAAGCCTTCATCAGCCAATTAACAAGGACAATTGCATCTATGTGAACTTCTGCAGTTAATCCAGGATGGACTTCAAAAGACATTGGTCATTAATCTTACAGTTCAAACAAAATCGATGTTTAAACACTGACCTTAAGACTTACTTAGTTTAGTAATTTTAAACCATGACTTTAACTATACATAAGTAATATTTACATTATATTCATGATGTTAGCCACAGGGGAATTGGCCCCCACAGTGAGTCTGGATCCTCCCAAGGTAATTTTTCTCCATTAACCAACATCTTATGGAGTTTTGTGTTCCTTGCCACAGTCACTTTCAGTTTGCTCACTGGGGTTATTAATAAAATTATTATTTAATTACTTATTTTTAAACACAATTACAATCGTATTTTATCTAATTACACAATGATGATTCATCGACATTATAGACATTAAAGTTGTATCGTCTGTTAATGCTGATCTTCTGTAAAGCTGCTTTGCGCTATACAAATAAAATTGACTTGACTTGACTCCTGGGTTAAATTCCGTAACTGGGCGGCCTCCTCTTGTGCAGTGGTTCTGACGCTGGGGATAATAATGATGATGTCATTATATCTCTCGCTGCACCAGCCGAGTGGTCAGTGGATGATGCTGCCACCCCTCCCCCAGCGAGGAACATGCACGCGCCACTGACAGGGAGATGCTCCGTGTCCTTACAAGGACGGTCGAAGAGCTTCACTCCGAGTGGTCTCCCCCAGAGGAACCTGATCAGTCTCACCTCGATGAATGGTTCCAGCATTCCAGACGCTATAAAATGAAAGTGACCCACAAATCTGCCCAATTCTTCCCCGAAATTTATAACAAACGCCATCCTCTTTAATGTGCATCACGGGGAAGAAAAAGGTTATGCCCAATTACCCCCTGTGGAGGAGGTGGTAGCAGCACACCTCTGCCCAGCGAGTAACAGGTACATCCTTCCAAACCGTGTCGACAAATGTCCGCACTGGGAAAAGCTTACTTAGCAGCAGAAGAAGCTGGATCAGCACTCCACACAATGGCGGTGCTCCAGGAATTTCAAGCCAAGCTCCTCAGTCAAATGGACGAGCACGGCTTTGATCCAGAGATATTCAAAGAGCTCTTGCACCGCTACAGCTCGAAGGTCACTGTGCAGGCCATTGGCCTTGTGTTGTTCACAACATTGTTCAAAATACCCTCTTGCACTCAAATAAATGCAATAAAAAATGCAATAAGTGCAAGAAAGAATACAGCATTCGTTGCAAATGCACAAGATTTTCACACATTCTCAATATAGAGCTCTTTTCCTCTTCAAAGCACACATATTATGTGCAACCGCTTCTTTATAGTGAGCGTCGCATCATGTCATTGTGGCAGGGCGGAGGGCGGGTCTCGCCTCCTCGTTTCCATTGAATACGTTACACTGGTGCCGAAACCCGGGAAGGACGAGGGATACGCCGTAGTAGAGTTCTCGCCACTACCGTCCACCCCAACGGAGCAGCCGCGGCCATCTGCCGGGGGACGAGGAGCCCAGCCGCCTGAATGAGGACGATGGCCGACGAACGCGAGGGGAGAAGGGGCTCCTAGCCGACCGCCTGGAGCGGTCAGGGCCGCTGCCAGGGGCACAGGAGTCGCCTACTGGCCGCTGGGAGTGGCTCACTGGTGACCGCCTGGAGCGAGAGGACCGCTGCCAGGGGCGGGGGAAAAACCTTCTGTTCCCCGAGAACGCGGCGGGGTGTTCCGTCCGGCAGGGGCTGGAGGACTGCCTCGGATCCGCCCGGAGAGGCGCGGCTATCGTCCGAAAAAGGGTGGAGGAGTGGCCTAGGAACAAGCTGCGGCGTATCGGAGAACTGGCGAGTAAGAGTTTTTTTTTTCATCTCTCTCTCTCCTCTCTCTCTCTCACTGTCGCTCTGCATTGGCCTTTATCCTCTTTTAAATTTTACAGTTTTTTGGGGGGTACTACACTGTTACAGAAGTATCCCCCATTTTAATTATTTCTGTTTCCCTCCCCTTGTCCCCTCCCTCGTCCAGGTAGATGGGGATGACCTGCCGGCAGACAGTGCGGAAGGCGCGCCCTCCCCCAGGGAAAGAGGGGGGGATGTACTGTACGTCAGGCCGGGGGCTCCCCAGCCTGAGAGAACGAGGGAGGAATGTGGCAGGGCGGAGGGCGGGGCCGGGTCGTGATACTACACACCCGGTCTCGTATTAGGCTAATTATGCCTCCGTGAGGTTTAAAGGCTGACTGCAGAGGGCCGTGCGGGAGAGAGAGATCATTAGCAGACATGTCCGTCATATGTGTTTGTGTCTTTGTTTTAAGTTTACCATTAAACTATCATTTATATTATCAAGCCGGTTCTCGCCTCCTCCTTTCCATTGAATACGTTACAGTCATACAGTGAGCAAACCAAATTGCCCTCTGTCCCATTACGCGGATGCATGGGAGCCCTAACGGGTATTTCAGAATGGGTGCAAAAACAATTGAACATGCTTATACAATCCAATTTGCATGCCGGCCACCCCGTTCAATGGTGTTCTGTTTCCCATGGTTTTGTCCAAAGAAGCACCTGTGTTACGAGCCAAAATACACAATCTCATCATGAAAAATGCGATAGAGATTGTGCCAAATTGTCAAGCACAAAAAGGGTTTTACAGACGTTATTTTCTTGTTCCAAAGAAAGAACGCAGACTTCGGCCGATCCTGGATCTGAGACATTTAAATTGCGCACTTATAAAGCACCCATTCAGAATTATTAATCAGAAATGGATCTTATTGCACGTACACCCACACGATTGGTTTGCGTTGATAGATCTGAATTATGCGTACTTTCATATACAAATTGTATGACATCACAGGATGTTTTGAGATTCGTGTTCAAGGGAACAGCGTATCAATTCAAAGTCCTGCCCTTCGGACTGTCTCTGGCTGCTCGCACATTCACAAAGTGCATCGATGCGGTTCTCGCCCCTATTTGCACTTTTCCACTGCACATTATGGTTTGACTCGCCTCGCCTCAACTCTACTCAATTTCCTTTCTGATCTTGCATTTCCACTGCAGTTTAGTGCCTCCTCAGCGTGGGTGGGATTATAGGCTGATCATCATAGTTGCACCGCCTCTACTGCCATGACATCATCTTAAACATGACCAAAACAATAACACATCCGCTAACTGTTAGCTACTAGCCCATTGTGCTGCATAAAGCAGTTGTTGCATGGTGATTTTACACAAGTGTAACAGTTAAATTGTACTGGTTGTTTTAGAAGCAAGCTTCCAGTAGCTGGTCAACTAAATAAAGTGAAGCTTTCAAGCAGAGTATAGAGTTAACGTAACAAAACGTACCATCCTCCAGGGCACTCTCCCTCCCATTGCTCACCGGTTTAGATAGCTTCCATTTGGTCGAACCACTTCCACTTTTCCTTGATGGTTCTGTAGTCACTTTTAAGTTTTTTTTTTACTTTTTCCTAGACTGTTGGTAGGTCCGGTGGTAGCCATGTGCGGCTAACAGCTGAGACACTTCCTCAGAGACGTTTTCGTTTCGCTCATCGCTAACGAGTGGACCATCTGCACATCGTTTATTGAACACTACGTGGTTTTGTGCACAGCTGTTTCTTTTTTCACAATTGAGAGTCGTTTGAACAAATTATATTGCTATCGCTGTTACTAACTTTAAAACTAGCAGGTTGATGTCACGTGTCGTAAAGAGTTGAGTCAGGTTGTACCACGCAGTGGAAAAGCCCCATATGAGACTGAGCGGTGTACGCATCCTTAATTACCTTGAGGATTGGCTGTTACTGCCGCAATCAGAGGCTTTGTTATGCCAGCGCAGACTTACTGCTTCAGCCATTCCACAGTGTCTCATTTCAAACTGGGGTGAACACTTCAACTGAAACCGTTTCAGAAAGCATTGGGATTTATGTCATTCCATTAGGTCTCTTACACATGAGACATCTTTAATGTTGACTGACAACACAAATGGCTGGAAAAATGCAAATATATGTTTACACGGTATGCCTTATTCACTCTGTCATATGCAAAGTCTGAGAGGACAAGGAAACGGTTCTATTAGTGGTGCAGAAATGGCCCAACCAGCCATGGTTTCTGGAAATTATGGAGATGCAGTACAGATCACCATGGGAAATAACACTGAGGAAGGATCTCCTCTCACAGGCCCAAGGCACAATCTTGCATCCCTGGCCCCATCCGTGGAGCCTGCACGCGTGGCCCCTGAACAGGGCGCAATACACCCACCAGTACTGACACGTTCAGTCATGAACACCATTTTACAGGCCAGAGCACCTTCCACGAGATGCCTCTATGCACTAAAATGGTGTTCACTGATTGGTGTCTCTCACATAGCAAGGACCCAGTAAACTGCCCGATATGATCTAATATTTCTTCAAGAGAGATTAGACAACTATATCTGCGTATCACTGTCAATAGAATGTCTGTCTCCAAGCAAAGACTTCTCTCTGGATTGTCAATGCAATTACCCTGGCTTATGAGTCGCAGGTTCGTACATGCTCAATTGGTGTTAAAGCACACTCAACTAGAGGCATGGGCAGCTCATGGGCATGGACGAATGGTGTGTCCTTACAAGACATATATTTTGCTGCTGGAAGGTCCTCTCAAAACACATTTGCAAGGTTTTACATCCTAGACGTAACGTCTCTTTTTTCACAAGTCTAGGGATATATATATATATATATATACACTTATGCCCTTCCTTTTAAGAACGGGATCCCCATCAGTTACACAACCGCCTGCATTCAGGCCTTTGTAATTTACCATAAAGTCACAAGCACTTTCATTATAAATAAACTCCCTTCCCAACTGGTTGATTAATTCTATAAGACTGTTCATATATTCATTATGAGTGCTCTCCTCTTGGCCATCATGAGGATCACTCAATGCGGCATGCTCATGCCGGTCGCCATCCCACAAGACTGTGCCGCCATGTTTCCTCTCTGGGAAGTTATGTTGTGTAGTGTGGCCTGATGGTATACTTGTGCTCAGTCAGAAATTCTGAGGAAATGGTGTTTGTGCACCTGTTTTTATAGCGGACAGTTTTGCGCTAAAACAGGTGGGGCTCAAACACCATAGCAATTATTAGAATATTGGTGTTACTCCCCATATGCGTAACTATGCAATGTCTCGTTCCTTCGTCTCAGGGAACCAAGGTTACGTACGTAACTGAGACATTCTCTGAGCTGTTATCACAAGATGTAATGCCCGAAGAGGCCAGCCAGACGACACCTTGAGAATAAGATGTTATTTTGTAAACACATGGTCACGATGAAGGGAAAGTACTGAATAAGGATGGATGCGTGTGTGTGTGTGTGTGTGTGTGTGTGTGTGAGAGAGAGAGATGGAGAGAGAGAGAAGCGTGTGTCACCTGTTGCCACTCCCAAGCAGAGATGTTGTCAGCTTTCTGAATATCAGCTTTCTCAATGGAAAATAGCATCCAAGCGGGGATATTTCTCTCTATTTAGCAGTAGTCAGTGCACGAGAGTCAAGCACTAAAGAAACTGCAATATCCTCCACCATTTTAAACAGCACCCATTGTGTAATTAATCAGTCTGTTGAGTCTCTCAGCTGTGATGAGCCGTAATGCTAAAGTTGTTAGTTTAAAGCTATTTCCTAGCTTTAGTAGTAGTAATACAAGCGATCAAGAAGAGCTGTTTTATGTAAACACTAGCTGACACGGATTCACTTCACATCACCTAACTAGCTCATATTACACACAAAAATTATCTTTTGCCACCACCTGCTGGCTGACATATGTAATGTAAAAAAAACAAAAAAACAAAACAAACAGAAGCTCTTAACACATATGCACTGCTCTTACACTTTAGTTTAGAACGGCATGAACACAAGCTTTGTAATACACACAGTGAAGCGTTGGAGTGCTGATGGTGTCAGACTATCAGTGCTCATGGAACGTCTCTCGTCCAATCAGATTTGAGGACCGGAACTAACTGTTGTATATTAATTAATAATACCTGATTAACCAATAAAACAAAATGTTTGGGTAAATAAAAGTGATTGAGAGACACCGACTGGTTATTACACTGTAGTTTCATGTGTTTATTTGAACTTACACCTGTATTACATCTTGTATTTCTTTATTTTTATCTGTTTTTTATGGATATTAGGGAGAAAAAAAACCCTGACAAGGTGATAAGCACCTTAGCACGAATAGGATCCCTCATGTATCAGGCATATTTATCTACTTGCCAAATAAATAAATTGACATAAAATAGTGACTTGAATTTAAGTTTTTTATTATGTGAGATGTGACCACTGAGATACATGAAACTAGCACAGCTATCTTGGATAAGGGTTGCCTTGGAAAACAGTCAATTCTACAGTTAAGTGAACATTAAAGAGAAATATCTGACCACAGATTGCCACGATTGACCAATCAGAATCAAGTATTCCAGAGCGTCATCCAACACTTAAGAAACTTAAGAGTTCTGTTGCAGCAAATATCAGTACAGTATGATTGCGAGTGTAATATTGGTTTCATACAACAGCTCTGTAAACTATAAATGTATATTTTGACTTGCGTTTCAAAAACATTTCACCCATTTGTATAGTTTTTTTTTCTAAGCCAACACAAATAGTTCCCAAAGAAGACTAAGCATCAATATTTGCGTGTCACCAAGTAGCACAGACAGCTGTCTGGAACGTGGCAGACAGACGAGTAAAGTGATACAAAGAGTGAAATTATCTTAAAATACAAAGCACTCTTGGAAAGCTGCTTGTCAAATTAAATTAGAGGATGAAAAATAGCTGTTGTATAATTGCTAATAAGAAAAGACAAAGCATATATCTACAAATCCTGGATCATTCAGTACTTTAACCAGTGCAACTACCTTAAATTCCTAAAGACAATATTGCAGATACAGAAAAAGGACTTGACTAGTCCTCGTGACTATAGACGTGGTCTTCAAATGCTTGCTGTTCCCAATCATCACAGATTAGAGTGCAGAATGGACACACTTTGTGAGACTGCTCGTGCTGTGCCAGTTCATCCTCACTGATTCTAGGAAAGCTCTCCTGACAATGCTGGCACACCCTCATCTATACATAAGTAAATGCATACAATTAAATAATTTTTATCACTGATTGGACACTCAATCTTGGAACAGTGTGGACTTCATAATATAGTCATTACCTTGTTCTCTGTTCCTGTTGGATCTCCTATAATGCAGATAAAAGACATAATCAAGTTAACATTCCTAAGAAGTATTTTTTGAGATGTAGGACAACAATTTGAACAAGTCAGATGAGAGATTTTGTCAGTATTGCCAGAGAATATTCTCGTTTACTAAATATACTTTTATTATACCAACCAGTCAAGTCATCGATGCTCTCATAGTAGTGAGAGTCAGTTGTGTATGTTTGCTCCTGCGTGTTGGCCGTTGCAGGTGGGCTTTGAGGGTTTGGTAGTTGCTCAGATATAGAGGCAACAGATGCAAGCTGGTAGTCAAACAATGCCTTGCGCAGTTTTTCTACTTCTGCCTGCAGTTTCTGGGATAAAAGATAAAATGGGCATGATCCACTAAACTCCACAAACAGTTTTGGCACCAATTTACTGACATAGAAATTAAGGTATCACAAGGCGTTTAATATGTGGCATTACAAAACAGATTACCTCATTTTTTTCAATGAGAGTCTCTCTGTCTAATCTTGATGTCTCAGCCATTTCATAAATTTTGTCCTGTGCCCCATGAAGCTGTGCCTGTTATGACAGAAATTTCCAACAAGAATAAGGATAAAAATATTATTTACTTTCTCAGACAGGAAAAGTAATGGAAAAAAGACCTGGATTTGACTGATTTTCTCGCCCTCAGCCAAATTCACAGCCATCTCCGCCAGCTCCTTTTTCACTTCCTTCAATTCCCGCTCGGCTCCTTCTGCACGTCTGTTGGCTTCTTTGCAATTCTGCATTTCTCCATGTAGCAGCCTCCTGGCTTCTGTCAGCTGAGTGAGAATGGCCTGAATCTGTACCTGAGGGTGAAGAGTAACAGTGAGATTACAACAAAACATTAACATCGTACAAATTTATGACAACACAGTAATTACTGAAGATGCTTCAGATTCCCTCACTTCTTTATTGTTTTCTTCTCCCCCTCGCACTGATATGGATGCATGTAATCCTTTGTTTTCATCTCTCAGATCTTCTAGGGTCTTTTTCACTTTAATGAGCTCCTGGATTTCAGCATGCAATTTTTCATTGTCTTTCCTGCTACTTTGCATATCCACCTAGTGAAATAATTGCCATATTTATATATATTAATTTCTTGTCAGAGACATTTATCCAACAGAGCATTTAAGCAATACATTTGATTAGTTTATGGATCATTCCTGCAATTCGGTTACATTTTGGCTTTGGAATTTTTGAGAAGTAAAACAAGTATATTTTACAAGTAATTTAAGTTTCATCATTAAAGGGACATGTTAATATTATATTATTCATACTGGTCAAGCTAAATGACAAAGATGCTAAAAAAAAGATGTCCATCCACTTAAAGGGCAGGAAGTGGACAACTACAGGGTGACATTTAGTGGATAAATTAATCACTACAATGTCTGTGAATTATATCTAGCAAACATATTTGTAAACATATATTGATGATTTTATGTCTGCTAACATGTGTAATTTTTATTAATTTCCCATATATATTCCCATAACAGGGTGGACATGTTATGCTTGACCACATATGACTAACATAACAAAATAAAGGAAAACATAAATAAAACAATAGAGTTACAAACTTAAAATAACTCTTTTATATAATAATAATAATAATAATAAATAACAATTTTGCTGAATGTCTTGATGTCACCTCCAGTGAGTGTGATGTAATTTAATAACATATATATTCAATGAAAGGTCATTGTATTATGACAATGGGGTGGACAATACAAAAACAACTTCACATTTACCAGAGAATGTAATTGTAAAATCCAATGATTTAGCACTTGTTTTTTTGTATTATTTTTTACCAAGAGTATTAAAATTGTAATTGGCTGAAATTAAACAATATAAATACCACAACTTGAACTGGGGAGTTAAATGTCACAGATTTGATGGAATGACCCTTATAAATTTCCTGGGAATCAAACACAAGACTATGGCATTGCCAGTGCAACACTCTACCTGCTGAGCTACAGGAACATTGTATAGAAAATGAGGTATGCTAAATGTTTTTCCCAATAAATAAGTGGAATATTGCATGTAAATGGTGCACAGTTTCAGAGATATTTTCTAACTGACAAACCTAAAAGAAAGAACACTTAAATGCAAACCTGTAGCAACTGAACACAGTCCTGTAGTTTGTAATATTTTTGCTCTGTCTCTTTCAGCACGGTATTTTGTCTGTAAGAAAGACACAGGTGAACATCCCCACATAATCTTTGAGCAAATAATCCCTTGTTGGCACAGAATGATGAGGACAAACTCACTTGAGGGCCTCTGCTTCCTGGAGTTCAACCTTTTGCCGTAACTCAGCCTTTTCCCCCTTCAGCATGTTGATCTTTTGAACAGCTTTCTCATACTTTTCTTGAAGATTGCTCAGTGACTAGTGTTTGCAAAGCATTGAGAGAAAAGGTTTCTGTTAAAGTACACATATCTTGTACAATTCTAAATTCGACAGATACAAATATTTAGATCTGTCAGTGTTTACACTAGAGGTTGACCGATTGTGGATTTTGTTGATACAATAACTAAGGTGGTGGAAAATGCCAATAACCGATTAATCGGCTCATAGTTTTTCAAATCAGTTTATAGAATGTAAAAAAAAAGTCTTAGTCTTATCATACTAAGCCAGGCACAGACTTTTAGGCTACAAAAGTCCAAAAAGAATAAACTCACAGTTTATTTTTCAACCAAAATCCCAATAATAACCAGGAAAAAGATTTCGAGCAGAAGATGGGACTTTTAACAGTTAACAAGCCCCAAACACACAAGCGGCTCTTATTTTGATTTTAGAAAGACTTGGCTCCATTACAATGCTCTACTGTATTTTTACAAAATTAAGCTTTTAAAAGCCTACATTCACAAAATGAAGTGTTTGTGTATATTGGTATTTCACCAGATGAGTTTTAATGAGGAATAAGGTTTATTAGTATTTACAAGATATGAAGTTGGAGACACAATTATATGCTGATGGGGCATGTTTACATAAGGTCGCATTTTTCTTTCCATGCCCTCGCTTCAATTTAGAACACTTGAAGCGAGGATAAAAATATGGATGAATATTGTCAATTACTAATATTTAGATACAGCAAATCCACATATGATTGTTAAACACAAATAAAAAAAAACATCAGAAACTATTGGCATAGATTTATACAGCTAACCAATAGGTCAAAAAAGCAACTATCGGCTCTGATTAATAGGTAAAGGGCTGCATGATTTGGGAACAATTCATATTGTGATTATTGAAGTTAATATTGCGATATGCGATTGCGATATAATAAACAAATGGTATCATGAGTCAACTTGCTTGGTTATCAAGAAAAATGTACAAACAGATTACTGATAATGCTGAAATGTGTATTTCTCAACTCAAACATACAAACTAGCAACAACAACAACAACTATAAATGCAGTGTTTTCTAATTAAAATATTTTTACAAAATTAAATAATAAAATCTTTGCATTACTGCAAACTTGTTATTTTCTCAATATTACACCTAAATAAAATAGAACAATAAATAAGAACATACAAATTTTCATGAAATTAAGATTGTCCAAACAAACTGGGACATCTAAGCAGGATGTAACATGTACTTTCTATAAACTCTTTTGAAAAGGAAACTGGATATAAAAGTGTGGTTCACTCAATCAAACCACTAAAACTGTTGTTGTTGTGTATATACACACACACATTATATTTTTGTTGTAATTTTTATGTTATTTTTCACGTAAGATTGATCTTACGATGATCTCGTTGCAAGTTGCAGACAGCGGGGGTGAGAGACGAGCGTCTCCGTGTTAAAGTGCGCATCAGCCGGCGGAACTTTAAATCTCTCACGGTATCGACTCCAGCTCAGATTGGGTCTTTTCCGCGACTGGTTGAAGCGGCTCTGACCGCACCGAGAATGACAGTTTTGGAGTTTGTGTTTATTTACATGTCACGCTCCCGTATTATATTAACTTTAATTATTGATGAAATAAAGACGTATCTCCAAGCCGTGATCTGTGTTTCTGTGTTATTTTTTCTGGCCACCAGTTCAGTGTCGGTCTGCTCGGCATCCATCTTCACCTGATTTCCACGCTGAACACCGGAAACTCACATGACATGACCACACGTGCCATTCCCTAAACTGAGACTGACTGGTCATCTTCATTAGCGATGTAGAAAATGGGCAAACAGCTCTCAGAGAGAATTGGCTGTCACGTCCACACATGCACTTATTTATTTAATAAAATCGCAGCATTTGCCGTCATATAATCGCACAGGCTGACATCGCGATTGCGATATGATTAATCGTGTAGCACTAGGTAAAACCAATATATCAGTGTACATCTAGTTTCCACTATTCAATGCAATTTCTTACTGGGAGATTTGACAAAGGCTGTTCTTTGTTGACCTCTTCAGTTGAATTGTAATTCTGTACATCTGACAGTGGTGTTTCCAGTTTATCTTTTATCTTCAAATCATCTAGGGAGATCTGCAATTGAAACAGCACAAAAGCACATGCCATGTTCAGGACCAGAATCACTATACTGTATTCACCACTACAGAGTTACACTGACTGGAATTCCCATTGATAGTCAGCACAGGAAAGCACAATAATGGTGAGTTTACTAACTATTAGTACATTTCTCAAAAGAAAACACATCTAAACATAGTAATGTGTAAAAAGTGAGAGAGCCTGACTAACCCTGAGACAGCAGATCTCATGCAGTCTTTCGTCCAGCTCTTTTCTCAGGATCTCATTTAATTCTTTTAAGGAATTGATCTCTTTTACATATTCCTCTTTCTCCTTTTCCATCTTTTCTGCCTGCTCCTACTCACAAGAACATTCATGAAAACTTTTAGTGGCTAGTATTCATTACATTTTAACAGACATTGATATTCAGATTGACTTTCAACATCTGAAATGAAAGTTTTCTTAGTGGAAAATAAAACAACAACAAATTTGTGCATTTATGCACTGATAAACACATTGTTCCTGATTGTACCCCAAGAAAACCACTTCAGCTGAAAGTAAATAGAAACTGTACAGAATAATGTCCAAATTGTACCTGTGTTGTTACAACTAAGATGTCCTTCTCCAAGCTGCAATCAAGACTGGTTTCTTCTGCCTTTTGAAAGCAGAATGGCGTGCTGGCTCCTTTGACACGACCGCTGCTATCCACATAGCAGAACTGGTAAAATTCCCCATCATCCTTGAGTAGGTTGCTCTCTGAGACAAAAGTCAAACTAGTATTTTGAAATGCTTAATTTCGGAAACGCAAAACTGCCCTGCTGTGCTAGGTACTCTTCGCGCTCTGGCTCCACATGCATTTTAAATTGCCAAGAAAGAGCTCATCATGGCAGTAAACCAAATTCTTGTTGAGACACTTGATGCAACACAAGGTCCCATGATTAAGGACCCCTGAGTAATGTGATAAGTAGATGTGGACCATTCAAGTTAGGGATGCTGTCTTTACAAAAATAGCAGCACAACATCACATGCATGCTGTTTGATGCACAGTAATAACAGTAACCAACATAAACATCGAGATGGACACGTTTATTCAGTATATTTGTCCCCTAACATTCATAGTGGTCAAACAATATGGATTTCTGAGTGACCAGTTCTTAAAATTGTACTGTTGTTTCAAAAACATTATGGATTTAATACATCCATGCGTATATCAAAAATTGTAAAACTGTATAAAACACTAATCTGGCACACCCAATTCAAGTCACAGCTACTAGAGAGCCGACTCGTGGAGTTAATGCTGAAGTATGTCATTTCTGCAACACTAGCACCATCAAACAAAATTGCAAAAATCAATGTTTTTAAAACAGCTTTCTGAATCCGCCCCTCATCTGCTGTCTTTCGAACCTTCAGATAGTCCCGCCCCCAACTCACGCCTTTGTTTGAGTAACATTGTTGGAGTGGGTGGGTCTCACTCAAAACAAACACAGGAATTTTATAGTGCCACAGAGACTAAGTGTTTACAGTTTTCGAGAAAATTAACCTCGAAATGACTTGCTAGTAATTGTCTCTTCATATTAAGCTGGGACAGAAGTGTTTTTAACACTGAAAATGTTTCATACTTCAGCTTTAAATGGATAGTTAACCAAAAAATGAAAGGTCTCTTATGATTTACTCACCCTCATGCCATCCAAGATGCACATGATTCTCTTCTAATGAACCAGCTCTGTAGGTGCTATGCAAGAGAATGGGTACCAAAATGTAATAGCAATAAAAGTAATCAATAGGACTCCAGTGGATATATCTATATCTTTAGAAGTGATATGATAGGTTTGGGTGAGAAACAGATACATTTTTCTCCAATTTCACTTTCATATTCTTCGTTTGGTTTTGGTGATTTGCATTCTTCGTGTATATTGCCACCAACTGGGCATGGAGGAGAATTTATAGTAAAAAAGGACATAAATATTGCTCTTTTTCTCACCCACACCATTCATATCGCTTCTGGAGACATGGATTTAACCACAGCAACATGGATTACTTTTAAGCTGCCTTCTTGTACTTTTTGGAGCTTCAAAATTTTGGTACCCATTCACTTGCATTGTGCTGACAGAGCTGAAATATTCTTTTAAAAATCTTAATTGTATTCTGCTGAAGAAAGAAAGTCACACATCAGGAATGCACGAGACTGTAAATGATGAGAGAACTTTCATTTTTGGGAGAACTATTACTTCAAATCAGGTGTTTTAGATAAAGAGACTTCCACAACATGCAATGTTGTGGGGTCCGAGGTTCCTACCTTTGAAAACCACATGTTGCAAGACCGGCTCAAATCCGACATGGTCCAGGCATGGTTCCACCCATACATAGCACAAATACATCGTGGTTGAATTCCAACCAACCTGAGTATGTCCCATACCACGCAAGTTTGATGTAAAAGAGGAAATGAAATGGTCAGGCTTGATATAACTTCTTTGAAAACAATGCAAGGTGTCATTTTATCCATAATCATATGCAAGACATGTCAGACATTGGTCGGAAAGTCAAACCATAATAAATAAGTAACTAAAGAAAATCTGATTTATGCTCATTGGACAATTGATGAGTTGGTTACACACCTTGAAGATGCCAATCCAGTCTCTCGGGTTCGGCTGCAGGCCCCCGGTGAGAGTGTATCGGCACGTGACTGCGGTGTTCGGAGGATATGATGGTGGTACGTCGTTGAAAACTACCTGCGAGAATGATGATGTCTCCATCACAGCAGTGATCATCTCTTCCTCCGTTCTGTCATTCATTCTGGGGATTTACGAGCAACACAGTCACCTATTTAATTATATGCAGAAAAAACAACTTATTTAAATGGGAATTGTAATTTGACTTTAAACAAAAACAATCCGAAAAACAACATCCTTCGACCCAGTGCCCCTTTCACTTTCATTTCGAAGGGCGTTGCAATCGCGTACAATATCGGCTAGTAAACAAAAATAATGATTTTGTGTTCTTGGTATGTAAATAAATAAGCGTAAGTGGATAAATATATGTATGCTTAAACATTTCTACAAAAGTGTTTAAGGAAACCCGATATGGCTTTTAACTTTTTGCATAACTTTTCATAAAATAAACATTTCCACTTTTTCCGGTTCATTAGCAGCATAAAAAAACTTTGTAAACACAAACTTTGACGTGTTTGCACATGTAATTTGTTACTATTTTAACAATAAACAACTACCATAAATAAAATGTTACCTGAACCCCTTCTGTCGCAAGACCGTGTTGAACGGACACTGAAATAATCTGCTGTTGCTATAAATGGAAGCCGAATGTAAACATGGGATCTGTAGTTCTCCAAGCGCCACTAATACTTCCAGTTTTCATTTCACACTACTGGATTTTCACGTGGATTATATCATTAACAAAACACAACTGTACACATTTAAAAGTTACACACAAATGACTAAAAACAAAGAGAAACAATATAAAAAATGAGACGAAAAACAATCTGGTAAATATGTACTTTATTTAAAAATGATAACTTTACATAAGAATGAATGAAATATGTGGCAGTACGTCCATAGGCAACCTAAAGAAACAGATCTACAGGTCTCTTGGTGATCTTGCCCTTCACTGTCTCACTCAGTGGGAACTCTCTAATATATTTCCCTAATTAATAAGGCACCAAGGCTGAGGCACTAGACATGCAACTGCACATTTTAATAATTTCTTAAAAAGTGCATGGCTTAACAGTGACAGAGCACAATTTAGTTAAAATATACATATATATGCAACATGTTACTCAGTTGTATATAGAAAGACAGATACTAAAATGCAAAAGTAGAGTATAAAAATGTTTTTTCCCTCCATATGTACAGGTGACCTAAAGGGATAGTTCACCCAAAAATGGAAATGCTCTCATCATTTACTCACCCTCATGCCATCTCAGATGTATGACTTTCTTGCTTCTGCAGAACACAAACAAACATTTTTAGAAGTATATTTCTGCTCTGTTGGTCCTCACAATGCAAGTGAATGGTGACCAAAGATTTGAAGCTAAAAAAAAGCACATAAAGTCATGATAAATGCAATCCATAAAATTCCAGTGGTTTAATCCAAACCATCCAAAGTGATCTAATCGGTTTTGGGTGAGAACACCAAAATGTAACTCCTTTTTCACTGTACATCTTGCCATTGCAATCTCTAGGCATGATCGTGATTCAATATGGCGCTAGGATGTTTAATCGAGCTGCAACTGTCAAGATTTATAGTGAAAATGTATAGCTTTGATTTTTGTCTGTTCTCACCAAAAAATCAATTTGATTGCTTCAGAAGATTTGGATAAAACCACTGGAGTTTTTATGCTGCCTTTATGTGCTTTTAGGAGCTTCAAAGTTTTAGTCACCATTCACTTGCATTGTGAGGACCTAAAGTGCAGAGATCTTCTTCTAAAAATATTCATTTGTATTCTGCAGAAGAAAGAAAGTCAAACACATCTTGGATGGCATGAGAGTGAGTATATGATGAAAGAATTTTCATTTTTGGGTGAACTATCCCTTAATGCTAGTCTCAAAGAATTTCAAGTTTGAAATGTCAGAACAGATAACACAAATGTTTTCTAAACACATTAGGACATAGACAAACAGCCCATCACTCAATGTTTTTGAGCTTGTCGCCAAACGGAACTAAGTGATATATATTAGCAATCCCATTTGACTTCATTTTAAACATGTTCTAGTGTTGGTTTTTGCTAATAATCTCCACCATGGTAATCCAGTGCAAACAAGTATCAATTATTTCATCTAAACTTAATATTACCACAAAACCATTTAAATGTCCAGGTGAAGCAGATGTCACTTTTTCAAGAATTCTAATTAATGTTCTTACTGGACAATGCAGCTAAAACAAGATAAACACTTTAAAATTCAAGCTCCCATAGCCACTAAAAGAGTTCGGATACCAACAATGGTCATGTGCACGCATAGCCATGTTGGTTTGGAAAAAGGTCTGGAACTTCAGAAAGACAAAATGCAGTGGTTGGTGGGCTGAACAGACTAATAGATGAACACACTATAAAAAATAAAGAAACAAGATTTAAAATGATGAGCATGCACACATTCTCAAAACTTTCTCAAATTTTCTTAAATAATTTTAATCCAGAGCTAATCGTGAAGATATAGATAATAACTAATTCGGCTATAACTGAAGCCTGAATTTTCTTTTCAAATATGTTCAGGTGTCTTATGAGGTGTGGAACAACACTGATTATGCAAACCAGATCTTACTACTAACAGTACATTTTCCAATGGATATTTCCATAATGCCCAATAGAAAAACCATGAAATTCATTGAATTCAAATACAAGTAATATGCTTGTAATATGACACTCACCTCATAAGGCATAGACAGCGACAATAATGGCTATGATTACTATTAAAACAGCAAGGCATACTGCAATCCATAACTTTTTCTGAGGACAGAAAAATGTGATAATGTGGTCACTTGCACTGTAGGCGGTCAATAATTTCATGTACACAGATATGACACTCACAATTATCATGGACTCACCTTGCATGCTTTTCTTGAAGATTTTACTGCAGCACCTGTTTCTACAACAGCCTTTTCCACATAGTTATGGGAACTCTTAATATTCTCTTCAATCCGGTCCACCATCTCACCCTGATAAGCAAATTTAATTGATACCAATTTTCATTTCACTTAAAGCCCTGATTAAGGTGAAATATGGACAAAACCACATTCTGGGCACAATTATATGACATCACTGTTTTTTAAAGTACATCACTGGTTCTTAAATGATTAGACATTTGGTGAACATTTCACAAAACATTCCCAGTGTTTACATTACCTGTGCTTCTACTTCCATTGCAAGGTATTGAAACATATCATGAAGCTCTTTGATGCTTCTCTCCAGTTTGATGATCTCGTCATGTCGTGACTCAATCTCATTCAGAGCCTGCCTGGTTGCTTGAGTATCATTCAAAATCTGCATGAATTTTACAGTTGACAAAACTGATTTGAGACCTGATATGACACAAATTATTAACATTGTTATGTTATTTGCCACTGTCATAAATCTCAAGCAAGGGAGTGGAGGGGTTGCATTAAAAAAATGATTTTTTTGTGATTCAGGTGATCTGATATGCAAGGCTAGAATAATGACTGTAATCAAAACTCTAAAAAGGAAGTGGAAATCTATGAAGGAGGTACTGAAAATGAGAGACATTAACTTCTATCAGTGCTTATAATGATGTTGACAACCCAGATTTCCTTTGCCTGAAATTGTAAAAAATATAGGCAAAAACCCTATATGAAGCAATGTGCATAACCAAAAATGGCCATTAAAGTCCCCCCCGGATTTTTATTTCCAATTTTAGGTCTTGTATGTAGTTTTTACAGCAACACAAAAATTATTTTCTAACACACAGAAAGAGAAGGGTCATGGAACAGGGCATCCTGTGAACAAACAGTGGCTGAGAGATTTACTAAATGAAATTAAACTATCCCTAAGCAACCAGTGCCCAGCAGGTTAATTAACTTCATCTAAAGCCAGAAACAATACAATTTAAGATGGATCTGTTCCTTACCAAGGCTCTTACCAAGTAAAATACATCCATTCCAAACAAAGCAAAAGAGAAGGTTTGAAATGTGACACTTAAGTAATCAGAAGACACTAGTAATATTGCTCTGTTGCTGACTGCTGACTGCTCTGTTGCTAGATGATATAGACAAAACGCTTGAAGATCTACATTTAAAACAGAGAGCTTTTAATCATTTTGTAGAAAGGCATGCACACTACACAAATCAACACACTTACATTTTGTGTGAAAACAGATGTTTCCCCACTCTCAAGCATCGATTCCAGCTTCTCGTCTGTCACATTGTTACCGGCTGTAATGAAAACCAGATTGACTATAGTTTTATGCACTTATTTGTATGAGCTTATCTTATAAGAATAATGCAGATGAAAGCTCTCCACATCATTGTAAAACTACTGAAAATCATGTGGTTAATTACATGAAAATATAACCATACACAAATCCCATGACACAAAAAGCACTTACTGATTTTGAGTTGTCTTTGTATCCTCTCTACATTTCTGTCTCTGTATTGGGCTTGAATTGTGTTACAGTGACCCATCAACTCAAAAAATTCACGAGACAAAACACCATGCTTTAAACGAACGTTGAGAGAAAAGGAAATATGGTTATTTTGAGCCAAAACAACATTGTTGTTGTTGTAATGATTATATACATCAGTGACTTACCTGGGTTCTCTGCATTCTAACGTTTATAGCAATATATTTGTCATCATCTTCAGCTTTCTTAATTTCAATGCCTGTGATGTAAATGTATTGTTTAATGTGTGAAATTCTAGTGGAAACACTTCAATAACAATTACTCTTTTTATTTATTTTTCGGTCTCACTTTTTAACTTTTTTTGGATCTGGTAGGCCATGCTTTTGATGTCTTCCCTAAGGGACTGAAGTTCCTTTTTCATACCTATGGTACAGGAGGATATATTTATTATTATAAGGGTTATAAATAACATACAAACACACAATATAAAAGAGTAGTATTTGTCCTAAAATGTGGGGGATAAAATATTTACTATGAAAACTAAGTCACTCATACTTAACACTGTGTTGTTTGTTTATTAGTTTGAAAAACCACCATGAAGATAATTTATATTATCTGATATCTGTAGATAGCAGAGTTACTCACTGTCCTCTGGGAGTGCAACTCCTAACACAGTTTTCTGTTTGTTCTCCAATTCAGACACCTTCTTCTTAAGAGTGACAAGCTCTTCTCGAATCTCCTGAACCTATATAGAGAAAAAGATTACATTACTGTGACAACTTAGAGTATCACTTTAAAAATGATCTAGGCCCAAACCAACCACATTACAAATGGCAAGTTATTAAAAACATTAATGATGATGTATGAGTATGAATTTAAGTATGGACATTTGCACTAGCAAATGGTAACAAAGTTTGCTTAAAATGTGCTACAATGCTCAAAGATAACCCATGATGAACCTTTTTAAAGAAGCTCTCATATTCTTTCTCTTCCTTTGCTGAGTTCCCAGAGGCAGGCTTTATCATGAGAGAAGATTCTCCATCCTCATCTGACACATTAGCAGACTAGTTGGGAGTACAGGAGTAAAAATTAAGAATTTGTAAAATAAATAATTCTTAACAAAGTACATAGTTTGGTATTTTGGTACGAAACAGGGCTTTAAACAGATGTGAGATTAAAGGAATAGTTTGCCAAAAAATACAAATGCTCTCATCATTTACTCACCATCATGAAAATCATACACATCCCAGAAGTGTATGATTTTCTTCTTCAGAACACAAACAAAGCTTTTAAGAAGAATATTTCAGCTCTGTAGGTCCTTACAATGCAAGTAAATGGGGGCCAGTGGTTTCATTCATGTCGTCTCATCCAAAATCGAGTTTATTGCTTCAGAACAGACCAAAATATAACTCCTTTTTAACTATAAATCTTGACACCAGTAGTCTCTTTGGCGATCGTGATTTTAAGCTCAATTACACTTCCTAGAGCCATCTAGTGCCCTGCAAGTGTCAAGCACTAGGAAGTGTAATCGAGCTAGAAATAATGATCGTGCCTAGAGACTGCAATAGCAAAATGTATAGTGAAAAATTAGTAACCAAAACCGATTAATGGCTTCATAACACATACATTTAACCAGTCATATGGATTACTTTTATGCTGCCTTTGTGACCTTTTGGAGCTTCAGAGTTTTGGTCAACATTCACTTACATTGTATGGATCTACAGAGCAAAGATATTTTTTTCAAAAAATCTTCATTTGGGTTCTGCCGTAAAAAAAAGAAATATATACACATCTGGGATTGCAAGAGGGTGAGTAAATGATGAGAGGATTTTCATTTTTGGGATAACTTTTCCTTAAACATTTTCATGCCGAGGGTGTAACAAATCCCTGTGACCAAATATTGTTTCACCAATCATTTTTATTTCACGAGTCACTTCTCAGTGCTGTCAAGAACATAATTCATAATTGAGTCAGCAACAAACCATCATTGCTGCAAGATTGTATAAATGCTAAATAAAGTCATCTGACAAGTTACACCCCCGCGACAGAACAAGAGCACACCCATTAAAAATCAATGGTTTGTTGCGCTGGTAGTGGCTATGGTAAAGTTGTTTTATATTGGATATTCGTTAGACATTCGATCCTTCCTTTAACATTAATTGGTATGTAATTGCATAGAGGTGGTTCATGCCGTCTCATTCAGATAACACTGTAAATCATAATAGCAAACGTAATTATGATGTTATTCGATAAATACAAATCTTTTTAAGCATCAAAAGTGAAAAATGCAAAACAGCGATTGCAACAAAGGCATTCCAAGTTAGGGAGTGTCTTAAAGATGCACAAATATCAGTTAAGAGATACATTATTCCATGACTACATTAAAAAAAACAAATTTGTTTTTTTTACATGTGTAATGTTTATGTTGGTAAACCAATTAAGTTAAATTAGATCATTTTTAATTTTCTTATGACTGATATCCCTGTTATAACTATTTAATGTAAACTGAATGATTTAATGAAATAAATATTTTTTACCTAAAGATCTCACATCAACTGCAATGTATTTATGCACAGCTGCTACATATCTTACACAGCTTTGATTGTGGTAATATGTTGTTGTGTGTATTTTTCTGGAATTTATAAAATACCAAAATCTTCTTGGTCAAAAACTTCTTGGTCATATGACCTTGTAATGTCAGACCACCTGTAAAATATTCACAAACACCTATAATACATCTTACATGACTTGAAATTTGGAAATATGATTTTGTGTTTTTTTATGAATTTTTGACATTTTCAAATCCAACTTCTTGGTCATATGACCTAATGATGTCAGACAATCCGTAATGCACTCACACACATCTGACACACATCTTACATAACTTTGATTTTAGAAATATTATTTTGTGTATTTTCTATGAATTTGTAATACTTTCAAATCAATATAACTTCCTGATCATGCCTCTTCATGGGCATGGGTAAATAGTGTTTCCTTGTAGGACATATGTTTAGCAGCAGGTTGTTCTTCACAAAGCCCATTTGCCAGGTTTTATAACCTAGATGTGGCCTCTCTCTCTTCACAGGTCCACACTGTCTAAGCAAGCTAATTGTACAAACACTCAGCAGATGAGCCCAGGCTCATTTATACGAGCGGGCTATCTGCTATAATTTTGATACAGCCGCCAGTGTGTAGGCCGCTGTCAAAATTGAGAGCTCTTCTTATTTGTCTCTTCCTTACGAACCCTGGTTTTGAAGTACTTATAGTGTGTGTGTATTAATAAGATTTATATAGAATCCCAGTCTAGATTAATATTCCCTCCTGGGTTTTTACTATGTAGGGAGATTGGTCATTACTATATACACTGTGAGGCATATTTTCACCATCCTATACAGCCTGTGACATCCAATACATATCCTTCCTCAAGTGTCTATGTCTCGGGCGAGGCCCCTCTGTGGGTTGTGACGAACACATCTGTAGTGAGGCGTGATTGGACGCTGTTCCCATAGCATCAGCGACACAATGTTGTGAGGCCATAATCGAAAGGGAATGTCTTGATTGCGCGTGTAACCTTGGTTCCCTGAGATGACGTGAAAGAGACATTGCATAAGCTGGATGCACTACTGACTCAGAGCTTCGAGGTGCAAGCGTTACACTCCTTGTCCCTCAGTCAAAAAATTCTGAGAAAATTGTGGTTTCACACACGCTTATATAGGCCAACTGTTCACCTAAAGGGACGGGGCTGAAACACTCTTGCCAATTTTAGAATTGCCGTTATTGTACAAAGGACTTCAACTAGGTCATTGAGAAAAGAATTTCCCATAGTGTCGCAATGTCTCGATCCCTTCATCTCAGGGAACCGAGGTTACATGCATAACCAAGACAATTTATTTTCCCTCTTTCCTATGGCATTTGAGTGCACTGCAATTACAGCTGTAGTGTGAGATCATGACCAGGATGTTATATGGATTTGACATTTTCAAAAAAATAAATAAAATACACAATCATATTTCCATAATCCAAGTCATGTAAGATATACTATAGGTGTTTGTTAATATATAACAGGTGGTGTGACATCATCAGGTCACACGACCAGGAAGTTATATGGATTTGAGAATTTCAAAAATGCATTAATTAACAAAATCATATTTCCAAAATAAAAGTAATGTAAGGTGGAAAGGCATTGTGTATACATGTGCTATAGGAGGTCTGACATTCATTTATTACTGTCAGATTTAGAATCTAGAACATTACTTTATTACATATCATAGGGTATAAGCCATTTATGGCTTTAAATGTTTGTTTTTTGTACCATATATTTCAACTTAACATGTTTGACAATATCTGTACATATATATATATATACATCTGGTTAAAGCTACAAATGTTTTTATAGCCAGAGTAATCTGTTTTTCAGCCATTGTCTGTTTCACACTTTAGAGGCACTCCCTAACTTTGCCTGCTTTGCTGAATGCAAGTATCCCTGACTGCAGCATCCAGAACGGGGTGGGGCAACACAATGGGCGTGGCTACACATGTAGCCCCGCCCATAATTTACTCTCATTGGCTCTGTCATCTTTTATTGTTGTACATGATGCAATTTAATAGTGTGGCCTGATAATTTTTATTATAGTGGTGTAGCTCATAAGTTATATGAAATAGTATTAGGACTGAGTCACATGGACTGATGAACAGTCACTCAAATCTGTAAATCAAAATGTCATGCAATTTCACAAAGCATTCATTATAACGCAAGGTTAGAGAAATTAATTATGGATTAAATTCATTATAAAATATGTAAACATTTTAATAGTAACATAGAGTGAAAATGAAAAAGTGTATCAGTGTTGTTATAATAGAAACATTTTAATATATAACCCAACATAAGGGTTATGAAAACCAACAGTGTCTGTCTACTGTAAATTATCTGTAAATTACACTCCAATTCTCACAAATTAATATGTATATTCAAATATCCTAATAATGGGGGACAGAATACAAAAACCCATGTCGTTCATTCGTTAATTTGGTCATAAAGCATGTGCTTGAAAAAAACGAGAACATGCACGCACTTTTAGTCTCCCGGATTCTGCCATAACAGCTCATCATCATGAGTGATTATTTTGCATTAATAATAGATTCTGCATCTATTGATTACTCTGCATTTTAGGAATGTAGTCATTTTAATGTATGCCACCAATAGCAAACAAGAGGCTGATGAACTGATGAAAACTCTTATGCCATTCTTGCTGTTCACTCAGATTCTATATTGATTCTTATTAATTTCTTTGATGGACTGTAACCGATTATCTCTCCTCAATCCAAAAAGGGTTCAGTTAGGTTAAAAAAAAATTATACATTTGTTTAAGAACATTTTCAAGTCAGTTTCAGCCTTTATAATTCCCAATGTTTTCCTCACTTTTAACGTAGAATAAAATCCATGGAATTTAGGATTGAATAGCACATACAAGTAAACAAATGGTTTGGCTCAACTATTCAATATCTCTCAAACAATGATAGCACACCAGCAACTACTATGAAGATATATTTGGTGCAAATCAAATGAGCACCTGTGACAGTGTTATGTGTAGTTGTAGAGATTAGCCTCGTTGGATGAATTCACAAACTGATTTGCCGATGAGAAAAATCTGTCCGTGACTTCACATTTTTTGATGCGTGTGTGAATGTGTTTTGCACCATATTTACTGCAGCAACTGTAGCAAAAATGTGAGTGTATGACTTTAGTAATTTGTGATTCATAGAAAATTATTTGTGCACCTGCAATGAAGAATTTGAGAACGTGTAACTGTTGTGTTGTGTTTGTGGGAGAGAAAGAAAATCTACAAGCTTGCAACTCTTAAAATAAAATTCTCTGTGACTTAAAATTTACTGATACACATGTGCGGCTAATCTCTACAACTACACATAACACTGTCACAGGTGCTCATTTGTTTTGCACCAAATATATCTTCATAAACTACGACCACATCTCCTATCAAGTATGTCTATTAAAGATGAAAGAGCCAATGACACTGTTATGGGCGGAGCAACAAGTATAGCCCCGCCCCATTAAGCAGGCTGCAGTCAGGTCCTCCTCGACAAATGTCGAACGAATGTCCAATATAAAAACAATTGTATCGCAGTCTGGTAGCGTACTGTAAATGGATGGGATGTTAGCTTACAACTCGTTGTCTAATTTGATTAAGCAATTCAGGCAACACTCGACCTACGAACACATAAATAACCGGTCACAGAGCAACCCCGTGAAAATATGGCAAGAGTGTTCTGACCATCCGTGGGTTAGCCCGTTAGCTGTTAGTCGGTTTCCTAACAGCACTGCTCTACTTTGTCCATTTACTCACATTGCCCAGTTCTTTGGTCCGGTCCCGCATTCTCGATGTATGTCTTCTATCCAACTCAGACGACAAGTTCCTGTCTTATGAGTCTTCGTTCTTCTGTCTGCGAAAAAACGAAATGTGGAAGTTTCCCATTCAAAGTCAAACTGTATAAACAGATCCTGCTAACTTCTACAATAAACTTTCGGAGCAGGTTGTTGATGAGTGCTCTAATGACAATGTGTAGATTATATGGATATACTTCAGATATTCTTAGAGCTCAAAATAGGACGTTGTACTCGTCTGCGAACTTGTCTCTTCTTCTTCAGTTTTAATTTGCTGTCTGAAAAAAATATTCAGGGAATTTACTGACATCTGGTGGGAAGAGATACTATGGACGGCCAAATTACTCAGATGTAATCATTAAATAATTACTTAATTATTAATCGTTAAATACGTAATGAACTCGTTAAAAAAAAAAAAACGATTACATTAATAATTAAATCTCTAAATAAATCCGCAAGTGTCCATTTATTTCATTTTGGCACTTGCTGCATCCATTTTAATTTTAGTATTATTTTACACTTTTTACACAAGCTTTGTATATTTTCATTTTCAGGGTTCTGGTTATCAGTCCATTACTCAACTCAACAACAGTGGGATATTTTAACGTAGGACATCTTCTTCCATAATGTCCTGTCTCACAGAATCAACACCTTCGCCAATGTTACCATTTACACAAAAATACTCCCTATTTACCTTACATTTACTACAAAGGCTAAACACATTTATTAAAAAGTTGGTAAATAATTTAGCCTCATTTAAAACCCATTATTTTTTATTTAACAAGTACAGTCAAGCTTTCTTTTATGTAAACACATGACAAAATAAGAAGGAAAAAATATCTAACACAAACTATTAGCTTAAAGTGTCTGACAAAGACTTTCAACAACAGTCTTGGAAATCTGGCACAAGAAGACACTTAAAATAGCAATACAGTTTACCAATGAAAGATTAATGATGTAAATATTCATAAACAAAACTCATTCACATAAAGCTACTAATTAAACATTCATTAATAATTAGTGAACAGGTCAACTATCAACTGTACTTTATAATTTGCACAATAGCAAAATGTCTAAATAATTTGCATAAGAGCAAACATTTTATTACTGCAAGAACATATCTTGAAAATCCTAATATACTGCAAAGTTTTCCCTTTTTAAAAGAAAATACAGAGAACGATAAATCAAGCTTATTCACAGGCCAATTTGCCATCAAAGGAGGACAAAGTGATGGCAAATGCTTGAAGAGCACATATAGGAAAGCTGTAATCCATGGAAAACACATCTTCTGCAACCCGCCCAAACTGCATCACAATATAGTCCACTGCAGAAAGAGATTAACTACAAGCATTAGAATTAGGCATTGTTATATTGTCATACATTACACATCTACGTGTGATAGAAACTCTATAGTAGAATCTGGAATGTATTTTGATAGAAAAAGGCTAAAAATGATCATCCATCACTCACCATTATCTGGATGGACAATCTGAAAGTTTTTTACAGATGCCTGTGTAACTCGGCCATGGAAATTGAGCACATATGACTGAGTCTGCTCATTCCAGCTGGGTGACTTATTGACAAGGGTGACAAGATTCTCTTTGTTGCCATTCTCAAATCTGGTGAGTAGGGATTCTAGGTCCTGGGACATGGAAAACAGAATTAATTGATGCAGATGATTGAATCAATGAATGAATGAGGATGAAGTCATTTTATATTCCTTATTTGACAGAAGTGTGGCAAATACTTCCAAATTAAACATCCAAAAGAAATGTTGCACAGCATCTCACAACCATTCAGATATCTCTGGTGCTTGCCTGTGATCAGCTAGAATCCACAACAAAATACTCACACTTTTTGGACGAATAACAACTCTCTCATCATTTTCATGCATACCAGGGATGATTACTGTCATTTTTCTGGGACCTTTGAAACCCAGCACATTTTTCTCCTGCGTGACAGTACAGAACAAATAATAAGAAGCTTTTTTTGCAATCAAAAGAACCAGACAAGGTAAAAACACATTTAGTGCTGTAGATAGCTAATGCACAATCTTCATAAAAAGCATACATAAAATATTGCCGCTAGCTCTTGTCTGAGGGTGTCCGTTTCTTTGATGAATGGTTTCCTTTCTGGATTCTCACCATTATCATACACCGTGAATTTAGTCCCCAAAACATTTGATCTGAAATGATAAATCATGTGTTTTTTGCATGGACAGATTTCTGAACAATAAAAACATAATGGTAGAAAGAGAGAGTTTGATAAACAGTTGGCGAGAGGTTATTGTGTGAACCGGACACTGCAATGGCACTGACCTTAGTTTGCCTATGTAGCTGTCTGTATCTCTGGATAAATCGGTTGGATCGATTGATATCAAATAATTTGAAGTTTTGCATTTCTTTCTTTTCCTGCCAGCCATCAGAAAGACCTACCAATTTAAAGTTTTGGAGAAGAGAATTGAAATGTATTGAGCAAAATGCTTTGAAACTTGATCTGTAAGCAGACACAAGCCTCTTCCCTCCCCTGCTCACCCTCTTCCCATCCTCCTTTTCTATGTGGAGGTAATATGTAGGATAGATTCCTTTCTCCATTCCTCTCCTGTCTCTGGTGATCCGGCACTGAATCGTCACATCTCTTGGAGCAGGACGTATGGCAAACTGTTCCAAATCCTCCAAACACATTGGAGAGGACTGGGCCAGAAAGACAAAACAAGGGAAAAAATAGAAATGAAAGAGAAATAATAATTTTATAAATTGAATACAATTAAACTCATTTGATGCTCTTGTAACATTAAGGCCACGTTCTCATCATTTGAAAAAGAATTGATAGGCTTAATTTACGCTTCTCATCCACACTATAACAGCTTTTTCCTCCACTGAAAATGGGAGCATTTTAAAAAGAGCTTACCATTATTGCACGCTTTAGAAAATTATGACATCATTTTCAAAAATAAAACAATTAGTGTGGATGTGGCCTAAATGTCGTACCTTTCCCATGTCCAACGAATCACTGTCAGAGGAAGACTCCTTATAGTTGGAGTTTAAAGAAGCAAGATTTTCATTGTTTTTTGCTTGTTTTTTTGGCTTCTTTGGTGTTTTTTTAACCTCCTTTTTGTCTTCCTCCTCCTTCTCATCCTCCTGTACTTCACCACTGTCACTGAGATGACATCTCACTATAGTGACAGAGAGAGCACATTAAAAACTAATCCGTCAAGCCACATCAAAAGAAACCACCATTAACCAAAAAGGTTAGCATATGTCATGTCTGTTTATTTCTTTTACATTGGAGATGTTGAGATTGAGGTTTCAACTCACTTGGCATCAGCTGTTGTTGTTTCTTTGGTGCGGGAGGGACAGGGCTCTTGGACCAGTCTTTTATTTCATCCTCACTCTCTGATTCAGGTTTTTTCTCTGTATTCATGCTGAAATCTACCACTGTATCAGTCTGAATTGCTAAAATAAAGACCATGGGTGTTGAAGTATTTGGAATGTTAACAATGCTAATGTCAGGTTATTTCCTATTTATGGATGATGCACTGGGCAGTACAGCAGGAAATGGCCTTTCTACTTTTGTCGTCATGCTTAACAATGGAGACACATCTCCGGTCCACTTACAAGATTTTTCCACTGCATTCCCTTTCAGTTTAGATTCATTTTTCTTGTCCTTCTTCTTTGCAGACTTCTTCTCTTTATCATCATTTTCCTCTGCGTCTTGTGCAGTTTTTGGCTCAAGTACTTGAAAAGAATTTGCAGTTTAACAAAATGTCGAGACACGGCACTGTCAGATACGCTAAGTATCAATGAAATTTGAAAAATCACTTACATTTTGTTTGCCCCTTTTTCACAGCTTTCTTCTTTGTTTTCTTTATATCTGCCAGGTCATCTGTGTCTAGAGTGCATTGAGGGCTGTTTTGGGGGCTGATCTCCAGATCGATTGTCTTGGTGATGACCGGTGCAGTCTCTTCTGATGTCTCTGCTGCCTTGGATGAAATGCTCAATTCTCCTAAACTGATCTCCTCCACAGTGTTTTCATAAACCTGCTCAGGTTGTGTGTCTAACGATTAAAACAAAAAGGGTGTCATTTTCTGTAAAATTAAAAATAGCTTGATAAGACATATGTATGATGGATCATTTTGGTTCCAGTAGAGTAAACATTTACTAACCATTTAGGGAAGTGCTGCTCTGAGACTGTCTTATCAACAAAGTTGTATCATCAGATCCAGCTTTCTGTTTGCATGTCTTGAGACGAATATCATGATTTGCTGTGACCATGCGGGCATCTGCCCTTCTTCTTTGTTGTTTCTTGATCAAAAGTGAACGCTGTGCAAGATGTTGTTATGATAAGAGCTGCTCTTAGACAAAGAGTTAAAGGGGTGTCCAAACTTTTTCAGTGAGGGCCAAATGCAGAAAAAATAAAGTGCAGCGGGCCGTATCGCTGTAGTAATTAAAAAAATGTCTAGAAGGAATTAGATTGCCACAATGCATCGTTTTTATATTGTACGATTAATATAATAATATTATAGTTTTATAGTTTTAATCATAATTAGTGTTCTATGCTTGTGCAGGCCCTACATTTCAATAAAGGATAGGGTATTTCACTCACAACGAACAATTATGATGGAACTGTGATGCATCTTATACAAAATATACTAATTTATTCACATTTGTATCTTTTTTACGTCCATTCAGTGGCACTACAAAGAACATATAGATCTGCTACTGAGTGTTAGGTGTGACCCATGACAATAATCAGATTCAGATGGCATTTGATCACTCTTTGCAGTGATTCAAGGAATTGCTCTTTATTTTTCAAAGAAGCACTCTTTGTAGCTATAGAATTATAACTTATGTTCTGTTGTTACTTGCGTAATAAATAGGACTTTAATTTGATCAAAATGATTGCTCTTCGTTTTATTTTGTAGATATGCATGTGCACGTGTTTAAATCGCTCTAGTCTACAATGTGTCCTCATTCAAATGGCGCTGGGAAGCCGTGAATCATTTTTATTGTTTCCACGATCTATTAGAACGAACAAATTAATGACAGTATACCTCTCAGTGCTACAGAGGACGTCCTGGAAGAGTATGTTCGGCTCAATAAACTCTGTTCAGCTGCTCGCATAACAGCATCTCTACTCAGTTGTATGATGTGAGGTATCGGGAAATTTTTACAAGAACAAGTGCATGAGTAAAGTATCTAACCTGATACCAATCCTTTAATAAATTCATAATTATTTCAGCGGGGCGTTTCATCTTAGGAAGTAAAGAGTATTCCTTGGACTCCACCAGTGGATGAAGCTGTTGATGACACAGCACGCACTAGCGGAGACGATGAGCGGCTGCACAGTGATAGCGTCATCCAGTGCCAAGTAGGCCTAAGCATTAGGCCTACATATAATTTCTCCATAGCGGGCCCTTTTCTATTTCAGGGGCTCAGGTGGTAGAGCGGGTTGTCCACTAATCGCAGTGTTGGCCCACATGACTCCACATGCCGAAGTGTCATTGGGCAAGACACTGAACCCCAAGTTGCTCCTAATGGCAGGCTGGCGCCTTACATGGCAGCTGTACCGTCATTGGGTGTGTGTGTGTGTGTGTGTGTGTGTGTGTGTGTGTGTGTGTGTGTGTGTGTGTGTGTGTGTGTGTGTGTGTGTGTGTGTGTGTGAGTGTGTATTTATCACTTTGTGGGGACCAAATGTCCCCATAAGGATAGTAAAACCTGAAATTTTTGACCTTGTGGGGACATTTTGTCAGTCCCAATGAGGAAAACAGCTTATAAATCATACTAAATTATGTTTTTTGAAAATGTAAAAATGCAGAAAGTTTTCTGTGAGGGTTAGGTTTAGGGGTAGGGTTAGGTTTAGGGGATAGAATATAAAGTTTGTACAGTATAAAAACCATTATGTCTATGGAAAGTCCCCATAAAACATGGAAACACAACATGTGTGTGTGTGTGTGTGTGTGTGTGTGTGTGTGTGTGTGTGTGTGTGTGTGTGTGTGTGTGTGTGTGTGTGTGTGAATGGGTGAATGGGTGAACGAGTCACAGTGTAAAGCGCATTGAAATCCACTAAGGTTAAAAAAGTGCTATGTGCAGACCATTTCTAAAATCTCTCGCGGGCGGCATCGGAGCAGTCGGATGGCCTGCGGTCCGGACTTTGGACACCCCCGTGTTAAAGGAATAGTTCACATAAAAATAGAATTTCTCTCATCTTTACTCATGCCACCCCAGCTGTGTATGACTTTCTTTCTTCTGTTGAACACAAATTAAGATTTTTAGAAGAATATCTAGCACAATTTCTCAACAATGCAAGTAAATGCCAGAGCTTTGAAGCTTCAAAAAGCACATAAAGGCAGCATAAAAGTAATCCATATGACCCCAGTAGTAAAATCCAGGTCTTCAAAAGCTATATAAGTTTTGATTAGAAACAAATCAGTATTTAAAGGGAGAGTACACCCAAAAATTATAATTCTATCATTATTTACTCACCCTCATGCCATCCTGTAATGAACTCCAGTTCCCAAGTCCACTCCGCTCCTTCCAGCTCTCACACTCGTTCCCAATCACCCAAATATTAGTTTCACCTGCACTGTTTATTTTCTCTACTTATACCCTGCCCTTTCTCCTTACCGTTGTTGGTTATTGTTTTGTCACCCCACTCTGCTTTGCCAACTCTAGTGTTTCGCTTGTCTTCCCCAGTTTGTTCTTTCTCGTGTTTTGTTTTGTTTATCTGATCTCCTGGCTTCGACTTCACGCTCTCCTCTTAACTACGCTCCTTTGGATTTGCCCCTTTGTACTTTTGCCTGTCTGCTAATAAAGCTGTTTTCTGCAATTGAATCCATCTCGTCCAGTGTTCGTCACACATCCAAGATGTATATGGCTTTCTTTCTTCTTCAGAACACAAAGTAAGATTTTTAGAAGAATATCTCAGCTCTGTTGGTCCATACAATGCAAGCGAATGGTGGCCAGAACTCTGAAGGTCCAAATATCACATAAAGTCATCATAAAAGTATTCCATACGACTCCAGTGGTTTAATCAATGTCTTCTGAAGCGATACAATTGGTTTTGGGCGAGAACAGTCCAAAATGTAATTCCCTTTTCTCTAAAAATCCTTCATCATCATGATTTCAAGCTCGATTATACTTCCTATCGTGCCATCTTGCGCTCTGCACATGCCAAGCACTAGGAAGTGTAATCAAGCTTGAAATCATAATTGTGCCTAGAGACAGCGATGGCAAGATGTACAGTGAAAAAGGAGTTATATTTTGGATTGCTCTTATCAAAGAGTGGATCACTTTAGAAGTCATTAACTAAACCACTGGAGTCGTATGGATTATTTTTATGATGACATTATGTGATATTTGGACCTTCAGAGTTCTGGCCACCATTCACTTGCATTTTATGGACCTACAGAGCTGAAATATTCTTCAAAAAAATCTTCGTTTGTGTTTTGCAGAAGAATGAAAGTCACACACATCTGGAAAATCATGAGGGTGAGTAAATTGTGAGGATTTTCATTTTTGGATGAACTGTCCCTTTAAGTCCTTTTTTACAATAAATCTCCACCTTTGACCAGCCAAGACCTGGTGGCGATATGCTTCAAGAATGAGAATCACCAAAAAACAAAAGAAGAAGAAAGTGTATGTAAAAATTGAGATTTATAGTACAAAAGCACTTCAATATCAACCTATTTCACACCCATACCTATCATAGAGCTTCTGAAGACATGGATTTAATCACTAGAGTCTTATGGATTACTTTTATACTTCATTTATATGCTTTTTGTGCATCAAAGTTCTGGCCACCATTCACTTGCATTGTATGGACCAACAAAGCTGAGATATTTTCTAAAAGTCTTCATTTATGTTCTGCAAAAGAGAGAAAATCATCTGGAATAGGATGAGGGTGAGTTTGATGAGAGAATTTTCATTTTGGGTGAACAATTATTTTAAGTTAAATATAGATCGCTAGCATAAATACTTATCTTCAAAAATATAATGAAAATCGAAAATTAAAAAATACTGTAATAATTTTGGTGTAAACTATCCCTTTAAGTGTGACATAATAGGTGTAAAATAAAGTTTCAGGTCGGATAAAGTATAAAATGCAATTTCTGAGATACTTACCTGATTGTCCAGCTTTTGCTGACGGATCTCTGCGTCCTCCATTTCTTCGGTTGGAAAACAACAGAGACACGCTTAATGCCAGTACTGTTAAGACTTTTTATATAGAAATAAATAGTCTTATTTTAATTTTATATAAATGATACACCATGTTTCTATTAAGAGAAGGGCAATGAAGATACATACACTCACCAACCAGAAGGCATTCTCAAATCAGCAAATGAAACGAATGTCTCATTCTCCCTCTCTGTCTCTGCCGCTCCTTCTGACATCCCCACCTGCATGCAACAGAAGCTAAAGAAGATTACAAGGGATAAAGTTCTTACACCCACAACACCACTGAGATGCCATGCAGAATGGGTTGTCCATCATCGCTGACATCAGAAGCTATTTTATGACTGCACTTTGTAAAGTAGCCTACTGTAAAAAGTAAATTATGTTATTGGCTGTAAAATAAAATACCAGCACTACTAATAATTCTGTAGAGTCAGAATAAGACAACTTTATAAGACTAAGTATTTTTTATTATTATTGTAGTGTTTAAGTGAATGCATTTTCTTTCAGGGGGTTGGGTAGTTATAGTGTGTGTGTGTGTGTGTGTGTGTGTGTGTGTGTGTGTGTGTGTGAGCGTGTATTTATCACTTTGTGGGGACCAAATGTCCCCATAAGGATAGTAAAACCCGAAATTTTTGACCTTGTGGGGACATTTTGTCGGTCCCCATGAGGAAAACATCTTATAAATCATACTAAATTATGTTTTTTGAAAATGTAAAAATGCAGAAAGTTTTCTGTGAGGGTTAGGTTTAGGGGTAGGGTTAGGTTTAGGGGATAGAATATAAAGTTTGTACAGTATAAAAACCATTATGTCTATGGAAAGTCCCCATAAAACATGGAAACACAACATGTGTGTGTGTGTGTGTGTGTGTGTGTGTGTGTGTGTGTGTGTGTGTGTGTGTGTGTGTGTGTGTTTGTGTGTGTGTGTGTGTGTGTGTGTCCAGGCGGCCTGTTGGAGCATCAGGCAGTGACGTCAGACACTATGAGATTTTCCAGTACATTAGGTGGCAGTATTTCATCTAATCTTGTTTACATTCGCAAACTGAAGAAAACGGATGCTCGTCACTGTTGTCGTTCGCTTACTTTAAATCAAGTTTTGACGTTTTTTTTTATATATATATATCTCTGAACTGTCTTATCTGTACGTGCCATCCAGTCTACCTTATGGCAACCGGATCGGATGAAGGTATTGATATTACTTTACTGCTATTACTTTCTGTTTTGACGTCTGGTGTTCTGGGTGCTCATTGACTTGCGTTGACACATACATCCTGGAAATAAAAAAAGAGATCAGTAAGTAAGTGTCAAACCAATCAATATACACTTTCTCGCTTATTTGTGTAAGAAGTGCTGGGATAGCTAACAAGACAATGATTCCTATTCAAATCCAGTTAGACAGTTGTAGAAAGCCAGAGTTGTTTTTTTATGTAGGGTTGTTAATTCTGTGTTCAGTCTAAGTCCGTTTTTGTGGCTATGACTTTTTTTTTTTTTACCCTGTTATCACGGGTGATTCTTGACCAGTCTGTTTATCAATAATTATGATTATTGGCCTTTTAGACGAAGAGGAGGGCAGATGAGTCATGATGACAGGGTTAAAGAGCAAGACAGTTGTTGGGTTCCTTTTTTCAGCTTAATGCACAAATCGACAATTTGAGATGTTTTGGAGAGTAGACAGGAGCAACAGTTCTGAGGAATCTGTTGGTTTGTCCTTGTATGGATTTGTGAAAATATTTGCCTTACTCAAGTTATGGACAACAAACAGAAAAGAAAAAAACATGTGAGTTTGATTGCCTTGATAGTGGATGTTTGTTGGTGGTGGATGGATTTCTCTGGTTGATGATTCATATTGTTGTCTCTGTTTTTCCACAGATGTCCATCGTGCTATTTTACCTCTGGCAGGATGATCAAAAGTCAAGAACAAGATGTAAGATTTCCCTCTCTCTCTACTTTTTTTTTCTCTGTCTTTCCCATTTGTTTGTGTGATAATGACAGACTTGGACATTGTGCTAAAGTGACTCGTATGACAATGCAGACCGCTGGACAGACATAAAGTCATTGTTTGTTTTAAAGCCTATTGATGTAAAGCCTATTGTGCCCAGAATAGTGTTATTTCTGGAATGATCATAGGCTGATGATCATGTTTAGAACTTATCTTCCCTTATCAATGTAAAGACTGCAAAAAAAACATTGTGAGCCTAAGACATTCACTTGTCAATGTTTAGTCTGATTTTAGTTGAGTGTGAATTTTAGTTTTTAGTATGAAGCAAAACATTCATTCAAAGAGTTTATTCTGCTGTATAACAATTTATTTTCTTTTTAAGGGTATAATATAATGTTTGATAGCTTGATTCATTTTTCTTAAAAATTTGTTTTTGTCAAAGGAATTAATAGCTGTGAGGGTTCAGGATCCTCGCATTCAGAACGAAGGTTCGTGGAACTCGTATGTGGACTTCAAAATTTTCTTTCATGTGAGTATTTTTGCGTGAAAGATCTTTAATCATAATGTGTATGTGACTTCAGATTCACAAATTACAAAATTCCAATACTTAATAAAGTGATTAGACGATGGTGATTTGTTATAAGGAATAAAACAAATAAAACCTTTTTTGTATGGATAAATGCATTTTACGTCTCACTGGGAAACACAGTTTTTTTTATTAGATTTTTTTTATTATCCCCTTTTCTCCCATTTTGGAATGCCCAATTCCCACTAATTAGTAGGTCTTCGTGGTGACACGGTAACTCGCCTCAATAAGGGTGCCAGAGGGCAAGTCTCGGTTGCCTCCACTTCTGAGACCGTCAATCTGTGCGTCTTATCACGTGGCTTGTTGCGCATGACACCACAAAGACTACGCATGTTGAGGCTCATGCTACTCCGTGATCCACGCACAACTAATCGCGACCACAAGGAGGTTACCCCATGTGACTCTCCCTAGCAACCATACCCTCCCTAGCAACCAGGACAATTTGGTTGCTTAGAAGACCTGGCTGGAGTCACTCAACACACCCTGGATTCAAACTCGTGACTCCAGGTGTGGTAGTCAGGTTCAATACTTGCTGAGCTACCCAGGCCCTCGGGAACCATTGTTAATGTATTAATATTGATTGGATCACATAATGGAGTGCAGTGTCCTAGTTTTTTTTATTATGGCTTGACTGAAAAACCGAATTGCTTGGAGGGGTTGTTTATGCCATTGGAGTGGTTTATTAATGAATGTAATGGAAACCTTATTTGACCCTTTCTCTTTTTTTATTGAATATAAATAAATATGTGTGCATAGTATGTGCATTTTTATATCGTTTGACTGATATAGGATTTTCAGTTACCGATATCAATATCTAGGGTAGCTGATAGGTTATATATGTAAAAAAATACAATTTATTCACAGCAAATGAGATGTACACAAAATTAAATTATGACAATAATTACACAAGTTTAAATTTACTGAGAGAATTTGAATAGAATTGTTTATTGCCCAATACAAGTGGGATGGGTGTTGGGGGGTACCACTTCTGTTAATCAACTATCTGAACATTGGCATTCTCCATGGCATTAATCTCAGAATGTGCCAATATCAACAGTTTTTGTCTGGCATTACATTGTGTTGCCTGTGGTCTGAATTTGGTTTCTTTGTCTCTGTTACCAGACAAACAGCAAAGCGTTCACTGCAAAAACATCCTGTGTGAGGAGGCAATACAGTGAGTTTGTGTGGTTAAAGAAAAAACTGCAAAAGAATGCTGGTCTTGTGTAAGTTCACTTGCATAACAATTTCCAAATTACTGTGTTGCTGCATATCAGTGTAGATGCATGTATAAAATATTTTAGATAATGTTTGTCTAAAATGCTCATGATCAATGGTAAATTGAAATTTACAAAAACATACTACTGGGTGGTTGAAATTTTCAATTTTCATTAAGAAATCTTTAATAAAAATAAATACTTATTAGGAAATGATGCCAAATATGTCCATTTGAAATGGAAATAAAATATTTTAAAGTTGTTGTAAGTGCTGTTAGCAAGTCCCTCAAAACCATTGCATTGTTATATTTCCTTCAGGCCTGTTCCTGGTCTGCCCAACAAGTCATTATTCTCATTTATTAACGATGGCTTCATTGAAAGGAGGAGAATGGGTCTACAGAGCTTCTTGGACAAGTATGTTTTAGCTTTTTATTCATAATTTCCCAGTTCTTGCCAGTGTTTTCTTTTCAGAAAAATAATATCTGTATACTTCAAATGACACATTTTTCAGTGTGCAAATATATAGTTTATCTATATGATTATAAATGCTTTTCCTTCAGATGAAACCTATAATTAATTGTCTTCATCTGTAGGGTGCTGCACATGACAGTATGTCTGTCTGATAGCCAACTCCATCTTTTCCTGCAAACTCAGCTTCCTGTAAAGCACATTGAGGACTGTGTGCAGGGCCACACCCCCTATACTGTGACAGAGGCCATTCTTACCTATGCTTCCTCCAACCATGGTTGGGTGCAAGAGGAGGGCGGCGGAGCCCAAGAATTATGGCCAGCCCCTATTCCATATGAATCTGAAGAGAGGTAGAAAATGATTACAAGTCTGGTCTTTTATGAATACTTTAAAGTGGTGATTTTAATGTACAATTAGCTAAATATAAGTTTTGATTTATGAGACTAATTGGCATAAAAATCCCACAATGATGAGAGTCCTTCCCTTTCTTATGAATAAGTGTTATTAGAAAATCTCTAACAGAAATAGTGCAAGACTTACGTTTTTATATATCATTTATAGGTTTGTAATAATATAGGTGCAATAATTGTAGTATATATTTTGTAAATTTCAGTTGTGTTAATTTTGCAATTACATGAAGGACATGATGATTAAAAATTAGGATTGCTTATCCCAATGCCATCCTTTTATGCTTTTCTTCACAGCCCTGCTCCTCACCTCCCTACTCTACAGTATGCTGGAGCTACATCAAGTGGAAAAGGAACTCCAAATGAACTTACTGAAGTTTCAAACCTAGAAACAGAGTCGAGACTGAGTGATGTAGAACAGACTGCACCTGTACTGAAGGATGGTAAAGGTCATGAACAGATAGTTCAAGAAAAAGAGAGTTCCATTAATCTAGTGGTTGAAGTCCACCCAACTACTCTTGTTATTTCTGTAGATACTGATCTAGAGGTTGAAAACAGTGGATCAATAGAAACACAATGGCTTGATAAGAAAATAAAAGATCTACAAGTATTGGATGTGAATATACTGTCCCACAGAGCACAGGGCTTTGACAAATCTTTGCATGGAGATACACATAGCCAAGGGCAAGGTCTAGATAAAGTGCATGCGATTACTTCGGTAGATCGAGTCAATGAGAAGAGAACGCCTGGTGCTATCAATGATGGGAAGAGGGACAGTCAAGATGCTGCCCTTAAGCAGGAATTCACTGTAAGACAAACCCTTGACAAGGATATTCATGAAGAAGATCCAAGTTTAAGGGTCCTTTATAATGAAGTAACTCTGGATCTCAGTGTTGCCATAGATACAGCTGAGCAGAGTGACCACAGAGGGCAGGAGCTTGTAGAAACTGTAGCTAAAACTGGTGAAGTTCACGTAGACCACGTCATGAAGGAGAACACACCATATAATAGCAACCAAGAACAAGGTGAAGCAGTCCATGAGAATGGAGTCTGTGATGAAGACTCCAATGTAGACAATGCTTCAGTCAAGGAAGAGGCCACTTTGAGACAAACCCTTGACAAGGATATTTATGGAAAAGTTTCAGTAGTCCGTTATAATGTAGCAACTCTGGATCTCAGTGCTAATCACAGTGACCAGATGCTTGTTGAAAACACTACTAAAACTGGGGAAGATGTTCCACTGTTGGATTGCCATGTAGCCAGCATCTTTGAGGATATCTTGTCACATACCAAAGACCAAGAACAAGGCAAAGCAGAGATAACAGAGGATGATGCAGTCCAGGAGAATGGAGTCTGTGATGAAGACTCCAATGTAGATGATGCTTTCCAGGAAGAGGCTATGAATGATACCAGCTGTAAGCATACTAAAATCAGTGAAATAAGCCTTTCCTGCTCAAAATGCAACAAAGACATGTTGGTGATGTGAACAAGCTCAATGCAAAATGTGTCCAAACCAAAAGTGGTATTTTGATACTTTGGGGAATTGAGAAAGCAGCGATCACGCAAAATGCCCTATTGACAGGGAATGTGTAGAATGACAGCACTGAGGAATCCTATGAAGACAGCAACCTTGTTTTACAAGCCATAGAGATTGATTCAATACAATGCCAGGAGAAAGATAGTCATTTAATTCTCTCTATTTACAAACCAGATGCTAACTAATTCCCTTGAGTTGGGATTTTGAACTGAATTTACTATAGCCTGTATTTAACACAAACGTGCACTGTTACAGACTGTTTACAGAAGATACGCTTGATTAGACGGCTGTAGTTTTCTCCTACAAACAATGTGAAAGGTAAATGCACTGACAAATGTGACATTCAGGGTGGTGAACAAATTGCAAATGCAACATATAGATAAAAATGCATGATAGTGCAAGATAGGGAACTGTTCAAAGAGCAATGTGCTTCACTGTTAACTTGATCCTAATATTCACCATTCTTATCCCTAAATATTGTTTGTTTCATGTCACTTTGGCAACTTTACTGTCAAACAAGAATCACTCCAAGAAAGGTACAGACATATCTATTTTAGTATGTTGCAAAATGACAATTTCGGCTAACTTCACACTTTCTTAGGCACTTGCCTCTAACGGTAAAATGTTGCTCACACATGCTTTATATTCTGCTGTGAAATTGTGTCACAGTGGCTGCTTATAATACTCACGAGCATGGAAAAATTTACTGAAAAGGGACTTGCTGATGTAATAATCCAAATTTACATGGAAATTGCATGCTTTATGTCCTTTGAATACTTTGGTGTATATTTCTTGAAGTTTTATGTGTCTTTACAGCACATACAGTTTTTTTTTTTTTTCAGTTCTGGAAATAATTGAAAATTATTAACGCACAATTGCAATATTTTGATTTCAAAGCACCCTACATGATTCATTTTCTATTTATATTTTAAAGGTTATTTAAATTACTGCATTCAAATTTAAATATCTGAAGGGTTGTTTTTTTTATACTTTGTTGTAAAGAGGACATCTCAATTAAGTTTGTTCATAATGTGTTTTTTAGTTTCACACATTCCTTTTAAACTATGGATTTACCAATGGGCTTTCTAACAAGAAACAAATAAAGAAAGAGAGGCTGAGAAGTGAGAGAGCTTGGTTTTGATCAAGCATGAATTGTGTACAGTGATGTGTCGTGTTTTATTTGAAAAACAGATTTGCATTCTTTTGACAGAAATTCTGTAAATGAAATTAATGATTGTGTTTATTGTTATTTCAGTAGCACTTTATTTTACAGTATGTGTTCTTTCATTATACTTACAGTGTATTTACCCAACAAAGTATGGAGTAATATTAAGTAACTACATGTACTTAATATGGGTTAAGGTTAGGTTTAGGGTCAGTACCTAGTAATTACTGAAGTATAAAATAAAGTGCTACTGTCAAATCTATTAATCGTGTGTGAGTTAATGTTATTTTTCTAAAGTGAAGTAATCAGCTGTACGAATACTATGCCCTTTATTTCTTTTATTCAAATAAAAAGTTAGTCTGTAGTGTCAGTTATAGAAACAGAATTACCACTAGATGGAGATGTAACAAAACTATTTACTCTGCTTGGTATGAAATATGTCTGTAAATGATGATGCTGTTATTTTACTTATGAAAACAATCGATTTAACAGATGAGAACAAATTAGATACACTAAAAAATAGGATACAATTATAATGATCTATTTTCACCTGTATCTCATAGTCATATTCTTTAAGAAATTTAGCAGTACAAATACATATTGCAACATCTTGCGCATGTTAATGCAACTTCTTAATAAACTAGTGCAGTTTTCTGGGACATTTAGTATTTGAACTATGGTCTTACCAGTCTATGAAAATACACAGTGCTTTTCAAAATGTTGATGTGATCTAACACATTTGACAAACAACTCTGAGTTCAAGGCTGAGCCTACTGACCTCATTTCAGACTATGACATTGACAGGTGGTGTTATGTGGCCAACAGCAGTGGATTGCAGCTGGAATAATGGTGTAGTTGGTCAGCGACACGTTATCTGTGGCAGCGTCCCATAGATGGGCCTCCCTTTGTCTCTCCGCTTCCTTTAGAACATACCTGTACTCCTCACTCTCAGGGTTCAGAGGTGTTTCCTCTGCTTCTTCTCATGAAAGGTCAAATATCAGAAGGGGGTCGTGATACTGCTGTTTTTCACGTACTCCACACGCCACTGATCCACCTGAAAGAGCACATCAGAACTATGAGTGCATTCAGTAGAACCAACTAGTAATTAAAGCTGCACTCAGTAATTATATGCTGCGCAGTAATATTAAAGTACACTCCTGTGATGTAGAATGCCTTGTAATTTCTCAGCCTGACAGTTTGAAGGTCACCAGACTGTCCAGCAGCACCACTATTTGGATGCATGAGACTGTTGATTGGAAAAAGTAAGTCCTTTGATTAACAAATTCCAGACATGCAAATAAAAAAAATTAAAAACTACACGATTTTTGTTGTGCAAAGTAGAGTGGTGTGTTTTCCAAAATGACTTGTACCTTATGCCCTGTGTCAGAGTTGTTGAGCAACTCATAATGTCGATCTGATGGTGGTTTTACACCAGCCAAAGAGAGGATGGTTGGAAAGATATCCAGACCACTAAGGAGAAAAAGTAAGCGGTCATATGGTAAAAACAATAACAACGTCACAAACTGTTCCTGATCTTCCAGTACCTCAGCAGGGTACTGCTGGTGCTGTTGGGTTTGATCTTCTTCGGCCATACAACCACTGTGGGAACTCTATGACCTGACCTCCTTCCCATGTGGTTCTCTTAGCTGAGCCACCACCCGCTCAAAAGAATGACAACAGACTATAATATGCAAAATCAATCAGTGGGTTTTGTTTCTGAAACAACTGATGAGACATAAGTTATAAGTAGGCCTGCACAGAATTTGCTCTGCAGAAAGTTCTCAGACGAATTTGATCATTGACAAACATCAACATATTTCCCGTCACTTTGGATGTTCATATTTTATATTTGATTGTAAGTTTGTGGTGGCTATTACAGTTGTATACTCTTGTAGCTCAACTGATAAAGTAATGCCAATTCCATGGATTGGATTCCCAGTTAACACTCATACTGAGAAAATATTGAATGCACTGGAAGTAATTTTGGATAAATGCCAAATGCAACGGTAAATGACTGTCCTTGGTTAATTCTGGCATTTCTACATGACATTTATTTCTTGAATTCTCTAATACATAATCAGGCAGTGTAAACTGCATTTTTGTATGTCAGGTTAAATGTATGACAGTTTATAAAAAAATAAAAAGCACAGTAAATAGAGAGGCTCACTGGTAAAACTTTCATATAGCAGCATCTGCTTTACATCTGCTTGTCAGCCATTTTCCAACAAAAGGCCCAACATTTCCTGCAAATTGGCATTTCTGTTCCTACAGGCCATTGTCTCCTGTCAAGTATGGAAATGCATAATCAATTTGCATTTCTTAGTAAGCAGAAGAATTTCACACTTGCATATACAGTGACTTAAAAATATGCAGTATGATCCAGGTTAACGTCAAGTCAGTAACTAACAATTTTAGGTTTTAGCGTTCTGAAGCTTTCATGTGACTGAGCGTTGAATTAGTCACGCCCCCTCATTCCAAAACCCTGCCCTAAAAAGATAATTTTGAGACAAAAACCTAGCAAAAGAGCAGCATTATTTGTTCTTGTGGCTGTCAAATTCAACAGTGGTGCCCTTAACTGACAAACATTATGAATCATAGCCTCAATGATCCGCTTCAAATGAGAACGAGCAAAACGACTGACAGGTGAAAAGCATCAATTTCCGCAGACACATTTCATTATTTCAAGATAGTAATGCAGCTGGAATGTACAATAAATTACATTAAAATGTAAATTCGAATTGGTTCTCGACAATCAAATAACTTCAAACTGCTCTACAGTATGTGAAGGACTAGGTGTTATGATAATGGCTTTGAAGCTGTGACAGGCCTTAATTCACTCTACACCACAAAAAAGTGAAAAAGAAGATAATTAGAAATATAGAAATAAAAGAAACAGCTCATGATCTATCCTTCAACTGTGTCAAGGGTTAACACTGCAACTTCGTCTGCCCAGTGAACTTGTTTACAGACTGGTAGAGACCTTATATTGACTGATCAAATTTCCTTAAACAGTCGCTCCAATGAGTAGTGAAACTGTCCTTATAATCCATTTTTAATCAAGAATATTTTTGGCATCACAATCAGTGCTGAGCTAAGTCTGAGCCAAATATCTGCATAAGACCTTCTTATTATTTAACCTTTAGTTTACTAGGAAGTGCAAGTGAGGTTTATTAACATTACATGTATCATTACATTTAATGCATAAATGTATCAAATTAAAAAAATCAAAACAGAACACAATTATTAAATATGTTTGCATTAGGCCTACTTAAATTAAAAGGGATCCTTAAAGTAAAGGGGGAAAAAAGGAAAAAAAAATGGTTGGAAACCCCAGAGTTAAATAATTACAGCATGTACAATGGTCTAACAACACAGTAAAATTGCATAGGACTATGAGGTATCAAGCTGAGGTTGCTTTTAATGGTTTAAGGCCCCCTGGACATCTCAAGAGTCTGTTCACTGACTTGTTTAAGTAGATCTTGCTACCTCTTATATAATAAAATTCACCTTATGCACCATTCCTTTTAAAACATTCAGTACAGTCACTTCTGCACTGCTACCATTTTATACTATGGTGGGCACTCTGCTTTGTTCCTTTGACATTTCATCTGAAGGGAAAGGGGGTTGTTGGTGTGGCCTTTCATTTTAACATTGACTGTAAGCAATCCACTACTAACTGTTAACAGCTGTTACCTCCCACCAAAGAGGCACTCAGTATTTGTGGCAGAGGGACCAGCAGCACATGGACTCTTAGGAGTGAACACACCAAAGAACGGCAGTAGAGTAACAACATTAATCTCAGACTGACAGGAACAGGTAAGCACTCCGTGTTTTGATCATATAATGTTACAAACTACTACTAAAAGAATCTTAAACTATTGACCGGTCTGACAGTGCAGCAAACTGCATGCGTGCACACACAAACAGTAGAATACAGGGACACACTTAGATATACATGTGTGTCTTCTTGACCACAGAAATGACCAAGTGGCAAACTCACAGGAGCTGAGAAAATAGAGCGTGTTCTCACTTTATTGGTACAGAAAATCTCATAAAATCAATGATGAAGGATTGTTGCAAGAAATCTGATGATTTTCCTGACTTTGGGTGTGATTTAAAAAGTGATTTAAATAGACTCTATGAAAAAATATGAAAAAATATAAAAAATATTCATTCAAAAGGTAAAATATAGCTATACTGTACAGGTGTGGTGGCAAGACTGCGCTCAATCCGGAAGGGAAAATCCAGTCAGAACTATCCGAATAAACGTAATCATGTTTGATGAATATTTGAATACTTTATATCACATACTAACTGTTGTTAATGTATGGATGTTATGGGTGTAATGAAAGTCGATAATGTGAGGAATTACGGCAGTAATCAGAATTAGAATTGCTATATTGCCAAGTATGCTTACACATACAAGGAATTTATCTTGGTGACAGGAGCTTCCAGTGCATAAACAATACAAAAACAATACAAAAAAAGCAGCAAGACATAGACAATAATACAAAAATATATATATATAAAAAGATTATATATATATATATATATATATATATATATATATATATATATATATATATATATATATATATATATTATACATATATGCATACATACAGACACACACCTTCATACATACACACATACATAGTGCAAATCTAAAACAAATTCGTTATATAAAGTACAAAAATACAGCATGTTATGTACAGTGCAAAAATATATTTTTTATTTTTTATGTAATGGTAGAAGAGGATATGTTAGATAATATAAATAGATTAAACTGTGTATTGCACATAATTATTGCAATGGGGTGGCTTTAACTGTTTACGAGATGGATCGCCTGAGGGAAAAAACTGTTCCTGTGTCTGACGGTTCTGGTGTTCAGTGCTCTGAAGCTTCGGCCAGAAGGCAACAGTTCAACAAGGTAGTGGGCAGGGTGAGTGAAGTCAAGAGTAATTTTTCCAGCCTTTTTGCTCACTCTGGAATTTTACAGATAGTTATTGAAGTGCAGAGGACAGACTCAATGACTGCTGTGTAGAACTGTATCAGCAGCACCTGTGGCAGGTTGAACTTCCTCAGCTGGCTGGAGGAAGTACAACCTCTGCTGGGCCTTGTTCACAATGGAGTCGATGTGTATCTCCCACTTCAGGTCCTGTGAGATGGTGGTGCCCAGGAACCTGAATGACTCCACTGCTGCCACAGTGCTGTTCAGAATGGTGAGGGGGGACAATGTTGTGGTGTTCCTCCTAAAGTCCACAATCATCTCCACCGTTTTGAGCGTGTTCATCTCCAGGTTGTTATGAATGCACCAGTGAGCCAACCGTTCAACCTCCTTTCTGTATGCAGACTCATCATCATCTCGGATGAGGCCGATGACAGTGGTGTCATCTGCAAACTTCAGGAGCTTGACAGAGGGGTCCTTGGTGGTGCAGTCATTGGTGTAGAAGGAGAAGAGTAGTGGGGAGAGCACACATCCCTGGGGGGGCACCAGTGCTGATGGTACAGGTACTGGAAGTGAATGTCCCCTGTCTCACAAGCTGCTGCCTGTCCTTCAGAGAGCTGGTAATCCACTGACAGATAGACATGGTAACAGGGAGTTGTTTTAACTTAGTCCGGAGAATAGCTGGGATGATTGTGTTGAAAGCTGAACTGAAGTCCACAAAAAGGATCCTTGCATACGTCCCTGGTCTGTCCAGATGTTGCAGGACATGATGCAATCCCATTTTGACTGCATCATCCACAGACCTATTTGCTCGATAAGCAAATTGAAGGGGATCTAGAAAGGGTCCAGTGATGTCCTTCAGGTGGGCCAACACCAGTCTCTCAAATGAATTCATGACCACAAATGTCAGGGCGACAGGTCTGTAGTCATTAAGTCCTGTGATTTTTGGTTTCTTAGGGACAGGGATAATAACTGAGCATTTGAAGCAGCATGGGACTGCGCACTGCTCCAGTGATCTATTGAAGATCTGTGTGAAGATGGGTCACTGGAGCAGTGTGAAGTTCCATGCTGCTTCAAATGCTCAATTATACCTGTCCCTAAGAAACCAAAAATCACAGCTGCAATATAGCTAATATATTAATATAGTAATGTATAGTAATAATATAGCTGCAAGCAGCAATGACAGGCCAAAGCACAACTGCTCAATTTCCACTCGGTGGCTTTCGGAAAACAATGCAAGGTGGACACATGCATTTGACATTATCTGAAACAATTTTGAAGCAATTTGGTAACTATAAGATGACTATTTTAAAGTCTGTTGTATGAGCCACACTTCCTGCTGCCAGACTATGACTGTGCCCTAAAATAGTCAAATCCATGTGACAAATCCATCCAAGACTAAACAATCATCTCAAATGTGATCTAAATCACACATTACAAACAGAAGATATGACATACTTCCTGTTTCCCATTTTTCACCAATAATTTTATGCCTCGCCACGGCAACAATGTTCAATATATCAAAATCTGTTTGCAATTTAGCATCAATGTCTTGGCATAATGTTGTTTAAATGTGGTGACAGTCTCATGAATATTTTTTTTATTTAAAAGTATTTAAAAGTTCAAAGACTGTAATATTTAAAAAATCCAAAATGGCCCACTTCCTGTTGGAAGGAGCTAATGACTACAATTATGAAAGTTGATTGAATTGGTGAGAACTATATATGTATCAATGTTGGTGACTGTAGCCTAAAAAAAATAAATTCTCTCTCTCTCTCTCTTCCATTTTTTTTTTTTTTTAACCCGGGGTTTGCTCACCCCTCAACAATTTGTTTTGAATGAGCATTTTACATTGGCGTAACTGACTAGCTCATGTTTAGACAGACCAACAATATTTGGATATTTATTTGGCATTCGTCATCTGGAACTCTTCACTTCTGCAGTAGACAGCGTGTTTCAAAAGCATAGACAACTTGTTATATTAAAATATATTACTATAATTAAATTTCACCATGTAAGTCTGCACATGACATAGCAACAGAGAAAGCATTAAAGCGTAAGATGACATGTTTACTGATAGTGGCACCTGTTGGCCAAGGTTGGTACCGCATTCCTTTTTTGAAGAAAGAAAGAAAAATTGAAGAGAAAAAAAAACATATTTTTTTAAGAGAGAGAACATTTGTATTTGAAGAGAAAAAAATTTGAAGAGTAAAAAATAATTATTTGAAGAGAGAAAAACATTTAAGACTTTTTTAAGGCCCAGGAAGGAACTGAGACACGATTTGTTTTCCACCTTGCGGTTCAGGGCTTCCATAAGAAACTGACCCAACTGTTACAGGAAAACTTTATCACGGATCGGCAATCGGACGCAATAAGCAGTCGATTGAGTGAGCTATATACGAGTGAAAATTAAACTATGATTTTTATAATTCTGTTGATTTATTTCCACTCATTCCTGACAAGCAATTTGGGGGTGAAAATATGTCACTTGGGAAGGCACTCAGTGCCAACTAATGGCCACCCCTTGTGACACGGAATTTTGAAACTACCCTGACTGAATCGACTCCATTGGCTGGAGTCGGGAATCGGAGTCGACTCCAAAAAACTCAATCGAACACCCCTACCTGCCGCCCCTGTCGTGAGGTTACTTTGTGTAATCGTTATATTAACGCCCCGTATAGACCCTTTGCAACCACGTGACGACGCCATGCTGGACGGCAACATCACTGGTTGCACAGGCTAAACACAGTAGTAGACGAGCGGGAAATTTGATTAGTTTTTTTTAAACAGTTTAATATAGACAAGATACCACTAAACTGCATGGCTTCTTCTATTGAAAAAGTTGTCGTGCCGTTATCGGTCGAGGTCGGGCATCTGCTAGGTCCTCACAAAGAGCGGTATTTGGAGATGTTGGAGATAGCAGGTTTGGATACCGACCCATACCTTCTTCCTCCCTCAGTTTTTACGGAACTCATTAAATCGCCGGATCTGTCCGACTTCGGCCCACACGATTTGTACCACTACGTGGTAAACGGGGTATCGCCATATACGGGAGCTGATCTCAAAGCTTTTAAAAGTCTGGATGCTTACCAGTTCTTTGTAGCTGGCTGGGTAACAGGTACGCGATGCTACGCTAACGGCGGGGGGAGCTACCTCATAATGGCAAAGGTAAGACATCAATTTATGGTTTATTTTGTATTAACATCTATTTTTTACTTAAGTAAAGATTTATATAACACGTAGCCTATGATTTTAGAGGACATTGTCGGCCGTGGCTTTTTAATGGACGCCTGGACCATAGACTATAAAAAGGCCTGGACTCATCCCTGCTCTGGGAAGTGCAGTCATTAATTATCGATCACACGTTAATCCATGCTGTAAACCACGGAGTATATGTGATCAGTAGCCACATATAATTGTAACATCTAGCCATCTTTATCTGTGATTATATTCACTGTAGCCTATGTTAAAATTTGACCTGGTAAACACAGCATTGTGATTAAGATGTATCCACAAGGTGCATTTATGGTGTCACTGCAGAAGTAAACAATAACATCACAATAACATTCATGTAAGAATAATGTATTTATGCCACTTTCTGTAATTGTAGGTGCATCATAGCCAGTCACTGTCTGAAACCCAACTACAACCATGGGTATCTTTGAAGAAGGATGGGACAGTCTTGTGTGGACACTGTACATGTAAAGCGGGCCTGGGAGAGGTGTGCTCCCACGTAACAGCTTTGCTGTACGCAATAGACTCTGCTGTCAAACATCTGGGAGACAAAAGCTGCACTGATGGGCCCAGACAGTGGGGACTACCTCCTTTGAAAGCAGGCAAGGCTTTGTACGAAGAGGGATCGGGAATTGATTTCTCAAATCCTGCCAAAAAGCGTTGTGGTGTAAACAACCAAAGCCATTCAGGTTGTCCATCTGGGAAAAAAGTGGGTGTGTCTGCAGCAGCTATAGAACAATTCTACAAGGCTCTGGATAATGCAACTCCAAACCCTTCTGAGAAGAGTGGTATACTACGCATAATGCCGCACTACTGTAAACAGTTTCAACCAAAGGTGGTGTCACTGGGTCTACCACATCCCCTGACTGAGTTATACAGTGCTCAGAACCGGAAGCTGTCTGCCTCGGACCTTGAGAAAAAATGTGATGCGGTATTCAATGATATGGAAGTCACACCAGAGCAGGTATGGTCATCCCTCTTAATCTCATATGACTAAAATGTGCTTGAAGGTGTCATGTCATTAATTTCATCTAATTTACAATGTTGTAGGCAGTAAAAGTTGAGGAAGAGACATGACAACAGGGAAAGTCAAGGCTATGGTTTGACATGAGGGCTGGTAGGGTGACGGCATCTAGGTTCAAGTCAGCTGTAAGGACAGACCCTACAAATCCTTCCAAATCCCTAATTAGGCAGATCTGTTACCCTGACCTATGTAGATTTTCAACAGTTGCAACCAGGCATGTGTGACATAATGACACAAACATATAGTTTCTGTTTTTAATTTCACCATAGTGTAAGTGAGTAAAGAAATTAGATGTGCTTTGAACTTATGTTTCAACTATGGAAATGTATGCAATACATGTTGTGTTCTAATGTAGAGGGCCCCTGCTTTCTTAAAAAACATCAAAGAAACAAACACAAGACAAAGAAATGCGTTTATCATTGGAAAATTTATTACAGTCAGTATTACAAATTATCAACATTAAATTACAAACATGCATCCCTCAATCTCTTTGAGTGCCCTTATCTATTTTTAATCCCAGGTGTATGGTGAAGGTCCTTTTCCTATTTATTCCTAATGTTCCTTTTAAATGGTTCCTGTTTAGGGATGCACGATGATATCGGCACGACATCGGTATCAGTCGATAAAAGCTTAAAATGATCATCATCAGCAGATATTAATATTTCTATACTATGCGCACGCAACGACTGTGAACGTAGCATTAGCACCAGCAACTTAAACTTCCAACATGTCAGCTGTGTGGAGGAAAAGACTCGCGTCAGTATCGAGTTCTCTTTCGGGCTTGAACAAAACATAACACGTACAAATTATGCCAAAATGTCAGTTTTGTCGAGTGTCCTCATAAGAGCAGTCTTAAATAATTTAAATAAAGTCTTAAATTAACGTAGAGAGTGAAGTGCACACTGCCGCAACAGCTTTTTATAGCGTATGTAAAAAATTAGTTTTGTTTTCAAATTAGCGCAAATTCAAGGCACAATAACAAAACAGTGCTGCTCCGCACGACCACCATTATGCATGCCCGTGCAAACATGTGCATTTTACGTTTGCCTTTAAATTAGTGGAATGTATCTTCACCGTCACATCCCTACTCCTAAGGACTGAAGTTTGAAGTCTGAACTTAAAAATAAAATGTGGCACAGGCATATCATTTATTCTCCTCATTTATTCTAAGTGAAATAATTTATCTATTTTTCAGGGGTGAATGTCTGTCTATATTTGTAAAAGTATATATTTATGGTAGAATCAAATGTTGTTTGTCTTTTGTATTGCCTTATCTACAACACATGAGTGTGTAATAAGATAAAGGCAGTACAGGAGAGAGACTTTGATTTGATTTCAGTAAAATCAAAAAGCCAAAATGAGTTTGAAAATATCGGCATATCGAATATTGGCCAAAATCCAATATTGTGCATCCCTATTCCTGTTATATTTAATTTACATATTTTTAAACGACTCTGTGATAGAATATGATACAAGAGAATATTATGTGCTATTAAAATTAGGCCAATTTTGGGTACTGACATCTATAGTACTTATAGTTCTTAGGAAATGAGAGAACAAATCCAATGAAAAGAGCACTCAGAGTTACAATGACTTAATAACATTATTTTTCTAATTTACAGATGGGGATGTGAACATGAACAAAAATCCAGAGAGACGTATGAGGCATACGCTGCACAACATCATCAGGACCTAAGTGTTCGTGATGCCGGTCTCCACATTGATACCTCCCGTCCCTACATTGGAGCATCTCCAGATGCCTTGCTGTCCTGCTCCTGCTGTGGCGATGGTATTTTGGAAATCAAGTGCCCACACTGCGCCAAAGACACCGGAGTCCTCAGTGCCACTGAAAAGAAACATTTCTGCATTGAGAACACAGATGGTACACATGCACTTAACATGTGATCATCAATACCACTACCAGGTGCAAGCCCAGTTGTTTGTGACGAGGCGGAAGTTTTGTGACTTCATGGTGTGGTCTACATCCAATTTTTTCATACAGAGACTTTTGCCTGATGCTGACTTTTTTACAGAAGCAGTGCAGAATGTCGAGTCCTTCTATAGGTCAGCCATTTTATCAGCCAAGTTATTGGCCAAGACATATACATGCCCAGATAGACTGCTGTCAGACAAAACACAGTCCACAGACTCGCAAGAATTGGAGGAGTAGTAGGGTGTTGTTCAAAACATGAAGTGAACTACTAGAATTATTGGCTCTTTGTAAATTATAGAGTGTGGTCTAGACATACTCTATTTGTAAAGTTTTTCGAAATAACTCTTGTTATGATTTGATACTATTAATAAAATTGAATTGAATTGAATTATTTAGTAAGATTTGCCAGTGTGTAATTCTACATGCATTTAATATCCTTTTATAAGGGACAAAATCACGGTCAAAAGATTGAGGGCTGGTTTATTTTACAAAAACATCTTTCAACACGTTTATAAAAGCCAACCTAAATTAGAGAGAAGCATAGACATTTAAGTGCAAAATCTGCGTTACTGTTAGAGACGGGTGATCAGTGTGAATGGGTAGACTGCACAGCCCTATCACGCTAGCTGGTACTTGCTCATTACATAGCTTACTCATGTTACAAATGACAATTTGACTGGGTCTCCATCTGGACATGGATGAAGGTATGGTATTACAGAAATGAATTACACGTAACTGGGAAATTATTCTTACCTTCTAAAAAATGCTCGCTGCAAATCCTGGAGTACTTGGACTTGGAGGGCTGCCAGTCCTTTCGGCTGACAGCAGCAACCCATCGATGCCTTCTCTCCCCATCAACTGGTATTCGATAAAACGATAGATTGGTTTTACCCTGTCTATTAGCACACCCCACGGCACAACACGAAATAACCATTTTATAACACGAACTCGTTTGGCTTGCCGTCCGTCATGGCGTTCAGAATTCGCGCGAGTAGAGCGTGACGTCACGTGCAAAGGATCTTGCATGTCGTGCTTTGTGTAGTCTGAATGAAGTTGAAATGTGCAGCTGTTAGCTATTTCTCTCTGATCTAACCATTAAAACTAGGTTTATTCGTTGACGTTTTGTCAAATAATACCAGTTAATTTAGATGTTAACACATGGATTTTAGGTTAGTGTGATTTTAAATCTGGTGTAAGAGGAGCTAAAAGCAACATAAATTTACAATGCCATTCTCTACCTCATTCACACAATTTGGTTATTGTCAAATAAGACTGAAGAATCTTTCGTTCATACTACTAATTGTGTGCCATTGAACAAAGATATAATATGCAAACCAAAACAAAGTACAACAGCTTTTCAAGTGAATATCCGATAACACTTCTTTTTTTTTTTTTTGTCATTTCCACAGGTCAATGTTCTCAATATGGCACAGTGGATTTTCAGACTGAATGGTTGTCTACACTCAAATGTGTACTCAGAGGTCCCAGATGGTGGTTGGGGCTGGATTGTTGCTTTGGCCTTTTTCCTAGTAGAGGTGTTCACTTACGGGGTCATCAAAAGTTTTGGGATTTTTCTCAAAGACCTAAAGGGTGACTTTGAGGAGAGCAACAGTCGAGTATCATGGATCATTTCAATATGTGTCTTTGTTATGACTTTTACAGGTAAGAACTGTACAGGGTTTCATATATGTGTGGTAACTGTGCAGTAACATCATTCTAACTATAAAATCATAACTTGATTCTGCTTCGCTGCATTGTAATTGTACTTAATCCTTGACATCCATGTCCATGTTCTTGTGACCCTTCAGCTCCTTTATCATCAGTGCTGAGTAATCGATTTGGCTTCCAGCCAGTTGTGATGTTTGGAGGTTTCCTTGTATCCCTGGGCACAATCTCAACTGCATTCACCACCTCTGTCAATCAGATGTACCTCACTATTGGGATAGTGACTGGTAAATAAAGCGTTGCACTCTATGCAAAACAGCAAATTACAAATTAGACTAAGCTCAATCAAAAGCATTTGCAGCAATGTTGAAGAATATTTTAACTTGTCCCTCTGAGTTATAGTGAGGCACCAACAGTGGAAGTGAATGGGGGTAAATCTTTAAACATTAATGTACTCACTGTTTCAAAAATACAGTATAGCCTCTGTGTAAAGTAATATCCAATTTTTCAGCTTTGTTGTCATTATAACGTAATGCTGTAAACACTAATACTATGATTTTAAACAACTTATAAGCTCAAGTAATACACTATTTTTCATGGAAGATGCTTCTTAGTGGAAGATTAATGTATAAGCTTCAAATTTCTGCTTTTAAACCCTCCAAAAACTTACCCCATTCATTTCTATTGTAAGTGCCTCACTGTAACCTCGATTTTTGCCATTTTTAAAGTAAAGGAGGGATGAGGGACCGAAAACTAAATTCTTTTGTCGTAATCAACATTTTGCCACAAATGCTATCGATTGAGCTTAACTTGTAGTAAACCCAGAATATTCCTTTAATGTAGTATAATACACAACTTCATCAGAAGTACATGTTTGCATCTGTTATATGTAACAAAACTGCTCTAACAATGATAAATATAGCAATTTTACAATTAAACATTAACCATGTACAAGTGTGATTGAAAACATTGATGTACTTGCAAATGGCAAAAACAAAGAGGGACGAGGCATCTCATGATTTTCAGATGTCCTTTCCTCTCTGTAGGCCTGGGTTACTGTTTGACATTTCTGCCAACTGTCACAATCTTGTCCCAGTACTTCAGCAGGCGTCGCTCTGTGGTCACTGCCATGGCCTCCACAGGAGAGTCAGTTGCTATATTTGCTTTTGCTCCAGGTGAGGGCAGTCTTGCTCGATTGCAATATAATGTTATCTAGAGAGAGAGTGTGTTAAAAATATACTAAATGGTTTTCATGTTGAATTGAGAAAGTGTAATGGTAACACATGCACAGTGATATGCATCCCTGTCTTATTTTTGTAGCGTTCACAGCTCTTAAGAACTGCATTGGCTGGAGGTACACTTTGGTGGTGATTGGATCATTACAGGGGATCATTATTGTCTGTGGGGCTCTGCTTCGGCCCATAGTCATCAAACCAAAGACTTCCCAGACTGGAACAGAGCAGAAGCCCATATCCTCTCTCCCTGAAGAACAACTTAGAAGCTCTGTGATCTATGGAGATTCTGGTGTGCCGTCACTTGATGAGCTGGAACAGAGTGATGAGGAGAGGTAGAATCTCTACATGTCCCCCCAATACAACTGGAAACTAAGATCCAGGGTCCAAATAAGCTCCTGGACTTGAGTGTATTGAAGGAAGGCAGTTTTTTATGCTATTCGGCTTTTGGCCTCTTTGCAACGCTGGGCTTCTTTGCCCCTCAGCTATATGTGGTGGAGCTCAGTGCAAGTATGGGCACTGAGAGGGACAAGGCCGCCTATATGCTGTCAACAATGGCTATCGCAGAGATTTTCGGACGTGTCTTCATTGGATGGGTCATGAGCTGGGGGTGTGTCAGGAAGATCTTTGTACTGCTTGGATGTGTGTCACTGATGTGTCTGGTGTTGGTGTTGTTCACCGTGGTACATGGCTTCTGGGGACTAGCAGTGTGTTGTGTGCTTTATGGCTTCTTGCTTGGCAACATTGCATCCACACACATCCCCATGTTAGCGGAAGATGATGTTGTAGGAATCAAGAGGATGCCCTTAGCTGTTGGCGTCTACGTCTGTATTCAGAGCTTTGCAGGGCTTGCTGGCCCACCTTTAGGAGGTAAGAACATTTAAGTGTTTTATTTTGAACACAAAATTCTCTAAATAAGCAACTAACAACTGTCATTTTCTCCTCAAAATGTTTTAGGTGTCCTTGTAGATATTACACAAAATTACAGCTCTGCATTCTACTCCTGCGCCGTGGGAATGGGACTAGGTGCTGTCTTCCTTGGGCTTGTACGTCCAGCGAAGACTGGTTATCTGTGCATAAGGGACAATGGACAGAATAGCCCAGCAGTGGAGCAAGTGTCCAAAGACCAAGACAAGCGTGATGAATTCCTAGAAGTGGACATACATACAGACCCAGAAATTAAATCTTGAAACAATCCTTTGTAAATTTAGCTGGTTGAACAGAACTTCTGGAACAATCAGTGCTGCTTATATAATGAAAAAACATTTAATGGATTCAGAATTTAGTCTGAATGTATCCAAATGAATCACTACGTCAAGATTCACAATAATTGCTTTAGACATGCAATTGTTAGTTAGACACTTACGTTTTACAATAGCCGTCATGAAAAACAAAAAGCTAAAGTTGAGCACATACCTCAGTACATGTAATTGTAGAGTTTGAACTGAAAAACGATTTATTTATGTTAGTGTTACTAAACACTGGGTCTTTTGTCGATGAAAATGTCTGGTTGAAAAGGAACAAACATTATCTGTGACAGGAAACCACATGTTCATGGTTTTAGTGATTATAGGCAATGGCTCAATGGTTACTAGGCAGGCATTGGTAGGTAAAGCAATTACCAAAGTTAACGTTGAATTTAATGATTATATTTAGATAGCTAAAATTATATAAAAAAACTAGAAATGGTACAGATAAGGGATTATGAACAGGATTTGATGCTTCATTAAAAAAATGGGTTAAAATGTTAGTTCACCCAAAAATTTTATTTTCTCATCAGTTACTCATCCTAATGCCATCTAAGGTCCATTCAATGCAAGTGAATGGTGGTCAGACCTTTGAAGCTTCAAAAATCTGTATTTTTTTATTCAAGTCTGTATAAACATAATCCATCAAACTCCAGGGGTTAAATGTCTTCTGAAGTGATGCAGTTGGTTTTGGGTGAGAACCTACGGTGGCCCAGTAGTGCACAACACAACGAAATTCAAAAAGCAAACATAAGTTCACAACACAACGGAAACAAGCCACAACACAATGCAAAAAAGCCGCAACACAACGGAAACAAGCCACAACACAACGCAAAAAAGCCACAACACAACGGAATAGCCACAACACAACGGAATATCCACAACACAACAGAAATGCTCCCGACCACTAGGGGGACAAGTGGTCTCCGGAAACTGTAAATTGCTCTCAATCTCCCATGCGTTATCGCTGGCGGTCTGGATTAGTGATGGGCAATCCGGCTCTTTTTCGTGAGTCGGCTCGTTTGACTCAGCTCACTGAAAAGAGCCGGCTCTTTTGGCTCACAAACGGCTCTTTAAAAAAAAAATGTTTTCTCTATGATAGGTGTGAAAACAATTCTAATTCAATTATTAAATGAAATCATACTCGCAATGTCTCAAAATTTCTTTAAAAATGCATTGATTTGTTATGATAAAATAATACTATTAAGCATTTGCATTAGAACTTTTTAATGTATAGAAACAACATTCAAAACAAATACAATCTGAACATAATAGAACCCATATTAAAGAAAAAGCTGTTTCTCGAAGCTCCGCTAGCTTCACAGTTGGGTGCACAGTTCGCATATGCCGGTGTAGGTTGTGCGTAGAACCGGCTTTATGCGATATTTTTTTTTGGCAAATTCTACACTGTGCTTTAATATTGTCCACATCATTAAAGTGGTTCCAAATGCTGCTGTGCTTCCGACTCATTTTCCTGCTTTTGCTTTGTTTTCACATGTCTTTTTCCTCTCCTCTCCTCCGAGTTTGACTGTGTGTGTGTGTGTGTGTGTGTGTGTGTGTGTGTGTGTGTGTGTGAGAGAGTGTGTGTGATGGCTCGGCCCCTCCCTCATGCCGTATAATTGGTTGACACCTTGTGTATGATTGACAGGAACAGAACGTGAGGCTGATCAGACAGTCAAAATGAATGTGTGCGCCTTTAGGCCTATATAATAATTTTAAAATAAAATCTCCTGAGGAAATATCGGCTTTTTTGTGCCGACGCTGCCCCCTAGTGGTCGGGATCATTTCCGTTGTGTTGTGGCTATTTCGTTGTGTTGTGGCTATTTCGTTGTGTTGTGGCTTGTTTCCGTTGTGTTGTGGCTTGTTTCCGTTGTGTTGCGGCTTTTTTGCGTTGTGTTGTGGCTTGTTTCCGTTGTGTTGTGAACTTATGTTTGCTTTTTGAATTTCGTTGTGTTGTGCACTACTGGGCCACCGTAGGAGAGAACATACCAAAATATAACTCCTTTTTCACTGTACATCTTGAGAGCAGTCTTCTTGGCGATCATGATTTCAAGCTTTATTGTTCTTGCTATTGCACCATCTAGCGATCTGCATATGCATAAGCACTAGGAAATGCAATTGAGCTTGAAATTATAATTGTGCCTAGAGACAGCACTGGCAAGATGTACAGTGAAAACAGAGTTACATTTTGGTATGTTCTCACCCAAAACCAACTTGATCGCTTCAGAAGAAATTGACTGTAGACTTATGGATTGTTTATACTGACTTTATCTCCTTTTAAGAGCTTCAAAGGCCTGGCCCCCATTCACTTGCATTGTAAGGACGTACAGTGCTGAGATATTCTAAAAATCTTTGTTTGTGTTCTGCAGAATAAAGAAAGTCACGTGTCAGTTGATGGGGACTACTTTAAAACTTAAAAAAAAAGGAATTAAAAGTAACATAACATTTTTTCCATGTGACACATGTGTCATAGTCCAAGTCTTCTAAAGGCATACAAAAGGTCTTGGTGAGAACCTAAAATGTAAGTTATTTTTAAGTAAAAAAAATCTTGACGTGTGTTCATGAGCACTGTGAGAGAAGTTTGTTGAAAGTGGCACACATGTTCACATGCGAACTTGTGTGCCACTGTGAGCGATCTTTTTGCATCCATTTATGAACAAGCAATGCACGTCAAGATTTTCACTGTAAAATAACTTCTGTAACAACATGAATAAATTATGACAGAATTTTTTAGTTTTAAAGGAATTATTCTTTTAACTCTGAATGCAAAACCCAGGAGTGTCAGTTGTAAGTTGTTTACTATCATTTCGTTTCCAACGCTTATGACAGTGTTCTAAACTGTGAGTAACATTTGCATCTCTATTATGTAGAGATGACTGTGAATGCAGAACTCTACAGAGCTCAGCCTGATGCAAATCTGAAATCAAGATGAGGATGGCTAAAGTAATGCAATGTCTTAGTTAATAACTATGCCATGACGTTGAATGTGGAAGTATCTGATATCACAGCTTCATAATGTAATTCTTATAGAAAAGCTGAACTGTTGTCACATGTACAACAACTGTACAATTTTATATATTTGGAAATTAGTTGTATTTGCTGGAATGTGAATGTATTTGCCAGATGTACAATGAGGCTTTCTATTTCAATGCATAAAAGGCAATATGTGTTATAATAATTTTTAAATCAGATTGAAAAATAAAGATAAACTTTCTAAACTGTTTCCTGATCGAACAGATACCAGGAAACTATTCACAAAATGCTCTGCATTTGGCAGAGCAATTTTCAGTGTGTTCAATGCATTTTTATTCTGTATGTGTGTACCCTCGGACGTGAACCCATGACCTTGGCATTGCTAATGCCATGCTCTAGCGGTTGAGCTACACAAACAGATCATACTGGTAGATGAAGTATATTTGAGCACTTATACAACCAATGTCTAGACTCTTGGAAAGCTTACGTTGGTGTTGTGTTGCCCAGTGCTGTCAGCGCTATCTTAAGATATTTAGGTTTTTCAGTGAATGTATTTTTAACATGTCTTACTGTTCTGGCAGATTTTTTATAGTAAAAACAAGTGAAAAATCTACCAGTACTGAAGAAGTAACCCAAAGTATTTAGAATACGTTACTGACCTTGAGCAATCTAACAGAATATGTTACAAATGACATTTTACAGCATTTATTCTGGCTAAGACAACATTTGCAGTGTGATCAGTATGAGTAACAGCAATTTAATCATAAATCCCCTTTAGCAAGGGAATCTTTGTCAAAAACTAAATTCCAAGAGTCCTTTGGCTACAAGTCAATCATGGTGTTTCCCTCAATAGAAAAAGCATCTTTGGGTTTTCTCTTTTTCAAGAAGTGCCACAGCTAATTTGTGTTTGACTTTCAACAGATGTGTATAGCTTTCTTTTTTTTCAAGCTCAATTACACTTTCTTTGTGCTTGACGCATGCGCAGAGCACTATATGATGCTAGGAGGTGTAATCAAGCTTGAAATCATGATCCCCAAGGAGACTACTGGTGTTATAATTTATAGTGAAAAAGGAGTCATATTTTGGCACGGCCATTGACCAGGAAAAAAAAATGGTTATCCATGTCAAGAAGGCAACCCCTGGTATAAAGTAATGATTAATTCCCCTAGATAGTGAAAACCCAGGAGGGAAAATTAATCTCAGACTGGGAATTTATATGAACTTTATAAAAACACAATTTTTTACGTTTAACAACTTCACAACCATGGTTGGGAAGGCAGAGTTTAATAAGAAGTGCTTATGATTTCAATGGGTAATTTTGACAATAGCCTGTATATTGGCAGCTGTATCAAAATGATAGCAGATAGTCCACTTATTAAAAAGGAGCCTGGGCTCGCCAGCTGAGTGTTGGAACAATTGCCTCTCTTAGACAATGAGGATCTGCGAAAAGAGAGAGGTCACATCTAGATAATAGACAGTCCAACCTGCTGCTAAACATATCTCCTGCAAGGACAAACCATTTACCCATGCCTATGAAGTGGCCATGTCTCTTGTTGAATGCGCTTTCATGCCGATAAGGGCATTGCGCACCCTGCGATTCATAGGCGAGCGTGATTGCATCAACGATCCAATGAGAGAGCCTTTTTTTGGAGATAGACATGCGTTTAGTCCTCCAAAGCAAATAAAGAGCTGATCCAACAATCTGAACTGACAGGTAGGGCACAGTCTGGGGCGGCTGTGGCTCATGTGGTAGAGTGTGTTGTCCACTAATCGCAGGGCTCCACGTGCCGAAGTGTCCTTGGGCAAGACACTGAACCCCAAGTTGCTCCCAATGGCAGACTAGCGCCTTGCATGGCAGCTCTGCCGTCATTGGTGTGTGAGTGTGAGTGTGAATGGGTGAATGAGACGCAGTGTAAAGCGCTTTGAATACCATCCATCCATCCATCGTCAACCGCTTATCCTGTGTACAGGGTCGCGGGCGCTTTGAATACCGCTAAGGTTAAAAAGGCGCTATATAAGTGTAGACCATTTACACTCCACATTGATATGTAATGCCCGCACTGGGCACACCTCATCTGAATTAAACAGTGGGGTTAAGAATGCATGGCAGCAGATGGCCTGGGACCTGAAGGATGTGGATAAAACCTAAGGCATGTAGCCTTTTCTTGGTTTGAGGGTGGCCGTCGAGAGTCCTGGCCCTAATTCCAGAAATGAGCTGTCGACCAACACCACTTGCATATCACCCACCCGTTTAACTGAGGCTGGAGCTAGCAGGAGTGCAGTCTTTAGTGAGAGCATGCAGATTCCAAAGGCTCAAATGGGGGGGCTCGTGAGTGCCTTCAGCACCAGGTTCAGATCCCAAGTTGGGACTTTAGCAGGGCTAGGGGGGGTTTAGGTACCTTCTCCATTGAGAAACTTTAAAATTAGGTCACGTCTGCCAATAAAAGAGCCAGCCTCCGGGGTGTGGTATGCTGAGATTGTCACTACATAGACTTTAAGCATTGACGGGGTGAGACCTGTGTCCAGCCGCTCTTAAAGGAACGTGAGGATCTTAGCTATAGAGCAATTCACAGGGTCTTTGTCACACGAAGAGCACCAATCTGCAAACACATGCCCTTTTAGTGCATTCAAGGAGAGGAGATAGTGCTCGCTCCAAAGAAGGAGGCGCAATGTCAGGCTCATCATTGGTAGCGATTGGATTCCACCCTGCTGATTTATGTAAGCTATTACTGTCAGGTTGTACGATCGAATCAGAATGTGGTGATTCGCTACCTCGGGAGGAAAAGCCTTCAAGGCTAAGAAGACAGCTAGAAGTTCCAGGCGATTTATGTGCCAAGCCCACTTTGCGCCTGTTCCCCAGCCTGTGCTGGACGCATCCGTGGCTACTACCTTTCGCTTCGAGACCTGACCAGGTCTTACTGATAAAAGGTTGGAGCTGTCCATGGTGCTAGAGCAGCCAGATAGTGGCGAGTTATGCCAATGCACCCCTGTCACCAAGCGTCTCATGGTTCATGATATTTTAGCCAACACTGGAGAGGCCTCATTTGTAAAAGACCTAAAGGTGTGATGGCAGATGAAGCCACTATGAAACCCAGTGCATATTGAAATTACTTCAGTGGAAGTGTTTTCCCCAGTTTGAACTGAGACAGAAACTGAAGAATGGTCTGGATGCACTCATGGTCTGGAGCATGCTCACAGAGTCGAGTCGGACCCCCAAATAGGAGATCTGTTGGCTGGAAGAAAGTGTGCTTTTCACCAAGTTGACATTGAGGCCCAGGCTGTTCAAATGGTAGAGTAGTAAATTCCTGTGCTCACACAACAGAGCCTCTGACCATGCTAGTAATAGTCAATCGTCAAGGTAGTTAAAAATGCATACGCCATTCAGCTTCAATGGAGCGCTGCATCAATACACTTCATGAGCCAGGGATAAACCAAAGGGAAGAACTCTGAATTGCTAAGCTGTTCCCTTGAACGTGAATCTCAAAAACAGCATGTGATGAGGTGCAATTTGCAAATGAAGGTACAATGAGTGGGTGCTTCTCTTTGGCAAAAATTGTTTCATCGTTTGTGACTGTTTTTGTGCTGCGATTAAGCACTCTGCAAAGCCTTCCATGACATCGCCGAACAATCCAACTTGTGAGTCGTGACACAGGGGTCCCTTTGTCAGATACGCCAAATGTTTTGAGACTGTGAGCTCTGATGGAGGGCTGGATATCATTATGGATGTCCAGCATGGGCAAGGATGCCACGTCAGGAGACTGAGTGGTTCGCTGGGCTTTCGCCAGCATAAGATCCTCCCCAAATTCTTCCCGCTCAACCTCGCGGTCCTGCCGTGCCTCCTCGTATAGCCCTTCGGGTGTCACAGAGGAGGCATGTGGGGGAGCACGGGAGACGGAATTATCCCTCAGAACAAGGGTGATTCTATAGTGGAGCATCATGAGACTCATGCCCTCAAATTGAGGGCAGTCTGTCTCCATAAGAGTTGCCTCAGTGTGGGTGTGGCCCAGGCAGCAGATGCAGTTCTCATGCCCAACTGATGGTGAGATGTGTCTCTCAGAGAGTGAACATCTTTACAAAGACATGCTACACACAAGCGGCTCTTTTTTTAATATGTACTCTATTAGATATATATATATATATATTATAGTAATAAAAAGATACAATTTCTGGACAGTGTTGATGTATGGCTTCTGCTTTGCCTAGTAAAACCTTAACTTACATCAGCGGATGCAGCGGCGAACAGTGTTAATTGAAAAGGTTTCACCGAAGTATTCCTGAGCCCATATCATAATATGCATTACAGATGCATGACAGTTTTTAGAGGCATCGGAGATCACGCACATCCAGAAGTAGTTTTCTAGAAGGACAACGGCAAACCACCCACTGCCCGCTTTACAAGTGCATGGCTGCATAAGCACAGTGCTGGTGCTATTGGCCTACCTGGAGTCCTAACCTGTCACAAATTGATTATTGTGGTGCATTAAGAAGTGTTTTTGTGTTTTTAGAAGAAATTATGTTACACAGTGGTAAACTCTTGACTCTCCCAACTTCTTTGTAGCATGTTGCAATCATCTGATTTGAAATGGGTGTATATTTAAAAAAAAAAATAAAAAATAAGGGTTGTACACCTGATGATATTTTACACAACATAATGAAATGATCCTGTAACACAAGTGTGCAATAAATTAATCATGGCAAGAACATCATACAAATCCAAAAATGCAGCATGATTTTCAAATGGAACTGCATCATGATTTGTAAAGTAAAATCTGTAACCGTGTTCAAAATTGGTGAAACACTACAGTATAAATTGTTAAATAAAAACATTTGGTCGCATTATAGAGTTTAGATAAGTGGGATATTGTAAATGTTTCACTCAAGCAGGTAGACTTTCTACAGTGGAAAAAAATAATAATATAAAACCAAGGAAAAAATCAAAGACATTCTGTTAAAATAATCAGATTTAATAGGCAGAATTGGGATTAACAAAAAAAACAACGAACACATACTATACAAAAAGCAAGTGATTGAGGCCATAACAAAAGATACACAGCATTGTACGAGCAAATAATTTTTACAGATTTTTGTACAGACCTGAATGCAGGCAATCAGCTCATTTCAATTTACTACCAACAGTCAGATTACAGTGCTTCTTTCATTAAGATTACTTTAAGACTTAAGTCTCTCCATCAACATATCTTAATTGGCTTAAAATCAAACCAGTTTTGGTTGATCTCAAATTAAAGTATCCTGTATAGATACTTAAGGCAAACAAAGGTGACCTCTATGGACTATAAAAAATGAAAACCATAATGTTTGTACTAAGCAATAAACAGAAATACACATGGACTGCTTTAACAGTCATTTTATAAAACCCTGAGCTAAAGCGGTCCACATCAACCTACACAGGTGCAAAGACAAAAAAGAAAAGTTAATTCAAAACAGTTCAATATTGACAGTTGGTCAAACGGTTCAATTTAACAGCTTTCAGAAAACTCTTAATTTTTACTGGACATTCAGCAATGCATATTTAAGACACATTGGAATTTTCAGTGGTAAATGTTGGGTGTATGATAAGAGTGTAAAATAAAACTTAAAGAAAAGTCAACATGATTTAAAAAAAATAAAAATGTAAGAAAGAGACATTGTACAGGCTTGAAAGGCAAATGTCAAAATGTACTTTCCCTTTCATAGAAATGAAGAAAACAAAAGCGTACTTCATGAAAAGGTACCTTAAATGTACTACTTTATTGTACTGATCGGAGTGCAACAAAAAGGCATTTTAATTGTGGGGATAAGGCAGCAAATTAAAAACAAATTATCCAAAACAAACTGATTACTCAACCCAATAAAAAAAAACTGCTCACTGGTGCAGAAGAGCTGTCTGAATTAAATATTTAGAGCCCTGAGTTTTCTGTTTCTTTCTGAAAAGCTTAACCAAAACAGGGTGCCAAGCCTATGGTTTACAGGAGTGTTGACAGCTCCATACAAAATATGCATTCACAAACATACAGTACATCACAATTACAGCATTTTGGTGAATAACTAAGGACCGTTCCTTAACATAAATGATATGGCTACAACAAGCTTAAAACAGTTGTCTTCTGGCACATAACAAATTCCTGGCATATACTGTATATGACAGTAATATTATGCAATAATTTGACGTTTGCATAATTATCCTGTCCATGTTTCTTCAACCACAAAATGCATTGAACCACTTTGTATTAAATAAAGTAAAAACCTAATTAAAATGGAATGTTCTGAAAGGTCACCTGGGGCCTTTCATTGTAACATAAGCTGTTTGAGGTTGTCGTGTAAGATGGTGTCTTTGACATCACGGAAGACAAGGCGAATGTTCTCTGTGTTAATGGCAGTGGTGAAGTGATGGTAAAGGGGCTTCTGCTGCTGTTCCCGGCGCTTGTTACGGAAGCACTCCACCAGGAACTTTTGCACATCCTGCAGATTGTTGGACTCCCCTGTGAACTCGGGGAAGTAGTCATTGATGTTCACAGTCATAATTTTTTCTTCCAGCAAGTCTGTTTTATTGAGAAAAAGAATGATAGAGACATTGGAGAAGATGCGGTTATTGGCGATAGTTTCGAAGATGTTGAGTGACTCGGTGAGCCTGTTGGTCAGACGATCTTCCATGAGAACCTGATCGAACTCACTGGAAGAGACTAGGAAGAGGATTGAGGTCACAGAGTCAAAGCACTCAAACCATCGCTTACGCTCCGACCGCTGCCCTCCCACATCCACCATCTTAAAAGGAACATTTTTTATTTCGAAGTCGTACTCATGGATACCCTTCGTGGGCTTCCGTGCCAGAAGTATATCCTTTTGGCTAGGCAAATAGTCCTGAAGATATAAATGGAAACAAATATTAGACAGGCATAACAACAAGCACATAAAAACATCCAGTACCTGTATAAATGTTACAACTGAATCTGAAACAACTTTGGCCATTTCAAGATTATCTGCTTGGCCAATTAACAGAAGGGCTTCCTCCCTTTTGTGTTCATTCCAAACTACCGACTGCCTTGTCAATTAATAAACAATTTCTGTTTTACATTTTTTCAGTGAATTCTGAGTAAATTATTTACAAGACATCATTACATTTGAGCATTTTTGTGAACATCTCTTTTGTGGTCATTCAATTTTATTATATATTTGCTGGCATTTAATCCTCCCTGCTCTCTAGATTTTTGTATCGGTCAATCACCAAACACTACACATTTATTTTAAGGATACTAAACATTAGTTACCGGTTGTCCAATTTTATCCATATTGTCCAGGAAATATTTCACAGATTCACCCTAGAGAGAAAGAAGGAGAAAAAAACAATCAGAATTAGGTATCTAGACTCTGAGCTGTTGTGCATGTTTGGTTAATTCTCCTATTTTTCCCCTCCACTTTCCTATTGCTTTATACAATCCAGTCCATTCAATGCAATAAAACATTCAAATTAATAATAATATTTCACCAAAGTTACCATAAACACCAAAATAACATGAACAATCTATAAAAAATGTCCTAGTGGTTAAAATCATACCAGATTTGCCAGTTACCTTTAGCCTTTGTTCATGAGTAGGGCTGCATAATTAATCGTAATTTAAGCATAATCACGGTTTCTGCCTCTTACAGTTAATTAAGCATATTCGTCAGCAGTTTTACAGAACTAGTAAGCAAAAATAAGCAGCCAGGTAAAGTTGCAAATTGTTGTTCATTTTCATTATGGGCTGTGTCTACGGATGATAGATCAAATTACAAGCATTTAGAAGTCCATTTTCACCTCAACTGCTCTACCAGGCTCTCTTCAGAAGTTTGCTACCGACCAATCAAGGTTTCACTTTCAAGCATGCTCTGGAATACGTAGCCGTGTATAGCTATGTATTCCAGAGCCCAAGGCTCGTGGTACAGTGTTTTCAGCGCACTCAAAGCAATTCTTTGAACAGATGTGCTCAAGAGTTCGGTTTGCGTGGTTCGCCAAAGTGTGCCGATTGTGTTATATTGAAAGTATTCCAGGTTTACTTTAATTACACATTTGCATAATTCCAAATATTTCTGGCCAGCACAAGTTACCAAACAAATCGCAAGTAACTTCATGACACAGGGGTTTGTGGACAAAAGAGGAGATGAGGGCATTTCACCATAATTGGAAAGAGGAGTACAAAGCTGTTGTCAACTACAGTATATTACAAAAACTCAAGTTTTCCTGCAGTTTTATGGCAATATAAAAGCTTGAGGCTGCATAGCACTGCTGTGTGCAAGAAATTACAGAAATACTAATAATGTATTATTATTATTTAAAAATACTAATATAAAGTATATTACCATATGATATTCAAGTTGACTGGATTCCAAAAATAATGAAAATTGAGCAAAGACTCAATTACAAAGTGTTTCACTAATTTTATTTATTTTACATTGTCTTATATTTAAATACAGTGATAAATGTTCTTTTGATTTGGGCTAACATTAAAGTGCAATAAATCTGTTGAAGTGTACTAAAAAAACATTGTTCTCAAATGACAGAATAATCATGAATAGAATTTTGAGCAAAATAATCATTATTATTTAAACCATTCGTGTACAGCCCTATTTGTGAGCAAATTTGCCTACCTCAGAATCAGGAAAATTAGACGCCCTAGTATGGCCTCTATTGGATCGTTTCATGGGGTATGCAAATCACAACCTGTTTAACAATGGAGCTTTCAGTTTGAAAACTTGAGCTAAATCCTAATCTCAGTCATGCGTGTTCTACCCCTGAACGTAAATTATCTTGTCTTCATAATTGAAATGCAAAGAAGCTCATGCGCAGACAAAACACCCTCATTGTCATGACTTACAAGTCACTATTTTAAATGTGCTCAACTCATCGCTAGGCTTAAATCTCAGACTATTGATCATTTTACATTCCCAACCTACACAGACGTGAACCCAGAGAAAGAAAAAAAAGCACAGGTTCCTTAAGCCTGCAGACTGAATGCAATAAAAGAATATCATTCCCATAACATAAATTACTATTTTCAGAAGTACAAAAAACACACAAGTAGGCATTACACCAATATTTTACTTGTCTTTGTATATGGAATGTAGTGTAGGTGGCAAAGCACCTGACTGGAGACCTACTTTGAGTAATTATGCAAGTACAGAACAGAATGGGCTGTGCTGGCTTTACTGCACAGTGCTGCAGAAAACGATTCACAGCTGTTCTATACTTATCTGCCATGCTTCATAATACCAAGCTGTTTAACAGCAGATCAACATTCCTTCAAGCTCACTGCCCCCACAATCACACAAATCCTATGAAAAAAAAATTAAAGCTGAATAGATTTTAGAGTTACACTTCATGGTCACCAAGAACAATCAGGCCAATTGATTTGCAGAGCATACAACAAAAACAAACAAACAGAAGATTTAATAGTAAATGTTATAATATAATGAATGTAAAATGCTTTCGCATTACCAGTTGAAACTCTCTTCGTCTGTCATAGGCAGTCTGAATACCACTGTCTTGCCACAAGGCACTGATGGAGGGCAGGTAGTTCAGGAAGACTTTGGTCTCCACCATCCCTTTGACCATCATGGATGAGCGGGTGTCAAAGGCCATCACAGTCTCCATATGAACTTGATTTTCAGGGTCTCCCCAAGGGATGTGCAGTTTCTCACGTGCATCCACCAGCACCCGGACACCTAATCAGACCATAAAAGATAATTACATTTCAGTGAGAGGAGGTCATGACATAATCCTCTAATAAGCTTATTGGGAACATATTAAGGTTCCACTTGTTATCATTAGCTAACAATACATTTATAGAATTTTTAAAATCAAAAGATGTATATGTTGGCATTAGTTAATGCACCATAACCTAACAATGAATAATTGTATTTCTATTAACTAACATTAACAAAGATTAATGAAGGCAGTAACAAATATATTGTTAATTGTTTGTGCATGATACCTAAAGCGTTAACAAATGTTAACAAATGTAACCTTATTGTAAAGCATTACCAGACTATTACATAAATGTTGACATTGTGAAGCAATCTAGTTATTGTTAAATTCATTTTAGGCCCATGATATGCCATGGTGTGCTTTATAAAAACGTATTTTTAATGAAATATAACACATATAAGAATGTCATAACATGACACGTCCAGGTGACTGAACCCGACATAAGTGGGCGCTGTACTTTCTCTGTCGGTGCCAGATGTATTGAAAGAGTATTTGTGGCGGTTGAATACAGGCTACATAATTAACGGTCTCCAAAACAGCTGTGTTCGTTTATTTACAGCCGATATCTAATATAAACATCAGTAAGTGTTGGTAGATAAACCTCAAACTTAAAAACGATGGCAATCGCATCGTTTCTGCGCTAGCAGAGGAATGGAAAGTTGTCGAAAGTTACTTTTCACACGTCATACAAAATAGTCGATCGTTCGCTTTAAACAATGGACCCGTCAGTTTGGATTTCAAGCCATTGGTGTGGTACCTTTGATCACATTGCTGTAGATTGTAGCCCGGAACTCTTCTTTGGCCTGCTGATCGAAGTCCTGCCCATGAATTATGCGCATTTGTTTGAGGAAAGTTGACTTGCCACTTTCGCCCGCTCCTAACAACAATATCTTCACCAGTTTCTTCACATACGTCTTCTCCCGAGACAGGCTTTTGTCTATTTCCTTAGACTTTCTGATTTGGTCGATTTCACCGCCCGAGAGGAGACAATTGGGAATACAAACTAAAGCAGTCCGGGAAGGCAGGAAATCCGCCATCTTTGTAGTAACGACTTCATGGATACATCAGTCGCACTGTTCGCCCGTGTCCGCGTTCACGTGTTCTTTTCACACATGCGCGGAAACGGTGGGGTGTGGTTAGTGTTTGTCAAACAAGCAAGTCCTTTTGACCCTTTTTGTGTGGACGGCCAAATTAATTAAATGGTTTACAAAATATTTATGTACATCTTTAAAACATAATTAAGTTATTAAAAAAAAAACTATGAAATTATAATGATAATAATTAGATAAATAAATAAATGCCCCTTGTATTTTATTGAAGCACTAGTTACTGTCCATTTATATTTTATTTCACAATATGTGAACTTGGAATTTCAACTAGTAAGATATAAATTATAGGTAGACTATATGTAATTGTGTTTTGAACATAAGTGAATTACAGATCATTGTGAAATTCTACTAGAGAAAATGCAGTTTTATATATATATATATATATAAAATATTACTAGTTGAAATTAACATTTTAACGTCAATAATGGGTCTTATGGTGATTGCATATTTATTTTATCCAGTGCAAACCTAATTACTGATATAAAGATTTGGCATTTTTACTAATATTAGGCCCAGTTCAATTATTGATATCAATAATTGGCACACGATTAAATGTCAGAAGATCTTGTGATACATCCTGGGTATTGTATTAAGTAAAATCATTTTGAATAAGATACTGTGAAAACTATTTAGAGTTTTAATAATGCAACACCACCTTTTTTATTATTAGTTTAAAAAAATAAAAAATAAAATAAAAGTTTGTTGGTCAAACAGTTATTGCTGTTGCATGTGGTAGGCCTACACATTTGGGTTTTGTTTTTTCTTCTTTGTAAAACCTTTTAATGGTAGGACAATTATTGTTGATTTATGGACTATAGCCAAAGTAGACTTGTAGGCTATGGACCACATTTTGTGTGTGCGCACATCAGCCAAAACAGGTGCACGAATCTGAAGAAGACAGCAAGCTGAGACAATGAATGTCGCCATCTACTGGACACAAGGTGTTCTAGCACAATCATTGCGCTCTGTTTATCTACTGCTAGGGGACTGCATACACAGGTTTACCTAAATGAACGGAGCTGTTACCTTACACAGCCATCGTCTTTGTGTGCATTAGTGATGATTATTGAGTAGACATAGCCAACGACAGTGATATTACCTACAGAGTGTTTACACTTTCATTGTCATACTACGACCGTCGACAGACTGTGCGGTGTGAAGAAGCAAATATGACCATTAGGAATGTAAGTGACCATGGCCAGCGTTACAGACCGCGTATCGCATGCCTGAAGAAGGTGGGTTGAGAGCACTATCCACAGCTCATCATCACCGTCTGTGCTATTTACATTCTCACAACACTTTCGGTTAGGAAAAATATTGCATTTGATGAGTAGAATCTAACAAGAAACCCTTCGAGCCTAGTGTTTTATAGACTGTTATTATAACAATCAGTTGTGATTTCCACTGTTATTATAATTATCAATGTTAATTTCCGTCTATTTAGAATAGTAAATCGTGTTTCTTAAAATAATCAGGAGTATCTTAGTTTTAGTTACAGAGGAACTTTTTAATCAGATTGATTTATTATTAGGATTCTGATGCCTTCATCAAGTTTGTTTTTCAAGTAATCATTTTTAATGAATTTACATTATTTTGGCAGGGCAGAATTCTACTACATTGTTTCTTACAAGTCTCTTAGTTTTCAGTCTTTTATGACAAGGTGTTTTGTAAGTCGTTGGCTTTGATTTGTGACTGATTTTGTGAGTTGTTTTCTGTGCACACCTTAAATTTGTTGTTTTCCTTTTTACAAAATATATTCCTAGTGTTATTTACTGTTCATATGTGTTAACTGTTTATTATCAGCTTACTCTTATAAGGTCACTTTCTTCTTGTGGTGTCAGTGTAACTTTGCTTTGAGTCTCTGGTATAATGCAGCCCTTCTTGTATCACTATGATACTTGAAAGTGTGTGCCTGAAGTGTTCTCCCCACAGCCACATATTCTTGGTATATTACTTTGCTCTCTGCCAATACACAACGATAGTAATGACCCAATCACTTGGCCAAGTGCTTTCTGTGATCCAGACCAGTCTTCAAAAGCCAGAGACCGTGACAAAGAAAGGCAAACTTCAATCAGCTGAGTCACAAATGAATCACTGGACACATTTCTAAGAGGTCAGCTTCAGCCCCTTCAGACCATAAAGCAGCAGGGATGAATCAGACTTCATGGTGGACTACTTACTGTAATGTGATAAAGCTCAGTGTAAAGTGCAAAAGTACCTCTGGAAATTAACCCAAAAATGAAATATGTCATTATTTACTCACCCTGATGTTGTTTGAAACCCAACTGACTTTTTTTCTTTGGACCACAAAAGGAGATGTTAGGCAGAACCACAGCTTCCGTCACCATTCACTCTCATTGCAACTTTTTATTTTCAACATACAATGAAAGTGAATGGTGACTGAGACTAACATTCTGCCTAACATCTCCTTTTGTGTTCTACTGAAGAAAATCATACAGGTTTAGAACAGTGTGAGTAATTTATGGCATAATTTTCATTTCTGGCAGAAACTATCCCTTGAACTACCCATTTTCTTTGTGGATTTCTGTATTCACAAGATGTTTCATGTTATCACATTGTGCATCCTCTTTCTGTGGTATACTTTGCATGGTAGATCGAGGCTGTGGTGTTGGAGATGCAGGACCCCAAGACTGGTGTGAAATCTCAGACCCAGAGGCTTGTTATCACCATCATCCCACATGCCATAACAGGTAAGATCAGAAATGGCTGCCTATTTTCACATCATGTGGTACTATTACTCTCGGTCAAGTTCTGTGCAAGAGAGAAGCTCCACATGAGCTTTCATGCTGATTTGTACTGATTTCTGATACTGGATTACTCCTTGGGAGTGCTAGTTATCTGTGTGGTCCATGCATTTTGAGGCTGCTTATGAAGGTCTGAGACTGAAGAATCTATTGCCATGACAACCCCAGAGCAACTGCTTCTGATGACTCTCTCCTCTATGCTGTGTGGTCTCAGGGAGAAGAGCTCTTGTAATTCCCATTCTCAGTCATAATGCTGTTCTGCACCTAGAAGCTTGAAATTCTTTTACATATAATTAAAAAGAGCATATGTACAGGTTGGTAGTTAATGTGACACACGTTAAATAGGCATAACTGATTAATTGCATTGCTTAAACTTAATTGGAGCGGGTGATTATTCGCCTAATGATTATTCAAAGCATTTTTTCTGTAATTGGATATAATGGAAAGACGCCTGAGGTTATTTATTTAAAAATGTATTGAAATGATATGGTATACTCCTCAGACTAGCAGGCCTCCCACCCTCCTCACTAATGAAGCCACACAAATTCACCCCTGCAGAGGTCTACTCATTAGTCTCAATCAGGAAAGCCACAGTGAGACACACAGCGGTATACCAAGCCATAATGCGATACCTATTTTGAGAACGCACCTACTTTTCTGTTGAATACTCAGTGTGGTTACTTGATGTGCCTTTCATTTGGATGCATTTAGTGTTTAGCTTCTATCTATATTTAAAGGAATAATTCACCCAAGAATAAAAAATTATGTCGTCATTTACTCAACCACATGTTGTTCCAAACAAAGGTTTTTTATTCTTCTATGGAACACAAAAGGAGATTGTAACAGTATAAGGACGGGCAAGGAGGAGGCGTGAATCCGCTGAACAGTTAACATAAAGATTAATCAGAAACACAGCATAAAACAAACATAAACATAAGGACAGACATGCAACGCGGCCGCGTGCGTCTCTCTCTCTCTCTCTCTCTCTCTCTCTCTCTCTCTCTCTCTCTCTCTCTTGAACTGGTGCTTCCGTCTCCCCTTTATCTCACTCTCCCGCAGATCAGCTGAGTAAATGATGACTGAATTTTCATTTAGGTTGAACTATTCCTTTAAAGAAATATTCAGGGTTCAATACAACTTAAGCTCACTCGACAACATTTGTGGCATAATCTTGATTACCACAAAAATTTATTTAGACTCATTCCCTCTTTTCTTTAAAAAATTAAAAATAAAATCTGTGTGCCAGTGAGGCACTTACAATGGAAGTGAATGGAGGCCAATCGGTAACATTAAAGTACTCCCTGTTTCAAAAGTATATCCAAAATAAGTAAACAATATTCGTGTTAACATGGTTTTTGTGTGATAAATCACTGACTAACCTTTTCAGTTTAAAGGTATAGCCAATTTTACAACTTTGTTGCATGACGATGTAATGTCAACAGACCCTAAAACCCTACAATGACTGTTAAAATGACAACATAAACAACTTCACATCTCAAATAATACATGTGTTTTAACAGAAGAAAGAATGTAAGTGCTTTTATAAAATTATAAGAGTCACATTTCTGCATTTCAAATTGGCCCCATTCACATCCATTGTAAGTGCCTCACGGTAACCTTTTTTTAAAGAGGAGGGACAAGTCACATTTTTGGGGGTAATCAATATAATGCCACAAATGCTGTCGATTGAGCTTAACTTGAATTGAACTCGGAATATTCCTTTCATTTTTGCCTACATTTTTTTATTCCAATTCTGCATCTATATTTTTCTTTTACTCGTATCTCCCACTGAATATAGTTTCTCACAATGTTTCATATATCCTGATGTTAGTATTGATTGTCAGTCAGGAAATATCTCTCGCCGTTTTCTCTCTCTACTGCTGACCCCTGGGTGGGCACATTCAGTCTGAAAGCCAATTTTTCCTCCCTCTGATGCAGCCTTTTATTGCACTGAAATGTTGTGTATACTCTCACTGAAATGTTTTTACTGTAGTATATATTTTTGTTTCAGGGGAAGACATTGTTGCATGGGTTGCTAATCGATTCAAAATAGATGCCTCGGGTAAGTCATGAACATGGTCTATGTTTTCTAGTAATATAATATATTGAAAATGTCTTTGTTTCTGACTGGCTTATATAAAATCTACTCCTCTGTACAAGTGGAGTGGTGTGTTCATGTGAATTTTTAGATGCAATAAGTAACTATCTAATGCTTAATGCTAGAGGCCCGAGCTATGGGTACCATGATGGTGGCTTTTGGGTACATCTATCCACTACAGGATCATAAAAGACTTATCCTTAAACCAGACACATCTCTGTATCGCTTTCAGGTAACATGCACAAGCCACCTCTTCAAATACCACACCGTAAAATGTGGTAACCTACAGTTGTAGCTCAAGGATCTATTTCTACTTGATTTAACCCTTAAAAATTGCTTAAAAATTTGCCATGTTGATTTATTCAAATTAAATAAAAATGCTGACCTGAATAAAACCAGTTATTTTGGATGTTATCACAAGAAGCACAATTTAAGTTTCATCTGATCTTTTTTTTACAATGTACATTGAAAAAAATAATGTTTTACCAAATAATATGCTTCATGTGTTAACATTGAAATAAACCAGTTTGATTCAAGTCAGAAATATGATTTAACATCACTCAGTCAACTTGAGAACATAAGGTTACACAGTGATCAGGTAAAAATAGCAAATTAAGGTAACAATGGCAGGTTACCACTTTGTACAATGTGTATGGTTTGCACTAATCTTTCACATTTCTTCCAGACACCATATTTTTGGCCTGCACAGCAATGGCCAGTTGAGGACACAGACTTTGGTGTGTAATTATATTTCAATTTCAACTTATGCTTATTCGTTGTCATAGCAATAATTCAGGTGGATGTTTTTAGGTTTTGTAATTTCCTAAGCTTTCAGACAGAAAGTGTGAAATATAGTCATATAGTGTGATATCACTTTACTGCCAATGTCAGAGGGTTTTGTGTGTATTTTCAGCTATTTATTTGGCAAAGAGAAATATACGTAAGAAAGGGATGTTGGAGCTATATGAACAGGTAATTTTGTTATTATGCAAAGGAAGGTTTTTAACTGTGTAATATATTATATGGCAAATAATTAGTTAATAAAGACTTAATCTTCTGTGATTTTCTTCCCAGGAACAGTACAACAACCTTTACAAATGGATGAATCACAAGTGGGATTTTATTGTAATGCAGGCCAAAGAGCAGTACAGGTGGGTCACAGGCGGTTTAGTTAAAATATATTGGATTCATTTTTATTTAGAATTTATATTTAGAAATTATATTCATAATTCCCCCAATATTTGGGAGATGTTCATTGCTTTTCAAAAACTAAATTTATTAATGTGTCCCTATGCTCCTGCACAGGGCCATTATTGATCAAAGGGTTTTTGGGGAGTTGTTGGTACATGATAATGTGCTTATTTGTGTAGGGCGGGAAAGGAGAGGAAGAAGCCAGATCGAGTGGTTTTTGACTGTCAGGAACGAGCCTACTGGGTTGTACATCGACCACCAGTGAGTTGCCTTAATTTGATTTAGGAGACAATTTAATTAAAGTAATGTATTTCTTTTCTTAAGTGGCTTAAAGATGTGAGAGATTGAGTGAGACATTTAAATATTATTATCCTTCAACTCTTTAAGTCAGGTCACAGTTAAATAAACCAGAACTTCAGCATGACATTGCAGTTGAGTAAAACATTTATTCAAATTCAACAGCCAGGGACAGTTAGTGCCATGGACTATGGACATGACAGGATGGTCGACCCCAATGTGGAGGAGGTAAAGGTAGGTGTTACAGCTAATTATAACTATTAAGGAGCTAAATTTGAAATTAAGATATTTGAATTTTGTTTAGGACTAAGAATACAAAATTATGCAAGCTAGGTTTATACAATATAGAAAGAGATATGTATCTGATTGTGTTGAGCATCCAATTAAAAAAAATATATATAGTACTTTCAGCAAGTAAAGACGCTTACTACCACACCTGAATCACAAGTCTGAATCCAGGGCATGCTGAGTGATTCCAGTCAGGCTTCCTAAGCAACCAATTGGCCCGGTTGCTAGGGTGGGTAGAGTCACGTTGGGTTAACCTCCTCGCGGTCGCTATAGTGTGGTTCTCTCTCTCAGTCTTATTAGTGGAAGAATCTTTTTGTAATAAGACAAGGGGTTGTATAACCAAAATTAATAGATATTACCTTCTGAGATTAGTGCAGTGGGGGGCTCAAGTACATGCATATTTACAGTATGTCAGCTAAAATCCAATAGGATTTAAATGGTCATAATCTCACTGTTTGCAACAGCAAAGCCCTCATTCGGTTTTCCAACAAGTCATGGCAATATGCTTGTTTTACAACTATTTACCAGATTTCTCTCTTTTTCTTTTTCCACAGATTTTATTCCTAAACTTATGTGAGTAACAAGCAAGAATCCACTTGACAGGGAACAGCAGATGACTTCAAAATGATAGCACATGCTCAATGGATCTTAAAATTTGGGTTCTGTTTGTTACAAATTTGATGATGCTTTTTCAAATGACTACTGCAAGTCCACAAAGAAATCATATTCAATCTATTTTCTCCATGACTCATAACATGCACATGAGAGTCTCTTCACATCTTTTGATTTAGATGCAGAGTTCTTGCGCATGACTCACCATTTCCTTTCTTTGCACTTAAACTTATTTTCAGAAAGAAACACATGACTACTACAGAAGAATTGTAAGTATCAACATTATAAATCTAGCACACATATCTTTGTGAGAGGATGTGCATTTTGTTTTTTCTTGACCGATGAATCATTTTGTTTTCTCGTAGATTCTGTTCACTCAGCAGTGTATTATGAGGCCAAGGGTGAAGTCATCTGTATCAATTGGAGCGTATGTTATTGTGATATTTTTACACAATATTTTTATATCATTTACCATGATATAACAATTCCAGTTATGATTAGCACTATAGCTAGAATTTTATTCTGGATTGAAAATAATGCTTCAACCAGTTACAGTTAACAGTTATTTTATTGCAATCTTCTGCAGACTTGTGAAGTACACGTCAACATACAAAGAGCACGACCCCTTTCTCCATGCCTGCCTCCCAAGCAACCCCTGGTTAACAGATGATGTTACATATTGGACCATCCACATGCCAAAGTGAGCCTTAATATCTAATACATGAAATTTCAATGACAGAAACAAACTTAACATTTTATATGACAAATTATTTTTAGGGTTTGATTTGATGAACACGGCATCAAGGCTGTATTTATTAACATTAGGTAACTACATTAGTTAACTTGAACTCACAATGAACACAATTCTACAACATGTTCTAATACTTTTTTTTAATTAAAAGTTGTATTTGTTTACATTACTTTATGCATTTTGAATTAACAAGAACTAAAATTAACAAAAGTATTTTGTTTTGTAAAATAAAAAGTTTAATTCAATAAAATGCATAATAAAAATATTATACATTAATAATTAATACTTTATAATCAATAAAAATAAATAATAAAAAAAACCTTTGTTCATTGTTAGTGTTATTGTAAAGTCTTACGTAAGCAGGGTTGGAGAGTAACAGAATAATGTAACGGGATTACATATTTTAAATACAAAATATAAGTAACTGTACTCCACTACAGTTACATTTTAAATAATTAGTACATTAGTACAGTTACATCCAAAAAGTATTTTGATTACTGAATAGATTACTTTACATTTTATTGTCATTTGTTTCATTTAATGACGCAATCCAAAGTGCATTTGAACAGCGGTGAAACACTTTCTTATGATTTGTTATATTCATACGAGCAGACAGAGAAGTACGTTTTAAGTAAGTTTGGAGCAGAAGAAATAGCGTAAAGATTACAATTTACACAAGGTTTATTTCTAAGCTAAAATACTATTTCTAGCCATTTGACACGATCATATTTTTTTAGCAATAAAATTCAAGTTGGATCATATTTTCTTTTTTTCTAGTAATACCTTTGATATTAGGGCAAAAATCATATTCTTGATTATGATTTATTTATTGTTTTCCTGTAAAAAATATCTAAAACATCCTTTAAACAAGATCAATTTACTTTATCTTGTTTTAGAAACAACACTGCATAAGATATTTAGGTTTTTCAGAGAATGTATTTTTAACGTGTATTTTGTCTTACTGTACTGGAAGAGTTTTTATAGTCAAAACAAGTGAAACAATCGACCAGTGCTGAAGAAGTAATAAGTAAAAGTATTTAGAATACGTTACTGACCTTCAGTAATCTAACGGAATACGTTACAGATTACATTTTACAGCATGAATTCTGTAATCTGTAATAGAATACATTTCAAAAGTAACCCTCCCAACCCTGTACGGGATGGACCGTTGAATTATTGAAAATAATGCACACCTGAGGTGGTAATGCGGTCATGACTCGCAGCGATTTTCAATAATTCAATGGGCCGGAGTCAATTATTCCGCTTATTTCATGGTTACCATAAATTAATACATCGTTCAGGGTTTTATCTCAAGACATTTTCAGATTTCAGCTTCGTTGCTAGTTCGAAAACATCACTTTACTAACAACGGAGGATATCGAGGCTTGCACGAGGGTGTTTCCCACAGATATTTCAGATAATATATAAATTGTTGTATTGATTAAATGTATCTAGCTTTGATACAGTTCAAGACTTTGTTGCTAGTTTGTAAACGTCACGTTAGAACTAGCAATGGAGGGTGCGCTGCTTTTCAGCATTAGAGTAACAAGGTAGTGTGTGTGTGTGTGTGTGTGTGTGTGAGCGTGTGTAAATGTGGGAGAGACAAGGAATGCTAGGGCGCATTTCAACCGAAATTGAAATTAATTTAGGATATTATAGAGGTTGTTTGACGTGCTTAACCAATTTTATTTTAGATGTTTTGCTTATATGATTACTTGTTTGTGGTAGTCTGTAGGGATCTTTGAAATAACTGAAATTATTTGGCGAATTGGTATGCAACCGTTTTGCAGTCAAGAAATGGAAATACTTCATAGCCGTGTGTTTACTTGAAAAATAATTGCACACCTTAGAACGTCCGTCAACCAATCTTAATCAAGCATGGTATAATAATGATTATTTGTTTGGCCTTCAATATTCTATGTATGTTTGTTTTGAACAGTGTTGAGATTCCCACTAGAATGAGGGTGGAACGCTGGACTTTCAGTTTTGGAGAATTGCTTTCTGATTCTCGAGGAAGGGCTGATTTCCGTCTCTTCCTTAAGAAGGAGTTCAGTGGTTTGTATTGTTCTCAGCTTGCACCACTTTCATTTTGAGTTTCATTTTGGGTCTATTGTGGTATTTTTAAGACTGCACCTAAACAAGACTGATGGTTCAAAACTTCAAAAATTGCCATTCATTTTGGGGAGAATGTGACTATACTGTAATATGATTGGTTAATAGGTGAGAATCTTGCCTTCTGGGAAGCGTGTGAGGATCTGAAATGGGGTGCTGCTGAGACAATGAAAGAAAAAGCTCAGCAGATCTATAAGTGAGTGTCATATTTTTTTGCCTGTTGTCCAGTGCACATGAAAAATACAGCATATGTTCCGGTGCTATATCATATATGTACCTGAACTATTAACACCAACCTCATGGGTTTGATTCCAAGGGAACGCACAAAAATGTATACATTTAATGTACTGTAAGTTACTTGGGTAAACAATAGATTCAATTATATTATATTATATTATATTGACACAATGTAATTCTTTTCTTTTTTCAGATATTTTGCTCTACTTGCTCAAGTTATAAATTACATTATTAACTACATAAATTAAACCAGACATTTTTTTAAACTTATTTAATTAGGACCTTTTTGGCTCGTGGAGCTCCTCGATGGATCAACATTGATGGCAAAACCATGGACATAACAGTCAAGGGTTTGGCACACCCTCATCGCTATGTTTTGGATGCTGCCCAGACTCATATTTACATGCTCATGAAAAAGGTCTCTGAACTAATGTGAAGTAAAATGCTAATGACCTGTGCAAGCATGAAATTAATGTTAGATTTGTTTTCTCATACAGGATTCATACGGACGATATCTTAAGTCCCCAGTGTTCAAGGAGACTCAGAGGAGGGCCATTGCTCCTGAGGCACACAGATTTAGGTCAGATGTGCCCTTCTAGTCAGTTACTGTCACATTAATCCTCATGCGCTTTTGAGATTGACAATACAGTTGTTGTGGTTGTGGTCAAAGAGACCCCAATTATGTAGATGTAAAAATAGTAATAGTAATTTTGAAATTAATCTTAAATTAATTTATTTTCAAATTCTATTAATATTCTGATATCCGGCAGTCCGCATCCTCCTTTCCAAATAGGTAGAATGAGTACCAGTTGCAGTGTGCAAAGAAACAAATGCCCTGGTCTGGGAAAACAAGCACAAAATAAGGGACTTGAATCACTCAAAATAAGTGAAAATAAGCTATTTAATTTTTTCCCCATGTCAAGAAATGATCAGTATAGAAATCATAACACGCATAGCATACAGTATAGTATACAGTATTTTTCAAAACAATTATTTATAATATTAAAAATATCCCCAAAAAGGTTTCGAATATTTCAAATACACATCTGGCCATCTAAAATCAAGATATACCCTAAATCTCTGTCTCCTGCTTGCAGGCACACACTGAGTGGGCCAACATTAAAAAAATAACCTTTGTACTCCAGATTAATTGAAAGGGACTTCCGTACATTTTCAGTTTTCGTACTCATTCTTTGAACCGTTAGTCTCTCAGTAGAATACATTCTAGTAATATTGTTTCTGTTTGGTCCCAGTTCAGTGTTAATCATAGAGGACAGTTAAAGTAAGTTCTCATAAGATTGAGAAGAGGAAAATGATTTTTTTGGAGCTTTAACAGAGCATGAGGGTTAAACATACTCTTTGTAAACTCCCTTCTGATGTCTCCTAGTGAGGTTCAGTTGGAGCAGAATGCCAAGAGACGGCGGCCCAGCCTGAGTCCCATCATTCTGAGACAGCAGGAGGAGGAACAGAAGACAAAACTCGCAGCAAGCGGCCCAGTGGACATTACACAGGTCATGAGCAAACTGGAAAAGAAACCCAAAATCTGAGGGGATACTTTGTGCACGGGAATAGAACATGAGCAACTACTCCATAAACAAAGAGCAATTAGAGTCAATGCAATAAAACGCTCTACAAGACTGTTTAATATTTATGTATTTATTTAGGGAGCAACAGAGACTCATTTGCTATTTATTTTAATGCTGATGCATCAGAGATTTCTAGTTTTTGAATGTTTGCTTTATATATCTTTAAAATGCCTCCAGTAATTATTAGCTTTTAGTCACTAATTCTTGGAATAGGCATCCATGTAGGCATTGTTTATTTGGCCATTATATGTACCTCTTTACCCAGACCAGTTTATCATTTTTAACCTTTTATGTCATTCAGTAGGCTATTTTTATTTTGTCAGATTCTACATCAGTTTTTCATTATGTAAAACCAAACATTATCAAATACATTGCATGTTATCCTACACATTACTCAAGTTTGTTTTTGTCTCATGTCTGTTTCATTTATAAAACTTCATGTGTCTTTATCATTCACCTACAGTATATGTAAATGTATCTCATTGTGTAACACAAAATGTTGTGTATAGTTGTCACTACCCATGTGTCTAAATTAACTTTGACGTTTGACTTGTCTAAATGAAATGCTGTTAACTGAGAGGTAATGAACATACCATTTGTTTTTTTGTGGTTTTGTAAACAGTGCACAAATTAACATAAAACATTATTTTCAATATTTCATCCTTAAAGTAGGTATTTAAAATGAAGGCAAAGTAAACCAGAACAAAATCCTTTCAGATGTTTCTACTCAATCTCAAATCAAAGTGTGCTAGTAATTTTTTTTTTTAATAGTCTGAAGGTGAAGTAAATTTGGTGTTATAAATCATGCTTATAGAACTGATAGAAGAATAATTAAAACATTACACCTTTGACCCAAAAACATAAAAAAAAAACTCACAGTCTACGTTTAAGGAATAGTTCTCCCAAAAACAAAAATTCTTTCATTGTTTAATAACCTCATGCCATCCCAGATGAAGACGAATATCTAAGCTCTGTTTCTCCATCCAATGCAAGTGAATGGTGGCAAGTGACATCTCTGATGCTCAAAAAAAGCACATAAAGGCATAAAAGTAATCCAAATTACTCCAGTGGTTAAATCCATGTCTTCTGAAGCGATATGTTGGGTAAAAACCGATCAATATTAAAGTATTATGTACTATAAATCCTTTTAGGGTTGCAGCATGAAGCATTTACATGTTTCCACTGATCATGGTATAAATATTGGTGGGGGGTTGTACTTGCTTGCTCCCCTTAACACACCCCCCAGAATCTACACCCCTGTGGTCATAAATTTGGTCAGTTCTTTTACATTGCATAAGGAAAGCAACACTCAGAATCAATGTTTCATGACACCTCTCACTTGTGCCCATGCTGCATTGATTCTGTGGTTAGCCCGAACAAAGAGGAGACCAAGAGATTAATCCCCCAAAGGATGCACTATTTTGCATGATCTTTATTTTCTTCCTTAAATGTGGTTGTTCAATATAAACATTTAGGAAATACTAATATATACGTTGTATGAACTGTGCCCTTCAGCTCTGCCGGTTCACAGCCCCTGTGCCTCACCTAGCAGTGTATACAGGCATTTGTGAAGCCCAGTCCACTGCCTCTCCTGGTCTCATGACCCTGCCCAACAGTGCTGCCTGCCCCTCTCCCATCAGTGTGGCAATCGACAGTACTCCAGCTTCAGAAAGGAGGTTTGATGGCAATGGAGGGCCTTCTTCCTCCCATTTCCCATCCATTGCAGAGGCATCAGTATCAGAGGAAGAGAACCAACCACCTGCCCCTAAGTCTCGTGTAGCTCTGTCACTAAGCAGACTCCTCCGCAGAGGATGCAATGCCCAATCTGTCTTTGCCAGCCTTTCCCCAAAATGTGCTGTTACTTCAGGGGGAGGGAAAGTCCAGCCACTTGGAGTGGAGCCACCTGCACAACCCAGAAGGATTGCAAAGTTAGTGTTGGACATGGAATGGAATGCATTACAATGATCCCAAAAGAAAGAAATCTCTTAAATATACATTTTCTTCTCCTTGTCATTGATGAGAGTGAATGTATAGCATAGCATAGCTTCTCCACATTGATTTTATACTGTAAAATGGACAAATGTTTTGCAATTTTTTCTTCTAAATAATTTTAGGAGAAACATCTGAGAGAAAGTTGATACTTCAATTAAACATAACTGAGAATATCATTAATGCACACACAGTAAATATCTCTGAAAATATTCTTAAAATACTTGTAAAAATTTGTAACAACACATCGTTATTTTCACAGCTTTTTTCAAATCAAAGTTGACATCCCACCTGAATGCCGGATCTACCCCATCGATTCAGAAGATGAGGAGGACGACAATTCTGATACAGTTCGAGGAGGTGTCAAAGAAATCATCTGTCCATGGGAAACAGTCACCAAACAAGATGGGGCTGGGTAGAAAATTCATAGAAGAGTAATTGGAGAGGAAGGAATTACAGCAAACCAACACTTGTGTCATAAATATTTTGTCTTATAAGCCCGAGAAGGCTGTGGTTAGTATGAAGCAACCTAATCTCTAATTGATTTGTCTGTAATTTCTGCTTTTAGGTAGTGCCTACATGTTATTGTAGCAAGTGGAATGACTTGGTTATAATATGTTTAAATGTTGGTTTATATATATATATATATATATATATATATATATATATATATATATATATATATATATATTCTTATTCTGATGACAGCTCTATTGTCACTGTTGTTTTATGACAAGAAGGGGCCTTATATTTAAGTTTTTCTTTTATTATTTTGTCATCAATTTATTTGGTGCAAACAACTATTTTGTACTTGGCTTGTTCACTGTTTTATACAGCTACAAAACATGCATAAATGTGAACTCATTGGAGAATGTTATTTTCATTAGTCTAGTAAGGCAGTAAAACAGAATGTGGATGCACATTTGCTGTTTTGAATGTATTGCCTTTAAAATGTTTACAGTTCACTTCAGAATGTGAATTTGTTCGTTCCTCATGGTAAACTTGTGTAAGTGCCTCAATAAATCATTTAAAAGTTAGTTACTTGGATGTCTAATTGGTACCTTGTACTGAATATATATACAGCATCCAGTATAAATGGCATTCATTGTGTTTTTTAATAATGTCAGTTCTGATAAAATGTCTCAGCAGGCTGCAAAAGAATTTGGAGAAAATGTAGTGATGTAGTGACTTTTACCTCAACTCAAAGTAGCTAGTCCTTTTTTTTTTTTTTTTTTTACTATAAAATCTATATATTTACAACAAACAAGGCATCCACACATTAAGAAAAACATCTCAACTAAGACATTACCATAATGACAAAGGAGGAAGAAAAGAAAAAAGTACATACAAAATTGAAAAATAGAAAAAGAAGAAAATCTTAAATAAAATACGTTCTATTTAAAGTTAGGTCATTCCAAGGCTTTCTAATAAATTACATTATTTTGTGATATTCCTCTTCTAAATAACCTAGTCCTGTCTTCTTGTTTTTAAGCAGCATTATGCAACACATTGCAACGTATACATTAGCGAATGATGTGACTGAATGAAGTGAGTGAATGTTTTTATTTAGCTCACTACGAAGAGGACTTTTATCTTCAGGAAGTGCTGTGACTCAATTAGCTGGCTTCACACTGCTCTGCGGTTGAACTGCAGATAGTAGCCGGGTGCCTCAATACAGTTTTCTGAGTATATGAACACCTTTATAAAGCCGAACGATTGTTATAATTCACTTTGTGACTCGGTAAGTTGTTCAAACCAGACAGTAACACATGCAAATCCCCATTTAAGCGATGAAAGGCTTGAAATTGTAAAAAAAAAAAAAAAATCTGTAATCTGGCATAATTCATCCGCTTCTGATGTATTGTTGCCCAGCGCGCATTGCACTTGATCCAGTGCTAGTGTCTGTTATTACATACGCATGGAACTGCGGAGAGGATCTGGCCTGCTATATCTGTTCTATGTAGTCTATTTGAGATATCCAATGATGTTTCCTCAAATGTATGAGCTTTTTGGCAGCACACAAGATTCTCACTTCCTGTCGTGTCGCATCATTCATACCAGTGTAGCAGCAAGCGATGAAAAGTGTTATAAAGAAATGTGTTTGATTGTCTTGTTATTACTTAAGCCAGTTTACAGCCATAACGTTGTATAATATGTGATTATACCATGATTATACTATTTTAGTTGGTATATATTGAGTATTTGGCGAGCTAGTGCTGGGGCACACCTACTCACCATCTACTCACGCGGATCTGACTCTTGATTGACACAAACAATCCAACAAGGAGCAACTATTTTAATTAAACTTGCGTGGCAGGAAATATCAGTTGATTTTCAGATTTTTTAACTGCAGGCTCAAAATAATGCTATTACAGACGTATAACAGCTTATTACATAACCACCTGTATTTACTGATCTTCTATCATGTCTCTATACATTTAGGATCTTATTTTGTAAGAGTACATGTAATATGTTTGTTTTATATATATATATATTTCACATTCAATACTGAATCTTTCAACAGGCCATCAAGATACAAATGCAGCTGAAATTTGGATCTCATAATTAAGGTACTGTGCTGTTTAATGCTGATTTTTGCGTACTGTTGAATAGGTTAAAAAGGCATCATCAGTAGTTGTTTTCCCAGCATAGTTTTACTGGAATACTTTAATTGGAATTACTAATATGATCAACCCCTGAAGTGCATGTCTTTCCATCCATAATTATTTAATTCTCAATGGTAATTAGGATCAGGGGTTACCTGCATCCCCCTGTGCATTATTCAGGTAAATGTAAGAGTATGTCTTTGACTGGTGATTAAAAGCAGGTGTGGACCTGCATGAAAAGGAATGTCAGGGAGCTGTTTCCTTCTTTCAGTTTAGTAAGCTTGCCCAATACATGTCTGTACACTGTTTCTCAAATAAAGTAGGAATGTTCTTGCAAGATAATCCTTCTATCATATATACCAGGTTATATATAATGGTAACATGTGTTGTTTTTTTTGTATTATTATTATTAAAATTTTTTTTCCGTGGCTGGCAAGTGAAAGACGTGATCTAGCAATTCTCAAAGAAAAGAACACAACTAGCCATGGGTATTGCAGCTCCGCTTTTACTGTTTAAGCTTACAGCAAGTGAAAAAAAAAACATTATATTCTCAAAAGGCTTTTCAAATATTAGGTAACTGCTCAACGCAAAATGATTTCTTCTTTCCACTCCACCTCTCTTCTCATAGGACCTCAGGGTGGGATTGGCGTATTGATAGACCCTAGATGCTGATGAGCTCATAATGAGAAATGCATTAGCTAACATGTTGGACAAGCCGTACTTAACTTTTTTTTTTAATCATTCAGTTAGACACGGCTACATTTACACGCACCCTCATAATGCGATTAAGGCAATACCGCAATTAAACTGTTGCTCATGACAGAATATTGTGATTATGATATTGCGATTATGCTAATTATCAGAGTAATGATAATGGGATTAAGAAATGTGGAGTACTCCTATTTTAATTGCTTTAAACTGGCATGTAAATGCTTTAATCACATTTCTTCCACACTGACCAAAGTGCGCCTGCATTAATGTTGCAGACGGATGATGTTACACTCAAGCACAGGTTCAAAAACATCATGAAACATAAGCTGCACTTACTTCTCGGCTTCATACGAAACAGCATTTTCTTGCACTGTTTTCCATTTCAGTAGTCCTCCCCAACTGCAGATTATACAGCCCCATGGCAAAAGAAAACATATTTTCCCAAGTTGTGAATGTCCGTTTGAAGTCTAAATTTAATGTTGGTGAGATAAAAAAGATTGTATACCACAAAAAAATGGCAACTATGTCTTTCAAATGAATTTGTCCTTGCGGCGCAACACAACAAAATTCAGTGGTTTAATTTGATTAACAAACAAGTGACTAATGAACCGATTCCTTTTTAGTGAATTAAAACAGACAGCACATCCATTGGTCAAATGGATGACTCTAAACCAGTTCTTTTAATAAAAACAGACTCACAAACTGACTAATTTTCCTCATGCCAAGCTGTATTTAAAGATAGGCTGCATATTTGCAACAAGATGTTTTATTTTTTATATTATTTAACAAAAAACTATCTATAGTATTAAAATGAAGTATTAAATATATAGTATTAAAACATCACATTTCTCAGAGTATTAGCAAGTAGCATGTAAACTGAATTGAAGAGGTTTGCCCAATAATTAATCGAATTATTCCTTATTAATTGCAATAATCAGAGTATTGGTGTACATGTAAACGTAGCCACTTATTTTGTTAAAGGATGCCTTTTAAGGACAACAGCCAGCAACTCTAATCAGATGTTCACAGTAAAAAGCAGACCACTATTGTTTTCATTCTCAAAGGGATAGTTCACCCACAAATACAAATTCTGTCGTTATTTACTGTCCCTCCTGTTGTTCCTGACTTTATTTCTGCTTTGGAACACAAAGAAGGTGAATAGGTGTGGTCACATTTACCTTTGTACGGCCTTATTCCGCGGGCAAAGAAGGCGTGGGCAGACGTTGAGAGCGAGAAACCACCTAAAACCTGTTTTTAATGCTGCACTTTATACCCTGTGACACTGAAGTTCAGAAGAATCTCGCCGCTAAAATGATATCCTTGTCCATTGTGAATATTTAGTGTAGCTGTGTACAAAACACAGCCCACACAGAGGTCACTACCAAACCAATCAATTCATATTGGTCAAATGCAGCGAATTTGCTTGTCAAAGTTCACCAAACTTGAACTCCACATGAAGTCCATAGTGCAAAATTCACGATTGCACAAATTTCTATTGAGATGACTGTCTTTCATCTGCAGAATTTCACCGTTGCAAAGTTAAATGTGACTGCACCTTTAGGCAGAATGTGAAGGACTGATCACTTCAGTAATAATTCAATAACAATTTCATGAAAAAAAGATGCTGAATAAGGCTACCATTGTGCCTATGCCTAACATCACCTGTTGTGGTCCACAGGAGAAAGTCAAATATATTTGGAACAACATGAGAGTGAGTAATCGATGACAGAATTTTATTGGGGGGGGGGGGGGTGAAGTATCACTTTAAACTGTGCCTTGAATTCAGTTATGGCCACACATTTAATGCCCTTACAAATGTCAGTAGATGTGCTACATTACCTCACAAATGGAGATGGGGGCCTAATGTGCATTTGAGACTTGGGCTGCCAGCATTTCTTAATTTTAAATGCTCGGATTGAACATTGCCATCAGCATGCTCCCAGTCAGATGATACTTTAAGTTGTTTTTAATGTCTCATTGGTAACTGCCACAGCTGCTCCTTGTAGAGCCTTTTCTGCTACAGGGATTGTCCCAGACTTGCTTCCAGGGGTTCGTTCCAGCTCTTTCTTTTTAATGCATTCTTCTTCTAACTCTAAGGGTAAAGAATGATAAAGGACAATGAAAGCAATAAAATAAAGAATGCTTTGAACTTTATAAAGCAACATGGGCATGTGAACAAAATGAGAAGTAGACTGAAGATGGATGAATGATTAAAGAAATAATTAACTGAAGTTCAATGTGTGAACTGTGGGTGTTTGAATTCTGCGGAAATAAAGCTTTCTGCAGAGGTTTGAAGGCGCAAAGTTTGTGCAGGACTGATGATAATTAAAGATTAAATAGCTGTACAATCATTCTTTGTTTAGTTAGAAAAAAGAGACCATACATATTTTTTCCAAACAACTTGCTTAATTTACTGCTGGAGGCTTTAAGTTGTTATCCTGTTTTTTTTTTGTAAATGCTTGTGTTAATTGATGCCTCCAGTCATATTGGAAGACATTGAGAATGTGTGTGTTCCGATGTTGCACAGGTTTAAACTTGCGGTGGGATGGTCATCTTAACTATGCACCTTCTGCAGCATTCGGTTTAGAGAGTATGGGCTTGTGCGTTATAGACCATGTAAAACACCCACAGTGGTTTCAATGGTTTAAATTAAGTGAGTGATAGAGTGTTTTATATAGGTTAAAGGGACATGCATGGCACAGTTTTTCTGTTCTCACGGGCTGTGCTGCATAGGAAGTGTGCTGTTGAAAATTAATTTCAAATTCTGCTCAGCATGGTCATTTGTTGGGGTGAGATCTTTATTTGTGCTGTTTGAAAAATACAAAAATGTTGCACTATTCTGAGAGGATGTATAAAGATGATACCATGATATTAGAATGAGAGTTTTGTGGCTTTTAGTCTATGTGTGTTTGCTTTAGACAGGAGGTTGACAGATAGTGGATTTTGCCGATACCGATAACTAAGGTTGTGGCAAAGGCTGATAACTGATTAATCAGCCGAATTTAGTAAAATTCCAGATGCAGGTTATTGTGCAACCATAATCCCAATAATATCTAGAAAAAAATGAAGATTTTGTACATAACGCTGGACTGAACTAAACTTTTCAATAAAACTAAATCTTTTATTAAGAGACGCCATGAATCTTGCAAACTTTGGCTAGACCATCACCTACTTTTTCTCATAACCAACTATTCTATTCTAATTTATGGAATTGCAATTTCTACACACACCCAAAGTTTCAATGATTTAAAACCGTCAATTGTACACAATGTGCATTGAACTACGGAAAGAGTGTTTATTTTTTTAATCATGTTTTAAAGTAGGGAATAGTGTTAAGGTACATTAAGCGTATCAGAGACTTGAGACAAGAGTTAGTGATTCCTTTAGTTTTAGTTTTCAGTCAAATTATTATAAATAATAATTATAAAGTGTATTATATTACTATTATATTACTATTTTTCATCAAAGGATGATCCCCATATGCATCCACTGAGCCTAAAACTGCTCCTGGAGTTAATATAGTTCTGTAAAAAACTGTTAACATTGGATCTGTGAACCAAAATATTTGTGTCAGAGCATGGCCTCAGAGTGACACTGGCGACTTAACAGAGCATGTGTAGTTTTAAGTGTTATAATTTGAGTTACAATCTTATTTGTGAAATTAACAGATGATATTTGAATTAAGGAAAACAAGTAAATTTGTTGCCAAATTTATAAGGAAAACTGTTTATGTTGATGTATGCGTCTTGTGTCCTGAAATAGAAAAAGTGATAAGATGGATACAATTGCACTTTTAAAGAAAAGTCTTACACAGTTTCATCTGATATTTCACATATTTACACTTTGTTTTACAAAATAGCATTGTCTGACAGGCATTCAAAGAGAAATTAATTTATCAAAACTATTAGTTTCATCCAATGAATGAATGAGATACAAAGTACAAAGCAGGCCATCTTCAAATCGTGAGCCATTGCAGATCAGTATGCAGTGTATGCTTATCATAAATTGGTGTGTTGTTTAATAACAACCATTTTCTTACTAATTTACAACATTTAATTTAGTTTAATGGTGTGGTGGTGGGGGCGTGGTTGAGTGCCGGCTTGTGAATGGAGAGCGAGATGAGAATGGTAAGGATCATCACCTGGAAAACAGCTGTTTGTCATTGCAATGAGAGTGGAGATGGGTTTTAAAAGTGAGCCGGATGACAGTTAGGGGAGAGACACATGCCCAGACAGACTCATTCGTGTGTAGTGCTGAAATGCAAAATCTTGTATGCTGAAAAGCAAATCTTGTGTTAAAATAAATTACCTGTTTGAGTTCAATTTCGCCAGCTCTTGCTTCCTCCTTGCACCCCATCCTAAGAATTTTGTTACACTGGTGCTGAAACCCGGGAAGTTGAAGGAGGAAGTACACCGCCATGGAGGCCTCACCTCTGGAGGAAATGCTCAAGACCCTCAAGCTGCGCATGGAGCAGGAGCAGCAATTCATCCTCCAGGCCCAAGTGGAGGATCATCAGGTGCTCCAGAGCTTGCTACCCTAGAAGGTGGCTGCTGTTGCGACCCCGGACCCCACGACTGATCTGCCCCATGTTCCCCTGGTCAAGATGGGGTTCCAGAATGATCCTGAGGCTTTCTTTGAGCTTTTTGAGTGGATGGCGGGGGCATGCAGTTGGCCAAGCAGCCAGTGGGCAGTCCTCTAGTTACAGCTGTTGTCCGGGGAGGCCCAGTTCGCAGTGCAGAAGTTGCCAGCAGAGAACCTCCTGGTGTATGCCGATCTGAAGAAAGTCATTCTGCAACATGTCATGCTAGACACCAGGACAACAGCGCCAATGCTTCCGCTCGCTGACCCTGGCTGAGCACGACCAGCCATTCACATTTGCCCAACAGCTCTGGGACACCTGCCAGCAGTGGTTGCTGGCTGAGCAACGCGACGTCGGGGCTGTGATCGACCTGGTGGTACTGGAGCAGTTTATTTCTCGGCTTCCGAGAGGGATGGAGATTGGGTACAGTGCCACCACCCGGTGTCACTCCAAATGGCCATTCAGCTGGCAGAGGACCATATGGCGGTGTATTCGGGAGCCGGCGAGCCCAGAGATCTTTTTTTTCCTTCCTACCTCTCCTGTCTCCCCTCGCTCTCTCTCCTCCGCTTCCTGTCATCCTATTCCTCCTCCCCAGATATGGGGAGTAACCCCTTCCAATCCGGCTACCCGGCTCGAGGGACTGCACTACCTGCCGGTATCCCCTGCCCCTCTCCGCTCTCACTCCCAGGTTGGTGGACCAGCTGCCGTGGACATAGAGCCTGGGTCGGCCTGTTGGAACTGTGGAGAGCCCGAACATTTCCAGGACCATTGCCCGGTGATGAAGGTGGGCACATTGGTTTTGGTTCCTGACGTGCCACAGGTGGCCCCCGATCGAGCTGGGATGTACTGCATACCCGTGAGTACATACCAGGCCTTAGTGGTTTCGGGTTGCAGACAAACCTCCCTCCATCGATACTTGGTTCAAGATGAGGCTTTTGGTGCAAGTCACAAGGTGAAGGGAAGGTGTGTGCATGGGGATATCCATGATTATCCTGTAGTGACTGTGACAATTCAATTTCGGGGACAAAAGCATAGTGTCGAGGCGGCGGTTAGTTCCTGCCTCACCCGTGCGCTAATCTTGGGCACAGATTGGACAGCGTTTTCCACTTTATTAAGGGAAATTTGTGCGTAAGTGACAGAGTGTCTCGGTGTGGGATTTGTGATGCACTGGCTGGGGAGGTGCAGCCGGGGCCTTCTAAGTCAGCTCCGCATCAAGATGATGTAAGGGAGGGGGAAATTTCGGCCCTTGGAGAATTCCCTGCTGGGGATTTCCCTCTGGAGTAGATTCAAGATGAGACTCTAAGGCATGTCTATGACCAAATAAATAAATAAATATTATGTTTGGTTGAGCTCTAGATCTACTTGTGCTGTCTAATTAAATGTGCCTGTTACATTTACAGTGGTAAAAGAAAATCGCAAGTACTTAAAACATTATTAATTATAACATTGGCTTTATTATCATTTTATTATTGTTTTCATCACAAATTTGGGAATACATACTCAGCGGGCTTATGTTAGTGGTTTATCATCCAAAACTATGTCTCTACCATTTTAAATAATACAAATAGAATAGTGATTAATCACTTATTCAATGTATTCACGAGTGTGCTAAAATCACATTTTCTGTGCTAATTGATGTTTCAGACTGTCTAAATTTAAGATTTTAAAGAGTGAGATTAAGAAATGTCTGTAATTATTTGAGAAATGTTATTGTATTGTTGAATGACTACCCTAATAGTATGGTGACTTTGTCATTCTAATGAAATTGTACATGTACAGTACTTTGCAAGAGTTTTATGCACTTGTGAAAAATGTTGCATATTGAGTATGTCTTCAAAATGAATGACATACAGTAAATAGTTTTCAAATACCACTTAATGTCAGGAGAATTCGCAACAGTTCTTCTATCTATTTAGGCGGTCTCAATTGCTTCTGTCTTTTATGTAATCTCAGACTGACACAATGTTCAGTGGGGGGCTTTTATCTTTTTTAGACATTAGACATTTTGAAGCAAAGAATTGTGGGTAGTGATTGCCCACGAAGGATACACCTACACCTTGCATCCTCTGAATTCCCATGAAAGAAGGTTGCATTCGAAGGCTGCATTCGAAGTGTCCTACACGCTTTTCTGAAACGAGACAGCCTCGAAGATGTATGCGGTCGACAAATGCAACCACTGGAGGATGCAGCCTTTGATACGAGACACATCCGTTATCTCTCAAACAGACTTCCTGTCAAAACATCCGGTCATTCAATCATCAAATAGACTTCCCGCCAGACTCTTCTGGTCATGGTTATCACGCCCCCTCATAAATCGTTTTGACATATAGTCCATTATATAGACTACTCATACACATTTAAAACAAGGTACCGCAGAAAATAATCAATCTCAAAATAAAAAAATAAAGCCTGTCTTTGACACTTTTGTGTATAGTTGTTACTGCATTTTGAATTGATTGAAAAGTCACATCACCTATGATCATTTTCATCCTTTTCATGATTGATCATTACTGTCAATTCTGAGTACTTGCGCCCATTCTTAGTGAACACTGGACGGAAAACTGTGCTTGTCAAGCCATTTCATGGGGTCTTTAAATACCATCAGAGAGGATGCCAGTAAAATTCTCAGTTCTCATTCTGCAAACATGACATAATTTGTATATTTGTGTTATTCCCTTCTGGGGTGTTTCAGTGTCTAATACATACTTGTCTCTGTGATTAACCTGTCACAGGTCTGACTTCTTCACCCACCTGTCACTCTGGCAGCCCAGGAGGCAAATCGTGGGGAGGAGCTAAACCCTGGCAGCATGGTGTCTGCCATGGGGAGTGGCACTGTGCCCAGTCCTCAGAGTGAAGTGGTGACCAGTGTGATGCAGGAGCTCTCCCTGCAGTCTGTACCGAGTCTACTGCCCCTGAAAGAAAGGAAGAATGGTAAGTTAACAGAACACAAGTGTTAGTTCATCAGCAAAACTCCCATTGCATCTCAACCATACAATTGTAAACTGTCCACTGCTTTTTAAAAACATTATGTCACAATACAATGATGGTGTCAAATAAATATCTCAGACACACACACTTTATGACTTAATGTGAAAAATTTTAATAATAAAGAATTAGTAGGTGTGACTGGAATTTTTGACTGGAAGCAAATAAGTGTGTATAGATGTACACCATGGTATTTAACACAGCACTTTTGCAACCTTTTTGTTACACTGCAAAAAATGAATTTTTTCAAAAGTATTTTTGTCTTATTATGCAGTAGAGATATTTACTTGACAAAATGCCATGATTTATTAAATCTTGTTTTCAGAAAAATCTGACAAAAGTTAGTCAACTTTATGCTTAAAACTAGAAAAGCGGGGTAAGAAAATTAAACTTGTTTTCTATTTATGCTTATTTTTCTAATCGCATTTCTTCTTGTTTCAAGCATAAATCTCAATTAAGTTTGTTAGAATTATATGAAAACAAGATAATAAATCTTATGCAATTGTGCTGGTCATGTAAATATATCTTGTTTTAAGAATATTTGGGTATTTTTACTGAAAAACTGTATTTTTTGTATTGTAGTGTGCCCCTTTTTCCTACTCTTCCATTTCCATTCCTGATTCATGAGTCAAAAATTATTTTTATGGATGCTTAATGTGGCAGCCTGTATTTCTGAGCAAGGAAGTCTGTGAAAGTATCATGCAGATCTTTCTGATTCATTATGTTAAGTAATGCCTAATTGTATTTATTTTTTTTATAATTGAATGACTATAAATTCATGCCCTAAGGAAGTATAGTGTCCAGAAAGAGCTTACTACAAAAATCGAAATGACCTTTTAACTGAATCTTTGTGAAACACAGAAGGAAACCTCAAAGCATTCTGATGTACAGCAGACAATAAGTTTGACTTTCAGGAAACTTAGAGGAAAGAGAGATTTAGAGAAGTAAAGTTTACACACAGCCAGCAGGCAGAGAGACGCTGCAGCATGCTGTGACTACTCCAGACGGGAAAAAAAAGGCTTTGCTGCTAAATTTTCATCCAGAAGAATCTGGGGGTATTATTTAAGGTTTGCTGTGAGATCTCATGGCAAATGTAAGCCTTTGGCTGGGGCTGTTTTTACTCAGCCATTCCAGAAATGCAGGAATGCCAAAAGAGAGTTAAGGTCCCATTTCTGTTAACAGCACCTCAGAAGCTCATCGCCTCGAGTCACCACTCCCTTCTTGCACTCTTCAGCCCCCCCAAGCTACAGTTCATTGAGGGTTAAGTTGGTAGTAACAGACATGTTAATGCAGGACCGTCTTTTCTCTCCTACAGAAGTGCTCTCAGTTAAGGCTTTGGAAATCAATGCTTTCATTCCAATATTTTCTAACTACTATTGCTGCAAACAAAAATAATTTGTCTTGTTTTCTAGTAAAAAATATCTAAACATTATTAAAACAAGATAAATTGTTGATAAGCAAAACTGAAAAAGTTAATAAATCTTGTGGTACTGGCAGATTGTTTCTCCCATTTGTTATGCTTAAAACAAGTGAGAAAATCTGATGAGGTACCAAGACAATATACACTTAATTTCAAGACACATTCTTAAAAACAAGTCTTAATATCTTGTCAGGTAAAATCAGGTACATGTATCATGTTTTAAGTTTTTTTCAGATATTTTGACTGGAGAATTATTTTTATTTTTTTCAGTTTCAAGAAACTCCTTTAATTTGAATTATATGAATTCTGCGACACTAGCTTCACCAGAATTGCAAAAATAAACAGATTTCCGAATACACCCGCCTGCTATTTGTCAGCCAAACAGATAGTCCTGCCCTAAACTCATTATTGGTTGAGCCAATGTTGCTCTGTTGGGCTGTATGTGTCACTCAAAACAAACAGAGGAATAGCACCACAGACTGTAGCTGGGTTTTTATTCAACTATTGTAATGCAAATTTTGAAATTGCGCATAAGAATTCCTGAATGAAATCGCTTGATATGCGAATGAACTCTCAAACATTGCTTAAAAGTTGATGCACTAGGATGAGGTGATTTTCTGGAGGTTTGCATAATTAAAAATGTGCATTAAGGATATGGAAACAGTTTATTTGCATAATGTGTTAAGGACACTTGTTTCCACTCCTTTTCAGGATTTTTTCAGTCTCTGTAGCTTCAGTCCTTCAAACGTACCCCTGGTTAGTCGGAAGATCTTCACCCACAGCTCGTCGTTAAAGTGGGTCCTAGTCATTTGAGCCCTCATTATGTGAGCAATTGCACTTATTTATTGACGTTTCCTGGTAGCCTTTACTAACATAATGTAAATGCTCTATTACAGCAAATAAAACTCTCCCCGATGCAAGGAGATCGTTCAACTGCTCCATGACACAGCAGGCTTCCTCAAGATAATGCACATAATTCAGTCGATGGAAACACGCAACGTTTAGTATTTTTTTAGAATGCTAATTTAAGGAAACATGCATAAAACATTTGGATGGAAACCCAGCTACTGTTACACTTTTTGGGGGAAACAACCTACAAATTGTATACTTCTTGCTGTCTCTTCGAATTAAGCTGGGATAGGAGAAAGTATTTTAACATAAATACATTTTTAAACACATTAGCTGTAAGTTAAGAAAACCCTTAGTAATAATTAAAAGGCTATTGTCACTAAAGGTCTGAACTTATGGGGTTACTTCCAAACTTATGCACATTATAAATTGGTTCCAAAACTGTAATTAAATATTTAAGCACGTGTCTGTCATTAGCAAAACGCATATGGATGGATGGCAAATAAAAGCATAACTGTGATCAGTTTGAGGACAGTTTCTCTACATTCTGGTTTAGAATTTCAAGCAGCAGTTCACTTAACAATGTGCAAACAGAGTTAATGTTAATCACTTAAAACTGTTTGAAGTAGAAGAGTTTTGGAGAGGGAATGGAGGCCAGAGGGGGAACAGTGTAGGGCAGTCTTCCTGAAGACTCGATTGCATAACTTTGTGTAGAGAGCAGAAATCCTGCCTCTCAGAAAGCAGGCACTGAAGCATTTTAGGGTGGGCCAAAGGTGATCTGGAATGTGTTTTGGCTTTGGCCTGTAGTCTGCACATGTTTACTTCTGTAGTAAACAAATGATCTCAAAGCAGATCACAAAATTCCTGATTTCTCCTCCCCTCTTCAAGGAGTGAGAAAACAAGGAGTTGCTCAAAACAGCTGAAAGCGGAGCCTGAGAGAAGAGGAAGAAACTGTCTTGCATAGAGACAAACACTAACACACCCACTTCTGTTGGGCATGCACACACATGCCGGCACTGAAGAGACTAAGTTCAGTCAGAGCAAAGAAAGGTGTAGAATTGTCTTACAGAAAAGCCTGGAGTTCAGTCGAACTTCATTCATGGGACTGCCTGAATGTTGTCCGATTTGGAATGGATTAGTAAAGTGTGCAAGTGGTGATTGTACCCCTATCCTTAAGTGGTGGAAGGATATGGCCATACATTCAGGTACAGTACTTGCATGTCTGTTTTGCTTTTTTGTTTTTTTTATGTTTGTTGTTGTGAATTAAGTCAGGCTACAAGTGGAGGTAAGAAGATGTGGTAACTGTGGTTGTGGTTTACAATTTTATGTTTTAATAGCTAAGCCCACTTTTTATGAAGTCTTGCACAGGATTTATTGGTGTTCAAGCTGAGGTCTCACTAGACCACAACATTTACTTATTTATTCTAAAAAAAAAAAACTGTGCATTTTGTCAATTAAAGGTTTTGAACAATTTAGTCTGTAAAACAGTGTTGGGTATCTGGGAAAATCACAGTGGGCCCAAGTTTCCCATGTGGAAATGTTACAAATAATTGTTCAGATGTTAACTGGTCAGGAGTGTAACTGTGATCATTTATGCATCTGTACAGATGCAAGTTTAATTAAAATTTTTGATCTCTATTTTTGAAGGTGCTTTGTTGTGCATTGAACTTGCGAAGAACATAATGGAGAACTGAAATACATAAGATGATCTAAAGATCTGCTTAAAACTCATTCATCCTACTGTGACACACATTCTTTTCAATTGTTATCTGACTTTTATGTGAAATTCACTACAAAATAGAAACAGATATTTGGTGAGTCCACCCTGGAATTGCTCCAACTGGAAGGGGTGTGGTGTGTAAATGATGGATAGGAGTTGTCCCTCTCTCTCTGTTGTTAAAACCAGCTGTCTTCTTCCATATATTCAGGCAGTGAAGTTCATAACAGATGCCTTTTGGGACAGAACGTCTAGGTCAACCAGACACGGAAACATTCTGAGTTACTCTTCCATGATTGATATTTGAAGGACTATAGCACAAGTCCTTTCCAAACAAAACAATTCACAACAAGACGTTTTCAAAATTTGTAGGAGTGACAAAATTGTCCAGATACGTTTAGGGGCCACTGTACACGATACCCCATCAAGATTTAGACAGTTAATAATATCTGTAATATGCATGATTAACATGTCATTAGTGATTTACAGTGTAACAGAGCACTAGGCTATTACTCAGACTTGTGCTAGTCTCTATTATAACTGTTAGCCTCATGTTGAGTTCCATGCTGGCTCTGGGCTGCTCTGTGGCTTTCTATATGTTATGTAACATGTAGGGAATTGTGCCAAGTTCAACTCCAGCATGCTTACACAGGCCTAGAAGAAAAGAGGAAAGAGACCCATAGCTCTGCATTAACTAGACAAGAGCTGGGCTTTATCCATCAGCAGTTTATCAATGGATCTTCCCCCTCACAAACTACTAGGTCAGGCAAATCATAACTCAGGAAAATACACCACACTTATTGTGATGACAGTGATAGCATGGCAACTTAATCTAATCTGACAACAGGATAAATGGGAATTCTTGGAACAAGAAAAGGTCCCAGAATTATCTGGCTCTGTTGTCGAGAAAGAAGTATGCACTTACTGGCATGCACTGACAAAACCTTCAGTAATAAAGTGCCCTTTATAAGATTCCATCAGTGCAGCTTTGATTTATTTGATTTGTTCTAGCACAGTATGCCAGAACTAAAAATGCACCCGTATCCCTGAGCTATGAAAAGTGCTTTGTCAGCTCGACATCCTTTCTGCCCCCTCAGCCTTTTCGGGTTTTGTCTTTTCGTGTCCTGTTTGCTTACTCCAGTGCACCATAAATTGTGTTTCCTTCAACTTCGGTCACTTTTAGCAAGTCTCGTTAAAACGTTCTTCACATTCTCACTACTTTTTCAAATGTGTCTACTAACAATGTCCTTCAGTGTATGTACTGTCATTTTTATCTGAGAATTCCAACCAACTTTTCTACCACATTTAAAATTCTATTTTGTAGAATTCCTTGGTGGAAATAAAATTTGTAACTTTTCTGAAAGAAAAAAAAAGGCCAACTCCTTTGTCTTACTAAGGAGCATTTCATAGCCAACATTGACAGGATATGGCCACTATAAATATTGTGCTCACAACTGATAGTCACCTTGAATTTTCTTTTGTTTTCAAACTCAACTTGGCTCATATTTCATCTCAAGCATACTCTTCACTTACACATTTGTCTGAATTTTTTTTTATTAGAGGGAAAACTGTTTTGATGTGGTGTAAATTTTTGTAAAATGTTTGAAAAACTGATAAAAAATTTTTTTCACACAATAAATATTCAAATGTTTATTTCACTCTTTTTTAGATTATCATGGTTTAGACAGGCATTATTACATACAAATTACATTTGTAATTTTCTAATGGATTTTCTTAGTTTAATTTTGACAATTTGGGTCTGGGACAAGGCAAAAACAACAGAATTTGTTCTTGAAAGTATGGTTAACAGTTTCCAAATGACCTTTATATAACAAAAAAGCTGAAATCAGTTGTAAGACAAATTACAAAACACACACACATATTTATGAGCAATGGGTTTTGAGATTCAAGTTTAATTCAGTTTTATTGTTTTGTTTTTATTAATTTTTTAAAACATTTTTTTATTTATTTGTACTTCTGAACTGTATAAACACAGGAACACAAGGAAACACTATCCACTGCTTTGTTTTGTCTGTCCTTGCAATTCCAGCTCCACTGCCAAATTGATAACATCCAGTGACTCATTCATATATCAATGTTTGTAGACTGTTAGTTTAATTTTTAAGGAAAATTATTATAGACTAGAGAAATCCTTTCAACACTAAATTATTACCTGGTGGAACTTAATGTTTAATTATTTTCTCAAAAAATCCTTCTCTGATGATATTAACATTTCAGGAATTTAGTAAATATTTGCTCTTAGCTCTCATTGATTCCTTCAAAAGCAGCAAAAACAGTAAAAGTAGAGTGTGAAGTCACATTCCAGTTTTGTTTAAATGAAGTGACAGAGATTTATTAGTGTTAACAAAACAATAAGAGGTAAACATTATAGAAGATAATGGTCAGTGTGAGGTAAATATGCTAACATGTTGTGACAGGTCAGGGTTAAATACTAAGGCATGAGTGCAGAGATTTTCAAGTTCCAAAGAATGTGCATTGTTTCAAAGTGTCTACCTAATTATTGTGTGTAATGTCTTAAAAGATGAACAAAATAAGTAAGGTTTAAGACAGCTCTCTGTGGTAGTGGAGAATTGTAACATTTACATTTATGCATTTGGCAGACGCTTTTATCCAAAGCGACTTACAGTGCACTTATTACAGGGACAATCCCCCCAGAGCAACCTGGAGTTAAGTGCCTTGCTCAAGGACACAATGGTGGTGGCTGTGGGGATCGAACCAGCGACCTTCTGATTATAAACACAAAATGCTGTTTTTCTATAATAACAGGATGCAACAATGTTTAGGAATACAGTATAAAACTCCAAGAGTCATGATTTACAGCAATGCTGGAAAGTAGGACAGGAGTAGAGGGGTTCAGATGAAATTAGTTCAGATGGAAGTTATGTAACACTCACAAAAACGGAAGAGCTTGGATGTGAACATCTTTTTCACTTGTCTTTGCTTCCATAACCTCATTTATTGAGCTCAATCTAATGTCATTTTGCACTTTAGCAGCTGATGTAACTAGAGTCAGACAGCTGGCCTGATTTTCTATATGCTCTGTTTCTCATTCCTTCTGTTTTTCACGCTTATGAAAACTTGTTGACAAGGCCTAATTTGGATCAAATTGAGGAGTCTTGCTGTATAATCCTGTTTTTGTGTCTGACTCTCAAGTGCTCAGCATTGTAGTTTGTTGAGTTTATGCCACAGAGGGGCCCCTTACGTCAATGTAGAAATGAACATTGCATAAATATTGATCCTCTAGGACCTATTTTCTGTCTAGTGCTGAAGATTAAGCAATGATGACTAATGTGTTTGCTTTCAATTAAGTGACTGAAAGCAGAAAGGAAAAGTATGAATGTGGTATGAAAGGCTAGTGGTGAAAACACCTTGGTTTGCTACATTTCTCAGTATCTACTAATTTCCACATAGGCACCATTGTGGAAAGAAGGGCAATATATAGATAGATAGATAGATAGATAGATAGACAGACAGACAGACAGACAGACAGACAGACAGACAGACAGACAGACAGACAGACAGACAGATAGATAGATAGATAGATAGATAGATAGATAGATAGAGTACTGTGCAAAAGTCTTAGGCACATGAGATGTTACACAAAAGCATTTGTCTTAAGATGGTTGCTGTAGTATATATTCACACACACACACACACACACACACACACACATATATATATATACACACACACACACACACACACACACATACACTGGTGGCCAAATGTTTGGAATAATTAACAGATTTTGCTGTTTCGTAAGGAAATTGATACTTTCAACTGATCAAAAACTATAGTTAGGACATTACTGATGTAAAAAAACAGCACCATCACTATTTGAAAAAAGTAATTTTTTTATCAAATCTAGACAGGCCCCATTTCCAGCAGCCATTACTCCAACACTTTATCCTCGAGTAATCATGCTAAATTGCTAATTTGGTACTGGGAAATCACTTGCCATTATATCAAACACTGCTGAATGCTGTTTGGTTCGTTAAATTAAGCTTAACACTGTCTTTGTGTTTGTTTTGGAGTTGCCACAGTATGCAATATAATATATTCAGTAAAAAATGGCAAAAAAGTAACTGCTTTCTCTAGAAACTAGTCAGTCAATCATTGTTTTGAGGAATGAAGAATATACGGTTGAAATTTCCAAAAAAAGATTTCATACAAAAATGTACACTACAGTCTTCAAAGACAAAGAACAACTGTCTCTAACAAGTACAGAAAGAGATGTGGAAGACCAGATGTACAACTAAACAACAGGATAAGTACATCAGAGTATCTAGTTTGAGAAATAGACGCCTCACATGTCCTCAGCTGACAGCTTCATTGAATTCTACCCGCTCAACAACAGTTTCATGTACAACAGTAAAGAGAAGACTCAGGGCTGCAGGCCTTATGGGAAAAAGACACTTTTGAAAAAACAAAAAGAAAAGTTTAGAGTGGGCAAAGAAACAGACATTGGACAACAGATCATTGGAAAAGAGTGTTATGGATCTTAACCCCATTGAGCTTTTGTGGGATCAGTTGGACTGTACATCTTTTTACTGGACACACCATCAGTATTCATGACACGTAATAGACAGAAACATTCATCTCGCACGTGTATTTAGACCAACAATTAAAAAAAGCGCAGACAGAATGCGAAAGCGCTTTCTTTGTGAAAGGACCACTAACAGACCGATGAACTTGTTTGCTAAATTAATTGCTGTGGATTTTAAGCCAATGATAGGCTTATGTTCAATTATAAAGAAATTATACAAACAATACATTTATGACGACTTCTAAAGCCACTTTTCGTCATTTTATGGAATGTTTGACTCCTCTGTCACAACAATATAATGAATGTAAACACTTGTCTTTTAAGTTACTGTTCTCAGCAAATATTATATTAAATGTGATTATTTGCAGTTAAAGGGATAATTCACCCAAAAATGAAAATTCTCTCACACTTTTTCCACATTTTGTTATGATACAGCCTTATTCCAAAATTGATTAAATTCATTATTTTCCTCAAAATTCTACAAACAATTCCCCATAATGACAATGTGAAAGAAGTTTGTTTGAAATCTTTGCAAATGTATTAAAAATGAAAAAAATCACACTTACATAAGTATTCACAGCCTTTGCCATGACACTCAAAATTGAGCGCAGGTGCATCCTGTTTCCACTGATCATCCTTGAGATGTTTCTACAACTTGATTGGAGTCCACCTGTGGTAAATTCAGTTGATTGGACATGATTTGGAAAGGCACACACACCTGGCTATATAAGTTCCCACAGTTAACAGTGCATGTCAGAGCACAACCCAAACCATGAAGTCCAAGGAATTGTCTGTAGACCTCCAAGACAGGATTGTATCGAGGCACAGATCTGGGGAAGGGTACAGAAAAATGTCTGCAGCATTGAAGGTCGAGCACAGTGGCGTCCATCATCCATAATTGGAAGAAGTTTGGAACCACCAGGACTCTTCCTAGAGCTGGCCGCCTGGCCAAACTGAGCGATCGGGGGAGAAGGGCCTTAGTCAGGGAGGTGACCAAGAACCCGATGGTCACTCTGACAGAGCTCCAGCATTTCTCTGTGGAGAGAGGAGAACCTTCCAGAAGAACAACCATCTCTGCAGCACTCCACCAATCAGGCCTGTATGGTAGAGTGGCCAGACGGAAGCCACTCCTCAGTAAAAAGCTCTGTCAGTAAAAAGGCACATGACAGCCTGCTTGGAGTTTGCCAAAAGGTACCTGAAGGACTCTCAGACCATGAGAAACAAAATTCTCTGGTCTGATAAAACAAAGGTTGAACTTTTTGGCCTGAATGGCAAGCGTCATGTCTGGAGGAAACCAGGCACCGCTCATCACCTGGACAATACCATCCCTACAGTGAAGAATGGTCGTGGCAGCATCATGCTGTGGGGATGTTTTTCAGCGGCAAGAACTGGGAGACTAGTCAGGATCAAGGGAAATATGAATGCTGCAATGTAAAGACATCCTTGATGAAAACCTGCTCCAGAGCGCTCTGGACCTCAGACTGGGGCGACGGTTCTTCTTCCAGCAGGACAACGACCCTAAGTACACAGCCAAGGTAACAAAGGAGTGGGTACGGGACAACTCTGTGAATGTCCTTGAGTGGCCCAACCAGAGCCTAGACTTGAACCTGATTGAACATCTCTGGAAAGATCTGAAAATGGCTGTGCACCGACAGTCCCCTTCCAACCTGATGGAGCTTGAGAGGTCCTGCAAAGAAGAATGGGAGAAACTGCCCAAAAATAGGCATGCCAAGCTTGTAGCATCATACACAAAAAGACTTGAGGCTGTAATTGGTGCCAAAGGTGCTTCAACAATTTATTGAGCAAAGGCTGTGAATACTTATGTATATGTGATTTTTTTTTTTTTTTATGTATATGTGAAAGCGATCGTGTCGCTTTACAAGACATTGATTTAACAGCTGGAGTCTTATCAATTACTTTATGCTGACTGTCTGTGATTTTTGGAGCTTCAAAGCAGAAATCTCCATTCACTTGCATTTTATGGACCTACTGAGCTAAGAATTTTTTTTATTTTTCTTCAAATGTGTTCTGGTAAAGAAAGGAAGTCATACGCCGCATATCTAACAATCATCAACCAGTCATGACTCTCACAGTCTTAACAGATTGTTTGCATTGCTTGTTATAAAAAAAAAAAAAAAACTACATGACATTACTCATTTAGCTCTGTCTATAGATGTCTAATGAACTTTGGCTTTATTATCTTCATGCTTTGTTTAATCAAGGTGGTGTTTTGTTCTTTGTGGAGAGTTATGGGCTTAGCTGCACTAGACTTTCTCTGTGGTCAGTCTACACTCCACAGTGCTGAGCCCTTGTGGTCAATGACAGCATGAACTTCCACTGCTGTAAATTCTCACTGAGTGATGATGACTACAGTGAGCTTGTGGGCTAAAAGCAGATCATGGTAATGTTTTTGTCTCTGTGGAGTTCACACATGAACTGAAAGGCCTTGTGTATTTATGCATAGACATCTTCATTTCCCTAAAGTTTAGAAAGGTTATTTGCTAGTGTTTATCATTAGCTTTTATTTGGCATATTGTCTGATGTACATTTGTGCACAAAAGTGCAGTGTTTTGGTTTTATAAACGGGAATAGTTAATATAAAAATGAAGATTTTGTCATCATTTACTCACCCTCATATTGTTCCAAGCCTGTTTGACTTTCTTTCTTTTGTGGAACTCAAAAGGTGATGTTAGGCAGAATGTTAGGGACCAACAGCTTCAGTGGGTATTCACTTTCATTGTATCTGTAAAAGATCCACTGAAAGTGAATGGTTACTGAGGCTAACATTCTACAATCTTCTTTTGTGTTCCATGGAAGAAAGAAATTATTACTTTTTTGGAACAACATAAGGGTGAGTAAATTATAAATGATTTACAATTGCCATTATTTAGATGTTAGTTTGTTTTTTTGGCAAAATAGTTTTTTGTATGTGTGTCATGTTTGCTAGCACCTTTGCAGAGGGACAGCAGTGGGTAACTCAATCCAGTGCTTGCACAGGTGATACTGAGCTGAATATAGAGCCTTTCGACCAGCTGGCCTTACTATTTAAAACTGAGAGAGGACACGGGCCAGGGAGTGGGAGGGGTTCGCCAACAGTCTGAAGGAATCACACAGAGGATTGTTGGTGTATTTGTGCTTGTCGAGACCTGACAAGCAATCTACAGTACTTTATCTCCCAGAAAGGTCAAAGGAGACCTACATTCTTTCTGTGACCCCTTTTTTCAACTTTCTCTACTCATGTCAACGGGACTGCCAATATCTCTGTATGACACAATTGTAGAGAGCAACGTTAGTGTATGTTGACCATGAACATCTCAAATGTGAGGGTCCACTGGAAAAATAAAAACATTCAGTAAGCTTCATTACTTTGAGGAAAACTGTTCCATGCAATTATACATTTTTTCAACAAGAAAAATAAAAAATTATGTGAATGGAATGGATTTAGTCTTTTTGCCATGTCTGCTAGAATAAATTGTGTCAAAGTCATTTTAAGTTAATTTAAATAAATTGGAAATATTTGTTATAATGTCCAGTTTGCTTGCATATGAAAGCAATTTGACGATTCTCAATACCAACTTTGATAGAACAAATGAAAACAACATACAAAGATACAAAGATGGGCATTTTCACAGAATTTTGAAGTACATTTTACTGATTAGGCACGTATGTATATTACCACCACTCTGAAATGAGAGGAAAAAGTGATAGCTAAGATTATTTTATTTGCGTACTTTCCCTGCCTAGTCTCATCTTATTTTGACCTGTTAACTAGATCAACCAGTGATTATCTTGCGATTTTAAGAAACTATATCTGGATCATTCACATGAAGATTGTTATTAATCTGAATAGTTTTTTTATTATTTACAATTTCTTATTTACAATCAACATAATTAAAAAAAAAAAAATAGCTTTCAGCTTTTTTTTATAAACATTTGAAACATTTCAATAGTTCACCCAAAAATTCATCATCATTTTCACATTTTCTGGGGTGATTTTTAGGAAAACTGCAGAATTCTGCGGAAGGGATTAAAAAATAGCTAAATTTATTAAATGGATTTGAGAGAGTTACACTCTTATTGGTAGATAAAAGCATCATCAAATTAGCCAAAAAATGCAATGAACAAACAAGCGATGGGGAATGCGTAGAACATTTATAAATGACAGATTTCACAATTCTGTGGAATTTGCATGTGCAGATTCCATTTGGGCCTGATCATACCTTGTCAAATTGTAGGATTTTCTTTCTTCTGCGGAACACAAACAAAGGATTTATTTGTCCATACAATGAAAGTCAATGGGGTCCCAAACCTACAAGCTTCAAAAAGGAAATAAAGGCAGCATAAAAGTAATCCATACAAGAGTTGTTTAATTAATATGTTCTGAAGTGATGCAGTTGCTTTGGGTGAGAGCAAAGCAAAAATTCAGCCCTTAATAACCAAAAAGCTGCACTTCCACCCAAATCTCCAATGCATGTTCATGAAAGTTTTTTGAACACATAAGCGTTTGCATGCTCTTGCATGTGCAACTTCCAGTTGTATCGCAAGGATGCATAAAGAAACTTCAAAAATATATTTTTTCAGTGTTGTTTGTTCTTTTCTTTTTATATTTATTTGTTTTGTTACTTGAAAAGATGCATTTAAGAGAATAGAACTAGAATCTCATAGCCTGTGAACATTTTATAAAACCATTGTTGTGTTTTCTGTTTTCTGTGAGTGGCTGGGTCAGTGTTTCGACCAGTGATATGTAGATGTAGTGGTGAATGGGGGTCTGTCCAGATTGTAGAGTGAAAACGAGAGGCGACAGCTGAGCTGAAGCGAGCAGTCATTGGCACTCAGTGGACCCTCCTCTGTGTCTGAGAGCAAGAGAAGGGCTGCCCTCTGTCAATGTGTTCTGCTGAGTGCAGAGCAGGTTCTGCTATCCTCACCTTTATGCATTTGCTTCATTGTCTTCCATTGTGTGGCAGTATCACGTAGCAGTGGAGCCTCTATATCCATGCTTGAGAACGAAAGAGGACAAAACAGAGGATCGGACCTTTAGACAAAGAAGAAACCAAGTGGAAGCTATCTGTTCTCCAAATCTGTGATTTGAAACGCTGTAATTATAGCATTGTTGTTTTGGACAAATTACTCTTTTACGGAAGTCTTGTACTGTGCGATCTTTTATTTTCGTAATTTTGGACCACTGATGGAATATCAGTTTTGACTTTTTGAGTTTTTGATTGAGACATACACACACTTTTCAACACTGGATTCAAACATGCTGGACACAAACAATTGCCTTCAAATTGATACTTCCTCTTTTGAGGATCAACCAATCAGATATGGTCAAGATAAGCAGGCTGTGCGGCTGGACTGTGACAGACGTGCATATCATAGCCTTAAAGAAGGTGGGCCTTGATGTTATTATACTTGCTAGAGTATAGAAAATGGTTTGGAATTGCAAACACATTCCAACTCAAGAATCCCATAGATTTTAGTTAGGATCTCAACATTTTTAACTTGCTAGATCTTGACTTTAGACTTAATATAGGAAGTTTCTGCAATACGGCCCTGAGTGTGCTAGGAAATAAAATTGGATTCTCATCAAATTTTGCTACATTAGAGTTTATCTCGAGTCTTAGCACGTCAGACCTGATTATTCTAGTGACTTAGAGGTGAGATCATCCCTCTGCTACTACAGAGCCAAGAGCTCTGTTTGACCTGTAACCAGGCCCAGGGGCTTTTGGGACAGGCAGCAAGAGGCATGTTTAATTTAGACCCCAGACGCACAGTCTCACGGATTAAACCAGTTGTTCACATTGACTTGGGGGCTCTTGTTTTGCCACACTTTCCAGGTCTCCCACTGAATTTTACAGGCTCTTGTGACAGGCAGAGAGAAGAAGGAGATAGTGTTGGCATTTAAAAGTGTCTGATTGATTTACAATATCAGGCCAGGTTCTCAAAGTGGTGCAAGAAGGCTTGTGTTTCTTCTTCCGTGGGGACAGAAATAGTGCTGAGAAGAGGGTGGTCAAAAACAGCTGCTAAAATGAAGTGGGAAGGAGAAGAATTTACAAAAAATTAGTGGAACTGAATTGAGTACTTAATTTACAAGTGAGAACAAGAATGGCCATTTGGGGATTTTATGGGAACTAACGACAATAGTGGCAATAAAAGCAGGGCATGCATATCCTCAGATCTGACCTCCAAGCAACATCAGCCATATATGTTAGGGATGTCAAAAATACAGTAGGCTACTTCGGTACCAAGTTGATTTTTAATTTTAAAAAATACAATACAGGTCTTTCTGCAGGATCAGTTGTACAGATTTGGCATCCAAGTGCTGTCTGACTGACAGACTGCTGTTTTAAAATGCTTATGCATATTTGCGTGGTATGCTTGCGATCAGGGGTGCAACTACCCATTTTCGAGGATGCATGTGATACCAAAATTGGCACCCACTTTGGCCCCTCATAACCCTGTTGTGTCCCTTAGTATGCCGTCGGCACCCCCTTAAATTGGTGACCCTATGCTTTGCTTACAGACGGTCAGATGGCAAAATTAGGGAGCACTAATGACTAATTTTAGATATCCTTGCTAACGTGATTTTCATGTGGGTCTTAGCTTTGGATGCTTCTTTACATTTTGTATCAGGTCCTTGGAAAATCACTGCATCTTCACAGCTGGAAGGTAAATTGTACTGAACTGTAATGTTGTGTCCCTTTTCTCAATTGAAGAGACAAGAATGTCGGAATTTCCAAAAAAATGATAATAGTCCTCCCAGTGACCATTGCAATGAAACAGCACTTTTAATGGTTTGAGCTCGTTTGCATTGAGAGCACTGTGTTGATGTGAAACAGTTGTTATTTACACATGCAACAATAAGTGGCACCAGATTCACGTGTCAAGAGAGAGAGAACCAGAAGAGATCTCACGCATCTGATCATATCTGTACCACTATAAAGCAAGCAGTGGTCTTTATCATTTTATGTCAGGAGGATCTTTTGTTTATTTTTGTATATATTGAAAATTGTAATCCTGCTAGTAATACCAATTTTACCAAACGTAACTGTAATCTGAATACGAATACTTGTAACAGTGTTACGTCATCAGGATAAAATTAGTTTTAACTGTAATCCATTACAGTTACACTTTTTTTTTTTATCCTGATGACGTAACACTGTTACAAGTATTCTGTTGCTCCCCAAGCCTGTTGATGGTTACATGGCCATTTTTTTATTTAATTTGTTCATACTAACAGTATAATAAAATGTTACATTTTAAATGAAGAAGTGTGTGTAATGGCATATTAGTTTTGCTGTGATATCAATATTGGTGTCGTAAATTGTGAAATTTTACTGGTATTAGTGTTGACTACTTGAAATATTGATTTTGGGATAACCCTAGTATATGTGTTATACTTTATGCTAAATCTTGCCAAACCACAATTGTGTCAGCAGTTAGAGAGCCACATGTTCTTATTCCTCAATAAAAGCTCATCTGATCCTCATACACAATGACTGTGAAGGTCAGAACAGCTGACTGGTGAACACAAAATAATGCCACGCTTGTGATGATGTCATTGTGTTTGGACTGACAGGTGCACACTTGCCTGCCTCATGTTTGCCAGTGCACAACAATCCTTGTCATAATGGTGCTTTAACAGCTTGCTGTAATAAAACTAAGCAAACAGGCACAACTGTATAAAATCTCAGTTGCTTTCTGCACTCCACCCTTTTCAAAGTTATCGAGCAACTTACTGATTTTGAGCATGGCCCTCCTCTGCCTCTCCCTCTTTTTGTGCACTTCTTGAATTGAAGAAAGCAGTTGAGTGTGATGAAACAGGAAGTATGAAAAGCCACCCAAACAACCTCAAGATTCACAGTCCCTCCCCTCTGCTTTTACCCTTTAAAAAGACAGAACAGAAGAAAGACCCTTTCCAGCCCCCGTCCTGACCAGCTTCACTTCAGCTTCTAGTCATCTAGATATAGAGGACGGAGCCATAATGCAGCTATCCTGATGTGAATATCGAGTCTGTCCTTGTCATTCTCTGTATTTGAACACTTTCCCTCTCTCCCCATGCAGTTCTTCAGCTCAAACTACAACAGAGAAGGACGCGAGAGGAGCTGGTCAGCCAAGGAATCATGCCCCGTAAGTCACATTTTACTCCTTTACCTATGTCAAGTATTCACGCTGCTGCATCATTCACACTGCTGCATCACATAGTTTGCATATGTGCATCCTCCTGCAGATAAAATACAGAATGTGGTGTATTAGTAAAAAATTATTAAACACCGAGAAAACATTGACAATGCAGGGTGAAAAAAGAATGTGAACCTCTAGACTAATGACTTTTCCAAAAGCTAGCTTGGAGTCCAGTCGCGTACGGATTCATGCAACTGTATTTGTTGGCATGTCAATCAGTTAAGCTGCTGTTGTGGTACAGCTATGGCTACAAATATTTAATTTTGGTGTGAAGGATATTGCAACATTCACTGCCACTCATTCTGCATGAAATCGGCACAGTTCAATTAAATTCTGCACAACATTTGTTATGTAGCAATCATGTTGAGTTAGCCTATATTGACAGCTAGCCCCTGTCAGGTTATGCATTATTATGCAGAATAATAGTGCATGTTGTTAGTAGGTTGCAATGTGCTTTAATTGAAGTGACACTTTTGTACCTTGTTGCACCTGGTCTAGTTCAGCCTCCTGTCCTTAGTCCTAGTCTAGCAGGGCCTTTGTAAGCAGTCTTGGCTCAATTGTCAACCCTCAGTCATTGTGAAAGGGCCTGTTACTGTGTTATCAGATGGATCGACTTCCCCTATTGTTTCCACTTCCTTATTCTATGTTCAGCTCATCAGGCAAGAGGATTTGCAGTTTTCACACTGTTCTGTCTGTGTGGTGTTTCTGTAGGAGGAGAGACAACATAAGTACCCCAGCAGCACTAGCTTTGCTCTTAATAGTAATGGCGAAAGATAACCTATTTGGTTAGCTTTATAAAGTACTGACCGCATACATTGCAATATTCACTTACAGTTGCAGCATTTGGCATAGGCTTTCAATGATAGGCTAATTGAGCATGTTTACATGCACACCAATAATCTGACAACTTCCAGAAATCAGCTTATTTAAAAAATCTGACAAAGCAAGAAATCTGCGTTTACATGACCTTTGAAATAATCGCATTATTTTCTGCTTTTGACGTCAAACCATAAAGTGGCATGCGCTCAACACATGCGCTCATTGGATAAGTTGGTAAGAATGCCAGTTAAGATGTTTACAGTACATGCAATGCAAAATCGGCATGATGGACAAAAATCGTTTATTCTTACGCTGTTTACTCTTATTACTCTTTACTCTTATATTCTTACCTTGCTTATTATATGACCACACCCGTTGTCAGCTTATTAAGCATAGTAGGTGAAAGAATGTGCATGTAAATATTTAAGGAGGGCCTTTTTACAGTCCATTACTTTTACAGTCCATTTGAGGTATACATGATATCAGAATTTATGTTCCCTTGGATTCAAACCCATGAAATTGGTATAGTTATTGCCATGATCTACCCATTAATTAAAGGGTTAGTTCACCCAAAAATGAAAATTATCCCATAATTTACATCAGGAGACCAGAATATTTTTTTAATATAACTCTGATTGTGTTTGGCCCAATGAAGAAAGTCATATACACCTAGGATGGCTTGAGGGTGAGTAAATTATGGGATAATTTAAATTTTTGGGTGAACTAACCCTTTAAAGGCCCTTCTCAACTTAGCATAGCATACACTGAAATCTTGAATCTTGTTTTGTTCAGGTGAGATTTTACAGTAAGTGTCCTGCAGTTTTATTATTCTTAGTCTTTCCTGCCCAGAAATAGGGTGAATGATCATGGCCAAACCTGACCTTGTGGCTTCGTAAATTTCAACATATGTTACCTAATCTCAGCTGTTACATCACAAACATTCTTACTCTGTGGTATCCCTTATTTACGTACAGTAGAACAATCACACATGCTTTTTTCTGTTTCAGTGTTTTTAATTTCCAGCTATATACAGAGAATGTACTGTCAGGGGCAGTTCTAGGGTCAGTGGATATTCGGGGCTTAGCCCAGACCTCAGAAATTCGAAAATCAGAAATTGCAATGTACTTTAAAAAGTTATTTAAAAGACACTATATTCATATTGTCCCTTTCAGCTTTCCAAAAAGGCACATTGTTTACATTATTGTACAGTTGACAGTCTTATCACTGATTTGTCGGGTGCTTTAAGTTAGTTTAGAAGATAGTAGACTGTAAATAGTCTAAAATAGGTACTAAAGAGGAACATATTTTAGCTAGATTTGCCATAGATTGCGAGGTTTATAGCATTGTGTCTTTATCATTCTGAGACCCGAGAGCGCCTGCTGTGTGTATTTGCCATTTCCCTTTTTGATTTGTAACAAGTAGCCTCTAACAAACATGCCAAAAAAAAATACAAAATTCTAGAGCAAAAATGTATGTCAATATATGTGGACAGCGGCACTAAGTTGTGAAATTGTAAATAATATCAAGCTATAAGTCACTTATTTTCCCCATCAAATTATTTATTATGTTTACAGGAGGGTTTGCTATTCATGTTTTTGAGACACTACAGACATTTTCTGCTGCGTTGGAACAATGTTTATTGGGAAAAGCACAAATAAAAAAAATTATATATATTGACTTGATTTGACTTTTATGTTACAATGGGTTTTTTTCTACTTTGGAAACAAAATCTCAAAGTTCTCTCTTTGCACAGTCAAAAAAACAATTGATAGCCAGTGCTGAAGCATTTTACCAATCAAAGATTAGCATAAATAATTCTGATTCAAAGTAATGGCCAACAACATCCAATCACTTCAGTCTATGTACTGATTACCATTGTCCCATGTTGGTTTATTTGTATAATTCTTTTATTTATGCTTTTCCCAATGCAAATTATTCCAAAGCAGCTTTACAGAAAATCAGCTGTAATGTCTATTATGTCTTTAAAAAAATCATAACAACACTCCTGTAAACATAATAAACAATTTGATAAAAAATAAAATAAAATACTTCCGATAGCTTGGTATCTACATTTTCACAACTTGTCCCCCATATGAGGACATCAACTTTTAGGAAAATGATTTGCTCTTCAAATAAATATTTTGCATGTTAATTAGATGCTGCTAGTTAGAAATCAAAAAGGGAAAATGCACACAGCAGCTCAGGTCTCAGGAGGTTAATTTTAAAATAGATGCTCCCGGTGAGACAGGGTGTAATACTAGTCATGAAAGATAGATCAAAACAATAAAGTCATTACTAAGTTCTGCTCAAGGACAGGGCATCATAACCATCAACATAGGAGAGATCTGGAATATCTCCATATATATATATATATATATATATATATATATATATATATATATATATATAAGTACAAAAAATATATATATATATAATTATTTTATTTTTTTTGCTTTTTTGGGGGAGGATTTTCTCCCCAATTTGGAATTCCCAATTCGCTATAGGTACTCTTGGTGACATAATGACTCGCCTCAATCTGGTTGGCAGAGGACGAATCTCAGTTTGCTGAGACAGTCAATCCACGCATTTTATCACATGGCTTGTTGAGTGTGTTACCACGGAGACCTAGCACGTGTGGAGGCTTCACGCTATTCTCTGCAGCATCCACACACAACACACCACGTGCCCCACCGAGAGCGGGAATCACATTATAGCGACCGCGAGGAGGTAACCCCATGTGACTCTACCCACCCTAGCAACCGGGCCAATTGGTTGCTTAGGAAGCATGACTGAAGTCACTCAGCACACCCTTGATTCGAACTTGTGACTACAGGTGTGGTATTGAGCACCTTTACTTGCTGAGCTGCCCAGTCCCACTGGAAAATTATTTTTGTTGTTTTGACTCACCAACATTTCAGTAGATTTTTTTCAGTCCAGAATAATCCAGCATGTGTTATGCAACAGTACTGTACTTTTGGACCCCGCTTACACCTGGTATTAAGATGCATCTTGGGTGATACGATCACATATGTTCAGGTGAGACACATCGCTGTTTACACCTGGTCGCTTAAATGCGTCTCTGGTCGCTTAAATGCGTCTCCAGTCTCTGTTTCTTGACAACATCGATCACTATGTCAGTGTGTTACTGATGATCTGTTACTGCATGACATTAAAGCGCAACAAATTCAGAAAAGATAAAGAAAGTGTGAAAAAAACAAAAACAGTGTGGTTTGACAGACACAACAGATCATCTCCAACGCTTTTTAACACACCTTTGTTAACAGAAAAACCATGGACTGTTTTTTAACAAAAGTTAGTCATAAAGAGTAAAAATAGCACTTAAATATAAACTCTTGAACACAACATTGAGTTTGATGTCTCATGGTATGATGGATTTACACTTGCTACACTTCTGTCAGCAGAACATTCTCAGTTTTATTTTTTTATTTTTTTAGGGATGCTCTCTTTGTATTAAAAAAAAAAAAAGAAAAAGAAAAAAAAAAGTGATGAGTAGTTTGACACTCTAAATAGTTCCTCTGTCAAATATGACTCACAATCAACAAGTAAGCCAATCTCTTTTTCAATATGCAGCGCTAAAGAGTCCAGCTGCCTTCCACGAACAGAGGAGAAGTCTGGAGAGAGCACGCGTGAGTGACTTTATCTCTTTACCTCTCAAAGGCATTTCTGAAAACAAAGAATTAGCATTATTCTCACCATTCATTGACACAAATCTTTCCTTTTTTACTGTTGCAGACAGAGGATTACCTGAAGAGGAAGATCAGGAGTCGGCCTGAGAGGTCAGAACTGGTGAGGATGCACATTCTAGAAGGTGAGTGTCATATCGTACCCTTTTAAAGGTGAAGTGTGTTTAATTTTTTTATGTTAAAATAGTTTGTCCTATCCCAGCTTAATGTGCAGAGACAACTATAAGCCATTTGTTGGTGTGAACACTGTGGCAAAACATCGCTCTGTTTGTTTGAGCATGTTAGCCAGCCCGACACAGCAACACTGGCTCAACCAATGGCATTAGTTGGGGGCCGGACTATCTGTTTGTTCGGTCAATTGAAGATGGTGGTGTTTAGGAAACATGTTTGAAAGCAACCATTATTTTGGTGAAAAATGACACACTTCAGCTTTAAGTATAAAAATGGAACTATAAAGTATGGCAAAACAATACTGTACTATTTAATTTACATTTATTCATTTAGCAGACATTTTATCTACAGCGACATACAAATGAGGAATACAGCTAAATCTATTGCAAGTCATGTTCCTCTTATGAAATTTCCATCACTTGCCTTAGTCACAATCTTACCTCTATCATTTTATTAACCCAAAGTGCAGCTATTACTTGAATTACTTGAATTGTATTAATTTCCCCCACAGAAACTTCAGCCGAGCCCTCACTGCAGGCCAAGCAGCTGAAGCTGAAGAGAGCTCGTTTGGCTGACGACCTCAACGATAAGATCTCCCACCGCCCTGGACCTATCGAGCTTGTCCACAAGAACATTCTGCCTGTGCACACACTCATTGGTTAGCCTTTAACCACTGTCAAAAACAGCACTTATGTCACACACATGTTTACACCAATGCCAGCAATATTGCAATGTCATGATAGCAATGCAAATCAAGATCTTTCCACAAAGCTCTCATCTTAAAATGATAGTTCACGCAAAACTGAAAACTGTCATATTTGACTCACTCTTATGTTGTTCCAAACCTGTATGATTTTCTTTTTCCTGTGGAACACAGATTTTCCATACAATAAAAGTGGATGGGGACCAGGAGCTGCCATGGTCCGAAAGCACAAAAAAGTAGTCAGAACACCTCATGCATTTTATTACAAGTCTTCTGAAGCCATATGTTAGATCTGTGTGAAGAACTGACTGGATTTTAAAGTGAAAATCATGCCTTGAAAGTCTTTCACAGCCCTGGTGACCATTCACTTTTATTGTATAGAAAAGAGCTGCTTGGACATTTTGCAATAAATATGAAATGAATGACATGAGGCAATGAATAATGACAGGGCAAGTAAATAATGACAGGATTTTCACTGGAATTTTCCCTTAAGTGTTTTCTTAAAAGGTTGCTTAAAATGCTAAACAACAAAGTGACAGTAAGAATGCATACCATAAATCAATTGTAGATCTAAAGTATCTGTCTTAATTTGATTCTCTAATGTATGCGTGACAGATCAGACATTATTTCTTGTCTATTCTCTCAGGTACTGAGTCTCCGAAGGGTGAGAGCTCCTCATTGGATGAGGACAGTAGTGACGCCCTGTCACCGGATCCACAGGGTAGTCAGGACTCTCCTATGGGACTTGCCTCACAACACTCTCCCTATAATATGCTGAATATGAATGGAGACCTCTCACCCATTCAGGTACACTCTGGATTCAGTTGTTTGTTATGAGATATATGGACTATTGCAATTGCTCTTTGAAAACGCTAGAGGGCAGCACTGTTGTACACATCAATTAACTTGAAAATCATCTCATTATTACTCAAGAATGTGACTACATATTCAAGATTGGGATTTAAGATTAAGGAATCTGTCATTTAAAATGTATATTTTTAATATATCACTATTCAGAATATTTGTGGTATTTGAATATACCCCCAAGATTCAGTGTACACTGTATAGTGGGTACATATGCAGAGAGCACAGTATAAGAAATGCATTATAACCCATTTGCCGTATTTAACAAATGAATATATTTTAGTTCCTCAGACAGGCCCCATCTCCTCTGCTCGGTGCGTCTGATAGCTCCCCACCACTGAATCTAGCCAATGAAACTACTGTGACAAACTCTTTCCGTCCACCTACGGGACAAACAAAGGTAAAGTGATAGGCACAATAAGCTTTAAATTTACATGAACATAATACACATTTTTAATTGATTGCATCTTCCTTTGCTGCACCATAAGCAGCAGTCAAAATCCAGCACAGACCGGACTTCTCAGCGACCCAAAAAACCCAAAGATAACAAGCCCAAAGTAAAGAAACTCAAATATCACCAGTACATCCCCCCTGACCAGAAGAATGACCGTGAGCCCCCTCCTCAGCTTGATTCCTCATACGCCAAGATCCTCCATCAACAGCAGCTTTTCCTTCAGCTTCAGATCATCAACCAGCAACAGCAGCACTACAACTACCACACTATCCTTCCTGCCCCTCCAAAGTGAGTGCAGCCACAAAATACATGGATTCAGGCCTAGACAGAATCTGCAGACTTTTTTTTTTTTTGCGCATTTTCTGTGCAGATTTATTTTTTAAACATAAATCGGTGGAAGGGATTTTAACATAGCAAAACAATTTAAATGGACATGACAGTACTACACTCTTATTGGAAAGCTCCATGGAATTGGCAAAAAATATTCATAAACAAACATGCCTACAGGGATGGGGAATGCATAGAACGTTTATGAATGTCAGATATCAAGATTCTCTGATCTAAATTTCTATGTCAGTTCACCTTTTAGTGCTTAATCCTGTTCTGTACACACACCGTTCAGAAAAATATGGGAGTGACAACAGCATTCTACAACCTTATTAACTTGGGTAGGGTCAACCGCATTTTCGAAAATTCCACGCAGTGTGTACGTAACCAAACTGAAAAACTAGTTGTTAATGGCGTGATTAATGGCACATGTGAGATATGTCCGTTTTCTCCTGGTGTAAATCACACTTACGGAGGTATGTGTCTTCATTCATTCATTCATTCATTCATATATTCCAATCTTTTCCTCATTGCTGAAGTTTCTCTCATCATCCCTGCAGTCTCGGGGTAACCTGTACATAACAGTCCAGAGCGCACACGCTGTTTAACATCAGCCGCTTAGACGAGCGTGACCAAAACATGGCGATTCTGTTGACGGCAGTTAACTAAACATTGTCAGATGATAATACATCACTAGTGTATAATAGCTTTGCTTAAAATGGAGAACTAAAAATGGGTTAAACTGGTGGCATTCATGTTTCACATGCGTGAGAAGCAATCATCGCAATTGCGGTATTCAGTCTTTTATTCCGTACACACATGGAACTATAATTTAGGGGATTCACTCCCACATTTAAATGAGGTTGTCACTCCCGAAAATGTGTAGAGTGTAAGTGGCTTGAGTCTTCTGCTGAATTTAGGCATGTTCATGTGCTATAATTCTGCATATGCATATCTCTGAATGTCAGCCAGAGCAGTGGTTCTCAATTGGTGGGTTGTGTCCCATAAATGGGTGGCAGCCAGGTCTGTTCTGACTAGGTCACGGATTGGCGAGAAAAATGCAACTAACAATATATTTGTGCATATTTAGAATAGCAAAATAAAAGAGGAGAGAACACCTCCCATATCTTTTGTTGTTAAAGCCTGTGAGTCCAATCAAACTCAAAGAGGTATTTTGGAGCAAATTCATCGTCACTTGGTAGAAGCATGCCAACATATTGTGTGACCTACTTTTATCCTCGAAAACCATGAACAAAACCATGCAAGATAAAATGAAATACAGCCCAGACTACATTTAATACATGTTCACTTGCTATGAGGATAAACATGGTTTGCGCTGGCCACACAATGCATTTTGTGCAGTGAATTATTGGCTACAAAGATTAATATTAACTCTGTGTGCATTTCTAGACTTCCTGCTGAAAAGAAACAACCTTCCACCAATCCTGGCCCATCCCAGACAACTTCCACCTGCTCTAAAGCCTCCTCCAATCAGAATGGGCCTACTCGTCAGAGCCAGCCTACAGTGGGAGGAGCTAAGCCCAGCACTTTGCCTGCAAACCTGGATGAATTCAAAGTGGGCAACAGTTGCAATTTATTTACTCATACAGGGTTCCCACAGTCATGGAAAACCTGGACATATCAGGGTATTTGAAAAGGGTGATTTCCAGACCTGGAATAGTCATAAAAGTTAAAATAATCACAAGTCATGGAAATTTCTAAAGTCAAGTTACATTATTCAAGTTATGCTCCGCAATATTTCCTCTGCTAGAAATTGCTCTTTGTGAGCGCTATCTTTATGAACTAGTTATCACATATGACAAAAGCCATGGAAATTCATTGGCCAAAATGTGTGGAAACACTGCTCATACAAAAGCAAGAACTAATGTATTGTTTATTTCACTTCTAGGTTGCTGAGCTTAAACATGAGCTCAAACTAAGAGGTCTGACAGTATCAGGGACTAAGAACGATCTCATCGAACGACTGAAAAACTACCAGGAACAGAACTGCGGTTCGTCAGTATCAGGGACTGGTGCTGTGAAAACTCAGTTACAGCAGGTGTCAGCTCAGTCATCTGGGGCTGTCCCACATCAAGCGAAAGGCACGACTGTTAAAATGTCAGCCTTTCCCAGGGTAGCTAACACCAGGGTCCGCACCACAACTCCACCTCAAATTATGCGTTTCAGCAGCACTAGCTCCTCTCCTCCTGTATCTCCTACCCCCTCTGACCGTTCTTTGGCTGGATTGAGTCCAGATGAGACCAGCTGCAATGGGGATGTGTTTGGAGAAATGGTAGGTCTGAGGTTTTTAAAGGAATAGTTCATGCAATGAAAGTGATGTGTGGGGCAGGATAGATGAGTATCTTAAGAACTTGTCTTTTTCCCTTAACAGGTTAGCTCACCTCTCACCCAGCTTACCCTGCACCCCTCTCCAGAGCACCCCTCCATGATTAAAGAGGAGCCTCTTGGGCAGATGCAGGTCTCTTGCAGGCTTTCTCGCCCAGATCCTCTGTCAGCTGTGCAGCCTCAAGATCCAGCTCTGGTGACTGCAGCAAGATCAGCAGTGCCTCTGGACAAAGACCAAATGCTTCAGGAGAAGGACAAGCAGATAGAGGAGCTAACACGTATGCTCAGGCAGAAGCAGAGGCTTGTGGAGACCCTGCGCTGTCAGCTGGAGCATGGAACGCGTGGAGCAGCCACAGACGGCATGGTCAGCACCATTACCTCTGAAATACCATCCCTCCCCAACAGAGTGGAGGTGAGGGTGAAGGAAGAGATCAAGGAGGAAATGGACACGTCAGAGGACTTACAGAAGCAAGTCCAGCCCCCGAAGAAGATGCAGACACAGTGTTCACAGCAGACACTGCTCAAGCTGCAACAGAATCACCGGCTACAGATGCAGCAGCAACAACTGCAGCAGCAGCAAATGCTGGTGGATCTACCAAATGTACAACAACTGAGGACGCAGTTACTGCAACATCGAAATCAGCAACAACAAATGCAAGTGGACCTTACAAAACTCCAGCAAGAGCAAGGGAAGACACAGGTATTGCAACAACAGCAGCAGAAGACACAGTTACAACAACAACAGCAACAGCTGAAGAATCAGTTACAGCAGCAGCAGCAGACAACACAGGTACTGCAAAAGAAGCAGCAGAATCAAGTACAGCAGCAGCAGCAGAAGAATCAGTTGCAGCAGCAAAAGAAGATACAGTTGCAGCAAAAGAAGATACAGTTGCTGCTGCAACAGCAGCAACGACAAAAGCTACAGCAGCTCATCATCCAGCAGAGTCAGCAAAAGCAACTCCAAACCAATCAGAAACAGCAGAAATCACAAAATCAGCTGCAACAGCAGTTACAGACACCGCAGGTCAGCAGCATTTCCCTCTCTTCTGATAGCTCAGATTGTTTGTATGTCATTGTGAAGACTTCTTGCAAATGCTCTGATTTTTCTTTCTTGCAATCCTTACCCTCTTTTTCCCTTTATTTGTTTCTTTTACAGATTTCACAAGTGTTTGTCAACCAACAGTCTGGTACTCAAACGACCACATCTTTCCCACTGGATCTCCTGAAGGCTCATGCCACACCCACACTGGTCACTGATAGCAATGGCAACCGTTATCTAATTGCGCTCACCAGTAACAGTGTGGACAGCCTGACAGGAAAGCCTCCTCAGAGCAAATCCAATGGATGGATTACTCTACAGGTGGCTATAGGCTAGATACATATATCATCATTTATTATTGACTAAGTTCTATTAATAAACCTCGGTTTGTTGGGTTTCAGAGATTACAGTCTACGCCTACCAAGCTCCCTAGCCAATCATCTTCTGAGACTGCTAGTTCTGCCAACCAATTACAAGCTGTCAGAGAGCCCATCACCAAAGTATGTGCTTACAATATGTGGATGTGTTCTGAAAACGAGCGTTTACATGAGATATATTTACATCTCTTTGACGCTCTTTTGATTTATAAAATTCTGGAGTTTTTCAAGCAACCATTGCTCTCCCACTTTCAGGTGCAGAAATCAGGGCTCCACTTGAACACCACTACAGTTCAAGAATTTAGCCAGCCAGTATCTGCACCACCCAGCTTTGAGCCCTTCTTCTGTGAGGAGTCCAACCCATTGAGCAAATCCTCCCCACCCCCTTCATTTAAGGTATAGCACTGTTAGATCAACATATATCATAAATACCCATGTCTTTTTTCTTTTTCTCCCTCTTCTTTTTTGAGCTTTCCATTTTCTCTCTACCTATCATCACCTTCTGTTTTAGGAGGAGGTTTGCCCAACCTTTGATCAGCACACTTTGTTCACCCCTTCCTCCCCAAAGCCGAATTCTCACCTCCCTCAACGTTTCAAAGTATGACTATCTTTCTTTCTTTCTTTCATTCTTTCCTTCCTTCCATCCTTCCTTCCACTGTTTTGTCTTCTAGTAATGTAAAAAAAATTCTCTTTTCACAGGAAAATGTCTCTAACAACCAGCAAATAGATGACCTGTTTGAAATCCTAATCAAGAGTGGAGGTAAAAAAGAGCTCTTTTGAAATTATTCGAATTTTAGAAATCCTTTGAAGCACTCTTAGTCAGGAAATATAATTGAGTTCACTATGTACATGATAGTTGTAGCTTGAAACGTTAATTTTTGTGGTTGTTCTCTCTTGTGCACCCTTTTGAACCAGAAATTTCATCTGGATTCAAAGCCAATCAGGACCCCTCCCTGTCAGACCTCCACTCCAGCCCTCCCACCCCCTCTCCACCTCCTTTATCACTCCACCTCTCACCACCCACACATCACCCTGACCCACCCTTGACCCAACTCCCAGACACACAGGACAGACCCTGCTTGGGAACTGGCCGCCTTGAGGACTTTCTAGAGAGCACCACTGGAACACCTCTTCTAGGTGCGGAGCCAGGTGGTCCATTGACATTGATTGATGACCTCCACAACCAAATGCTGAGCACTTCCAGTATTCTGGACCATCCCTCATCTCCAATGGATACCAGTGACCTGAGCTTCCACCCAACCAGCCTATGCTTTGAAGACCCCACCCTGGGTGGCATGGATTGGTTGGACATACAAGTGGGAGGAGGGAGCAATAATTGTAACAGTGGGGGTATGGTTCTAGCCCCTCTGAGCTCACACACACCACCCAGTGTTTTCTCTGCAGACTTTTTGGACAGTTCAGATCTGCAGCTTCATTGGGACTCCTGTTTGTAGCCATTGGTTTTTATTGCTTAACACACAATTTAGCACCTTCAATCTTACTGTGTATAGGCTGTACACTAAAAATGCCAGACGGACATGCTATTTCTTATGCTGTACAGCTTTATTTTTTCTGCAAATTCCACAAGATTGCCGGATGGTATTTAAATAGGTCCTCTTAAGCACTGAATTTTAAGCTCTTGTTTATTAAATCATACTCAAATGGTTTACATCACACGGCACTATTGCCTTTGCCAACAGAGAGACTAATCTGGACCCCTGGCCACCATCTTTTCTCTCCTCCAAAAACCCAACTAATGTTGGCCTGACCATTTTATCTCCGAAAAATCCATTCCTTGGTTCAACTATTTGACCAGTTGTCTGCATCCATGAGATGAGTTCATTCAGTCCTTTTAACTGCTTTCAAGCACACCAGGTAGCACAACCTCCACTGGAAGAGATGATAATCCTTCTTAAATAGCATGTATAGTATATTTTTTTCCGCCCATTTTAAAGAAATATTCCAGGTTCAATAGAAGTTAACCTTTTCTTTAAAAAAAGCAAAAATGGAGGTTACAGTGAGGCACTTACAATGAAAGAGAATATGGCCGATTTTTGGAAAGACAAATGTTAAGCATATAATTTTCTAAAACAGTTACATTAATTCTTCTGTTAAAACTTGTGTATTATTATAAATGGACATTTTTAGTCATTTTAGGGTTTGTTGACATAAGCCTACATTTTCATGACAACGAAGTTGTAAAATTGGTTATAACTTTACACAAAAAATTTTAGTAAGTGATGTTATCACACTAAAATAATTTGTATATGCATATTTTTTGTCTTGTGGCTAGTTTTGAAAAAGTGAGTATTAAATTGTTTAACATTCAAAAATTGGCCCCCATTAACTTCCATTGTAACCCAGATTATTATTTTTTTTTTAAGAAAAAGAGGGATGGGTAAAAATAAATGTTTGTGGTAATCAATATTATGCAACAAATGCTGTTTATTGAGCTTAACTTGTATTGAACCCAGAAAATTCCTTTAATAAGCTATGACACCAGAACAACAATGTGGTTACAGTGGTGCTGTCATTCAGGTAGTATGACTGAGTTCAGTGTATTTCCTCTCTCTTATAGGTTCTTGACATCTCTCCCAGTGTCACAATTTTCACTCAGTGAAAACAAAAGGATGAAAAATATGAAATACCAAACCACTGCTTATTCGGCATTTTGGTTTCTCCTACTTTGCACTTAAGCTGACCCAAGCTGTGCTCTGGTCTAAAGAAACATCCCAATGTAATTGGCTCTGTAGGGAACCAGGTTTGGTGACGTTCACCAGATCTCTATGCATTGCTGTACTTTAGAATCATAATATTGACAAAACCTTTGTTTTTTTCCCCTCTGATTGTATTCATTTGCTGGTGGAGGTCAGTGCTGGGGTTCAGGTTTCAGAGTATTTGGAAAATATATAAAAAAAAAAAGGTGAAATAATAAAAGGGAAAAAATGCTATGTTGTGTGTTTATATTGTTGCACCTGCACTCAAACATACACAGTCCATTAGAAAGCATTCTTCCCATTTGATTACTTATTATTCTGCTGTTTTGCAGTCAAAAGCAGATTTGATTTATTTCAACTTTTTATAAAAAAAAAAAAAGAAAAAAGAAAGATGCCTGCTTCTCTTAAGAAAATGTAACTTTAACTGCTTATTTCAGTTTAGGAAACTCATGTATTTCAATTGGCAATGTGTAATTTGTAGTGCTTTTGTTGTGATTCTTGTACCTGAGAATTTTCCACAACACTGAGCTACCATCAGTGACCAAAGGATGGCCTGAGAGATACAGCACAGATTGAAGAAAAGAGTCTTTAGGTGTTCCCTGTTGCGATCTGGTTTTCTGCATCAACGACCACCAAACCCTTCTGAATTTTACCTGTCCACAGGGGCGGACTGGCCATTTGGGAGAACCGGGACTTTTCCCGGTGGGCGGGCTTGAATTGCCCGCAATAAGCTGAAATGGGCCGCCACGTTATGCAGAACAGACCACAAAATGGCGCTATGGAGAAAAGGCTAGTTTCTATGTAAAATCCCGGGCCGATTTCTGCATGTTCATGACGGATGATGGTCTCAATGGCATTGAGTTTGGGAAAGAACCATGCCATGAATTTATAACATGTAGGACTATAAAATAAAATACTCAGTGATTACACACAAAAACTAACACTGCAAAAATGGTGTTTAATGTTTTTTTTGTTTTTTTAACTTTTATTTCAAAAAGAGACATTGCAAATCCAAATTTGAAAACACGTTTTACTTAGAAGCCCTTAGGGGCCATTCTCACAGTACATGTCTGTCTGTGAGGTTTTCCACTTCTTTTCATTATGTAAACATCATCTAGAAAGATAATCTTTTATGTTGCAGTGTCTCGCTGTTTTCTAAAGTCTCACGCAGAAGCATTTCATAGACTGTGTCAAGTTTAATGAATAATTCACCCAAAAATTAAAATTCTCTCATCAATTAAAATCCATACCAGATGTGTATGACTTTCTTTCTACTGTAGAACACAATTATTTAGAAGAATATCTCAGCATTGTATGGATGGATTCCAAAACTTTGAAACTCTTAAAAGCACATAAAGGCTGCATAAAAGTTATCCATACAACTCAAGTGGTTTCATTCATGTCTTCTGAAGCGATCCAATAAGTTTTGGGTGAGAACATTCCAAAATATTACTCAGTTTGCGCTGTATATTCTAAGCACAATAATTATTTCAAGCTTGATTGCACTTCTTAGTGCTTGACCCATGCGCAGATGAGCTTGAAATTTAAGTGTAATTGAGAAAGTGTACTGAAATAATGGTCGACAAGTAGACTGATGATGTCAAGATTTCTGGTGACAAAGGAGTTCTTTTTTGGACTGTGGATTGGAGCTTCAAAATGTTGGTCACCATTCACTTGTATTGTATGGACCTACAAAGCTGAAATATTCTTCTAAAAATCTTAATTTGTGTTCTGCAGAAGAAAGAAAGTCATACACATCTGTGATGTCATGAAGGTGAGTATGTAATGAGAGAATTTTCATTTTTGCAAATGATTTTTGCAAACTCGAGACACCTGTGTCCTTTTGCGATGTGTATAATTTTTCTTTCTGGCGTAATAACTTGTCAGGTCTGAACGGCCCCTGATCATGTTGATTTGCATATTTTTATTTTTATTTTTTTGGTCATTGATTCTTTTATTTAACGTGTATGCAAAACCGTAAATATTCTTGCAAAATATATTCTAGTATATATTATGTTTTCTGGTTTTGATTTAAACTTAAAATGTTTAAATTTCAATCTCCTAAACCTAAACTCCAATTGAAGTTAAAAGCCCTTATTCAAATATTTAATTAACATCTCACAATTAATACACAACACATAAGTAACATTTACAATGTAACAAATAGTAGCCTATATACACACTTTTATTTCATAAAGCCTATCTTTTAAAAGTGTCTAAAACCTAATTGACTGTGTAGTTATTAAATACAATTTATGTACAGGAATACAGAAATGCATTTAAGATGCTCAATATAAATGTGAAAAAGCAGAAGAGTCCGGTTCAAAAGAACATCTGGATTGAAGAAAAGCATGACTCAATACTGGAAAATGGGAAGCTCTTTACATTTTTGACTACAAACATTTGTAAATATTCAGATAACACTTCAGTATGTAGCCTACATTTGAAAATGTGACGTTCCAAATTAATTTCTAATTTTTAGATTTCCTATCATAGTCTCTGTTCGACTACAGAAGAAGGTTGTCTGTCCTATCTGATGTGGTATATGGTATTGAATTAGATCTTGTTTTTCTGTTTTCATACATTGTCTCTGAGGTAAAAGTTTTGTTAACCCACTCTGCTGAACCAAGTTGAAGGAAGGACAAACAAAAGAAGGTAAATAGTAAAAGGTTTGCCTACTACAGAACTAGTGCCTGTGAGATCTTGATTTCAATCATGGTTAATTCACTAGAGCTGATATTTTTGCCATTACATAGCTTGATCTATGGAATGATGTGCGTCATTCCCAGATTATTGCTCTGAGCTGCAAGCTACATGACCGTGCTTCTTTTTTGAGCACCATGAGGCAACCAGTTAAGGACAACAATCTGTAAGTGAGCTGCTCAACTCCGCATGACAGTGAAGATTCACACTTTCAGTCAAGCAGTCTTGAGAAAGGGAGGAAACAGAGAAACTCAGAAATTGTTATTCAATAACAGATAAAACAGAAAGATGAGATGAAGTTCGATTACAATATCTCAAATGATTTGATGGCTCCACTCCACGTCTGAGGTGGTTTGGATGTTAAACTAATGCAGCGTCAAAAGCCAAGGTTTCCTCTCTGATCTAACTGTTTTCAGCATTTTCGGAAGGTCTGGAAAGTGTGAGCACTGTGTGGTTCTTGATCAGTTTTATGTTGGCTTTGGCAGTGTGTGTAAATCTTCATTTCATTTGAGCAGGTTTTGCCTCATGTTCAGTGACAGCGTAACATGGTTCTTTTGTAAAAGGTGATTGTTGCCTATGGCGGGAACTGGATTATTATGTCTTGTGACAGGTTTTTCCTCAACTTCATTCCCTTAAAACGAATTAGTGATTTAATGAAATGTTGACCTTCAAACAGAGTAAATGCTCAGACCACAGAGGAAGACGTGAAATCTGAAGTTGATCTTTCCTCATCAACACAAAATCCTCAACACATCCACGGAAGCTTATACACAAATCCTGGTATGAGAGCAGACATTTGGCTGTTGAAGACTTTCTTTGCTCTTTGACCCTGTTCTTGGACAGGAGAACAAGTTTACGTTGTCGTTTGTCCACATAATTTATCCTGAGGTTGTGTTTTTATAAAGATGAGCAGTATAATGTCCCATTCTAACTCTCCTTAATGACTGATTTAGACTGATGTGATGACTGCACTGTCCCCATTGAGTTAATGTGTCCTGAGGGGGCATTCCTGCATTCCGGTTTGAACACTCACATCATTGTTGTTTGAGAGAGGAGCATGCTGCTGCAGTTACACAATGATCAGAGATGAAGCCAGCAAACTAGGACAGAAAAGAAACCATGAGAAACAAGGAGTTCCAGAGTATGACATGACTTTGTAGTCTTTGTGTATACAGCCTGCTGACAAACACAATAACAGTCAGGGGTGTTGTTTTCTTCTTTCCCCTTTTCTCAGACAGTGACCTCTGTCTTGCTGTTGGTGTGGTACGGCTGATACAATGGATGTCCCCCATAGCCTGTGGGCTGGGAAAGGAATTCAGGTAGTGCTTCTGTGCTGTACTGCCTCCTGTTGCTGTAAGTCTGTCTGCAATTGGAGTGCCCTGGATGTGAGGTCTGCCGGTGGACGTGTCTTTGCTCAGAATCCCAAGTTTTCAAGGCTGAGTTGGAGATTTGAGGGTGGGTGGTGGTCTTTGTGATGCGGGTCCTCTCCAACTGGTTGGTTGGGATTGAGATGGAAAGGGGGGAATGGATGTCATGGGAGGGGAGGACCTGGTGAAGGTAGGACTTGTCTTTTGGGTGCATAAGCACCGGTTGGAAGGGTACAGGTGGGCAACGATGCTGGGAGAACTCCATTACTGGATAGCTTTTGTAGTAGCCTCGGCTTGCGGTATCAGCTGTAAGAGAGAAGAAACAAGCATGAGCTAGAGAGGCAGACATAGCCAACCATCACATGAGAAATCTTATCAAAGAATAGCATGAAACATTTTTATCCAATATAAATGCCCACTGGTGGATCTTTTAAATAGTGTTGTTTGTTCAGGGAAAAGTCCTTCACCAGCTACCTGTACCTTTAGTCACTGCATGCTGCAGTGCAAAACAGTGATTTTACGTTAATGTGTCCTGAAAGTTGACCTCCCTATTCTTATTGCTTATGATTGCACAGCATGTGAAATCGATCCAGTACTGGGAGCATCGGCTTTCAGTGAAGTTCTTAAAAGCACATGAAACTGCAACATTTGTATTCCCAAGACTCCTGTTGAGTGCTCTACTGAGAGCTTGTCCATTTTATTAAGCAGTGACTTTATGTTGCCTGAAATGTTTAAAGGTCATTCCTTAGACATGACTTATCTCTCTTCTCACGAGATTTACCTGCGAGTTGCTCACTCTGTCTCGCCACATAAATGTCTGGTTTGCTGTATCCTCTGTTTTATAGTGCTCTGAACCAGCCTGCAAAATTGGAATTGCTCCATGCACAAGATTTTGTGGCCGCATTTGCGCCGTTTCCTATATACATACAGTGCATACTATATATTCATTTATTTATTCTATATTATTACTTTTTTGTTAGGGTTGCTATAAGATAGGGGGTTCAGAGTGTAAAGTTGTCAAAGGGCCCAAAAACTCTAACGGTGCCCCTGTACATGACATGAACGCATAATAACATTTTTGAAGGAAGAACATCAGTCAAAGAAAGCTGGCAATACTGTACATGTCGTGTATCCACTCTGCATTTTCAAGCCTGTGCACAAGGCAGAGGCAGTTGTGGTCTGATTAATGTTATTAATGTTAATACATGCTGGACAAAGCTGCACTAAAGTCCCATAATCTAGGTCTGTTAGTCTGAATTCGTAAATACCAGACTAGTACGATTACAGTCAGACTAAAGAGTTTACTTTGTAGTTCTTGTAAACATACTGATTGTGCATGGGCTTACATGCCCGAAAAACACTGTGAAATAAAAGGATTGAGTAAAATTCATGTAGATGCACTTTTGGTCACAGCCTCATCAAATCCATTGTGGGACCCTTCATCAAATGTGTAAACTGATGCCATGTGGCATTCTTTCAAGTAACATAGTCATCAAATTGTATTTTTAGCCTTATTTCTCTTATTTATTGTTACTTCTTGCCACAAGGTGATTTGTGTAGACGATGGCTGAAAAACCTTACTCCGAAGGCTATATTGTCAGAGTGCCTCATCATTATTATCATCACAATGTGCTGATTGGCATCAGATCTTTGTTCAGCTAATAATGTGTATAGATTATTTATGCATCATTATGTCACTGAATCTTTGTGTTTTTGCTACAAATGGCTTAACAAGTTCCCAGAATCTAGGGCAGTCTAATGTTCCTGTCTGAAAGTAAATAAACAATGGACAACAGCAAACACCTCTCATGCCCACAAGCTCCCTTTTGCTGTCATTAAAATTGAGTTGTTCTAGGGGGCCTGGGTAGTTCAGCGAGTATTGACACTGACTACCACCCCTGGAGTTGCGAATCCAGGGCGTGCTGAGTGACTCAAGCCAAGTCTCCTAAGCAACCAAGCTGGCCCTGTTGCAAGGGAGGGTGGAGTCACATGGGGTAACCTCCTCGTGTTCGTGAATAGTGGTTCTCGCTCTCAAAGGGGCGCGTGGTAAGTTGTGCGTGGATCATGGAGGGTAGCATGAGCCTCCACATGCTGGGAGTCTCCACGGTGTCATAGGAGCCACAACGAGCCACATGATAAGATGCCGTTTGAATGTCTCAGAAGCGGAGGCAACTAAGACTTGCCTTCTGCCACTCGGATTGAGGTGAGTAACCATGCCACCACAAGGACCTACTAAGATATTGGGCATTCCAAATTGGGAGAAAAGGGGATAAAAAAAATAAGAAATAAGAAAATTAAATTGTTCTTTGACAAAATGGAAGAGGAGCTGTGTTTTTATTTTTACAAATTCGAGATTAAGAAAAGTAACAGATTGCCTATTAACAGATTATGCCTCTTGGGTATTTACTTCATAAAGCATCACTTTGAATAAATCTGTAAAAGACAAGGGGATTGCTTTCTAAGAAATGGCTCTATGAACTGAAAGAGCTAGATTTATCATTACCCTCATTGCACTTCTTTTGCCATAATAAAAATCCATTGTCACTGTGTAGTAAGTGTATTAAGGATCCTACTGGTAATTCTGACAAAAACAACTGCAGAAAATGTGTCCGGTGTATGTGCACGTCTGTGTAAACATGTGGCCATAGGCACTGGAACCCTAGTTTGAGGACTTGTGACACTGAGTAACTTTGTAGTACTGCCCCAAATGTGGTCCTCTCATACCAGAAGGCTTCCAAAATTCTGTCAGTCAAACTCAGGCACTGTTGTTCATGGCATTCAACCAAATATGTATGAAATAATTCAACGTTTGTGAATGATGTGTGTTTGTGCACATTAGGTTATTGCACGTAAGATTTCTTACCAACTGCCTTTAGAGAGTTGTACTTATTTAGCGCAAGACCTGGTATGCTGAGGTTGCTCTGAGGATGAGGTAGTCCGACTGGTGTTCCGAAAGAGAAGCCAGTGTTGTTTAGATGGTACTGCTCTGGAATGTAGAAGAAGGGAAGAAAAAATTTAAAAATAAACAAACTTTTTACATGCAGATCCATACATACAATTTACCTTGACAGAAGATTTACCCACAAGATTTTAACTCTGAATAACTTTAAATAAATTTCACAAACTCTAAATAGTTAGGTGGGTAGTTGATGTTTTGAGGGACCTAAAGCTTTAAAGCTTTCCCACCGTGTATGATGGGTGTTGCTGACATAGCAGCATGCTGATGCCTAAAGTGATGAGAGAGACGACTTTCTGGCATAGAATTTTATAATTCATAATGTGCATTTCCACATCTACTCAGCTTAAACCATTCTGCCCAAAACCTGCCCAATGATAAAGCATTTATTGCACATTCTGAGAGAGGCATGAACTCAGCTGGTTTGAAGCAAAGATTCAATATCTTCCAAATTTGGGATTAGATTCAGTTTACATGTAAACTATGATGAAATATGTAGTTTCTGAATGAGACTACAGCAAGCATAAATACCTTAAGAAAACGTCTTTCTGAAGCTAACTTAAAGGAAACAATGTTATAAAGTGTTCTTGAATAAATCAGCATGTTAAACAGAACTTGTAGGTCACAGCTAAACATGCCAGCAGTGCTTACCAAACTTTGTAATTTGCATGTATTTCTCCTGTTTAGACAAGCATGTGAGAATACTTCACTGAAGAGGTATTCGTTGTGATGTCAATTTGTAAGCCAACCCGAAAGGCTAATTCGCCAGGGGCTCGCTCTTTCTAACGTGTTTATAGAATGGCATTCATAAGGACACTGGCTAATATGTACTTGAAGATAATTTCTAGTTTTAATCCACAACATAACCTAGAAGCCATCACTCCTTAAATGTGAATTTTAAAACCTATATGTTTGCAAAATAATTTTTATGTGGCTCATTGTATTTAAAAGTTTGCATTTCATAACCAGCTAGAATTTAAAACTGCATGTTTGTTCAAGTGTGATCAATTTGCATGGTAGCTCAATAGATAGAGTGTTGCTCCAAAAGCAGATCAAGTCAGTATAAACATAATCTATCAAACTCCATTGGTTAAATCAATGTCTACTGAAGTGATCCAGTTGGTTTTGGGTGAGAACAAAACAAAATCGAACTCCTTTTTCACTGTACATCTTGACAGCAGCCTCTAGGCAGATCATGATTTCAAGCTTGATTACACTTCCTATAGCGCCATCTAGCTCTGCACATGCGTCAAACACTAGGAAGTGTAATCGAGCTTGAAATCATGATCTGCCATGATTTGCAGAAGAAACAAATTCATACTGGGATGGCATGAGAGAATTGTTATTAAAAGTTTGAGAAAACATTGAACTCACTTTTAGCGCCACACAGTGGACTTCTCAACTCAGAACTGATTTTTGTAAGGAGCCTTGTTCCATTATTTAGCAAAAATATTGCCACAGTCACGTAATGTAACATCAGGCTGAATCCTTGTGTTGTGTAAGTTGAACAACCATTATAATCCTTTTGTAGCAACTTATGTTTTCAAAGCACACAGCAGTTTAAAAAAATCACTTTTGAAGGATGACTGTGTGTAAATAAAAGATAAAAGTAAGTTTAAGTCTAAAGGTTAGTTCACGAGGAAACACATGGTTTTAATTCTCTTCCAGGTTTCAGGACTACAAACTGAAGAGCTCTGTTGTAAAAAGCATAAATTACAACACTGTTATAATATTTGTCATATTATAACTTAAGTGCAAGACAGGCCATAATTTGAGTCTGTTTGCTGAACTAAGAGACCTATTTAAATTGATTCTATATGCAGCACCTCATCAGCCACCCTATATTGACTGTAGAGATGTGGTTCAGGGCACTCTGATGCCCCAGCCTGGATGACCTATTTTTACTCGTAAGCTGTGGGTGACAGCACAGGAAGGACATTGATGCAATTAAGGAACATTAGATGTTGTTGTTTTTTCTCTTTCCTGTTTGTTCCATTACTCATTAGTCATGTTTCATTTAACATGGGCAGTGTGTGGGGCCTGTGTAACTCAGCAAGTAAAGATGCTGACTACCACCCCTGGAGTCGCAAGTTTGAATCCAGGGCATGCTGAGTGTCTCCAGCCAGGTCTCTTAAGCAACCAAATTGTCCTGGTTGCTAGGGAGGGTAGAGTCACATAGGGTAACCTCCTCGTGGTCGCTTTAATGTGGTTCTCGCTCTCGGTGGGGCACGTGGTGAGTTGTGTGTGGATGCTGCAGAGAATAGCATGAAGCCTCCACACGCACTATGTCTCCGTGGTAACACGCTCAACAAGCCATGTGATAAAAGGTGCAGATTTACTGTCTCAGATGCGGAGGCAACTGAGATTTGTCCTCCGCCACCCGGATTGAGGTGAGTCACTATGCCACCCATAGGCGGAAATCGCTGGGGGTTGTCCCCCTAAAATATCATTAAAATATGTGTATTGTAAATAATATAATGATATATTCTTAAAATAATTGTTTAAGAAATAAAATAATACAAATGCAAATGGGGCAACAACAAAAAAAAACCTTGGTGTCCCCTTCAAAAATTGCTCTTGAGAATTGTTATGTTTATTGTCCCCCCCAACATTTTGATGAAATTTTCGCCCCTGAGGCACAACAAGGAATTAGAGTGCATTGGAAATTGGGCATTCCAAATTGGGGAGAAAATGGGAGGGGGAAAAAAACTCAAAAACATGGGCAATGTGTTCAATCTGAGAAATGTGGACAGCCTTTCCTTTACAGTAAACTTGGGTTACACATTCTAAAATCACCCTGGCATTTCCTGGTGGCTGTAAATACAGTATTTTTATGTTTGAAATAAGTGGTACATTAATGCAAAGAGCATACCATTCAGTGTGTTAATTTAGACAAGTGTGACGGCCCTTGCTGGGTTTGTAGTTCCTAAACCGAGAGGTCTCTCCTATTGCGTAAGTAGCTTACGCTATGGGAAAACTCCGTTTCTCGAGAAATATTGAAGTCTTTTTGTAAAACGCATTGCAGCTGCACAGCAGACAGCGATGAGCGAGGCAGCTCGGTCATTGGCTGTGCCGCGGCAACTGCTCGAACCAATGACGGGGCGACTCTGAACGCAGCGACCAATGGGCGCGCGCCTCGCGTTCGCGCGCTCAGAGCCTGCCGAAATTAGCATAGGCAGGCTATATAATGGGCACCCCGTCATGCGAGTTCCTTTACATTTAATCTCCTTCAGTGAAGACCACTCACTGCACTCATTCAGGGCGGATGCCCCGAATGCGACTCCTTGGGCCTCGCCGAGCTGCGCGTTCGCTTTGCCGTTTTCACCGCAAACGAGCCGGCTTCCACCGTGCTGCCACCTCCGTTCGAGCCGTGCAAGAAAAAGCGCCGCTCACAGAGGCTGCCAGAGCACGCCGACTTTGGTGACGTCACGCCGGCTCAGTCCCCGCGTACATCACCGCTACCAGAAATCTCCCCGCCACCAGTCCACTTCACGAGAGTGGACCTGCACCCCTCCAACAAAGCAGTGGGTCTCGTCTCGTTCGGCACATCAGGGGACGACGATGGAAAGGATGACAGCCTCTCTCTTGACGCTGCATCCGACGACTGGCCAGGCTTGTTCGACCCCGCGCCATCGACATCAGCGGACACGAGCGCGGGCACCAGCATGGACTCGGAAATCGTCCGTATCCTGTCAAAAGCCGTGGAAGACCTCGGGCTCGACTGGTCTTCCCCAGAAGAACCCGCCCGCAGCCGGCTGGACGAGTGGTTCCTGCAGGGGCGCCGGCAGGCCCCCCGACAGAGACCCTCTCCTTTCTTCCCTGAGGTCCACGACGAGCTCACAAAGTCGTGGAAAGCCCCGCACTCTGCTCGCCTAAAGCCTTCTTTTTCTTCCTCGCTCTCCTCAGTGGACGGCGCGAGAGAAAGAGGCTACGAGGCAACTCCGCCCCTCGAGGAGACCGTGGCCAACCATCTATGCCCACCCTCCACCGCTGGATGGAAGGCCAGAGCTTCTCACCCCTCGAAGCCCTGCAGAACCACCTCAGCTCTCGCCGGTCGCGCATACGCCGCCGCCGGCCAAGCTGCGTCAGCGCTGCATTCGATGGCGGTCCTACAAGTTATTCAGGCCAAACTTCTCCGCACCATGGACGAGTCTGGACCTGTACCTGAGGCTTTCAAGGACCTGCTCAGCGCTACGGACGTAGCCCTGCGAGCCACAAAGGCCACCGCCCAATCCATCGGCCGGGCCATGGCTAATTTGACCGTCCTTGAGCGCCATCTGTGGCTAACGCTAACAGAGATGAAGGACGCGGATAAGGCACCATTTCTTGACGCGCCTGTCACTCCAAGCAGCCTGTTCGGACCGGCGTTGAGAGAATTCACTGAGCGCTTCACTGAGGCTCGGAAGGATTCGCAAGCTATGCATCACTTCCTGCCCAAGCGCTCCAGCTCGTCTCAGAAACCGCCCCAGCAGCAGCAGCGAGCCAGGGCAGAGCCGCCCGTCTCCCAGCCGAAGAGCAGACCTGAAAAGGGCGCTCGGCGCCGCTCGCGTTCCGCTGGCGAAGAAAGCCGCACGAGCAATGAGGTCCTCGGCCCAGAATCACTCTGAACATGGAGCCTCGTAAGTCTTCCTAGCAACAGGAAGAAAAAGAGAGAGTACGTGTCTCGCAAAAGCCGGACCGCTCTTTCTCAAACATCTAAAACATTACCCAGTCCCCTTACAGGCGGCTGGAAATGTCTATACAGCAGTCAATGGGCCAGTCATAAAACTCGCTCACCTGCAATCAAACGCCGTTTTTACGGCGACACACAGAAATCACGAAAAGAGTCATTTTCTGCCTGTGTCACTAAGGGTTCACATGTCCACACTAAAGTGTGCATTCCCACATATCAGTACTGTCCAAACAGTGCCAAATACCTCCCCAGTTCAGGCTGGATGTCCCAAAAATGTAGATCGTGTGCCTATTGTCATGTATGCACCACTACACACAAGCACTGTTCCCACAGTTATAAACACTTCCCCAGTAAAAACGGGAAATACTATCAGTGTAGCGCGCGTGCCTGCTGTACTGCACGCACCCCTACACACAGCTACCCATACAGTTTCAAACAGCTCTCTATTTCATGCCGCAAGCATCACAGATGCAATCGTGTGAGCAAAGAAACTCCCGCTAAATCGCGGAAAGCTTTATGAATGTGGCCAGCGTGCCTATTATGATGTATGCACCCCACCCCAAAACATTGTTCATACAGTTGCAAGCATCTCTCCGACTCATGCTGTGAGCATCTCGGAGATAGCGCGCGTGCCTGTACTCTCACACACACCCTGCACTCGGCACTCAATACGGCTGCTCAGCGCGCACCTGCGCCTCTGAGAGCCGTAGACTCTGTGTTAGCACAAAGCGATTTGCGGTGGGGCCCATATGTCACTGCGACACGCCCCCAGCCAGCATTCAGCCCATATCTGTCGCGAGCAGAAGCCTGGGAAAAAATCCCGATATGCTGAAATGGGTTTTGAATATAATAAAACACGGATACTCACTTCAGTTCAGCTCGCAGACCACCCCGCTTTTCAGCGGTGGTCGAGACGAAAGTGAGAAAAGATGTGTCACATGTTCTACGCACCGAGTTGCTCAAACTGATAGAGAAGGGCTATAGAAACTGTTCCTCCCTCTTTGAGCGAGCGGGTTTTTACAGCCGCTATTTTCTCGTCCGAAAAGGGACGGTGGCCTTAGCCCCATCCTGGATCTCAGACATCTGAACAAAGCTTTAATGATTCGCTCGTTCAGAATGTTAACAACCAAACATATCCTCGCACAAGTTAGCCCGGGGATTGGTTTCTATCAGTGGATTTGAAAGACGCTTACTTTCACATTCGATAGCGCCTCATCACAGGCCCTTTCTGAGATTAAGCTTCGAGGGACAGTCATACCAATACACAGTACTACCATTCGACCTATCATTGGCCCCCGTACATTCACGAAATGTATGGACGTGGCACTTTCCCCTGAGACAGCGGGAGTCGCGAATACTGAATTACCTCGACGATTGGCTAATCATAGCACAATCAGGGGACCAGTTAATGACACACAGATCTTGGATTATCAGCCATCTAGAATGCCTGGGTCTGAGAATCAATTTTGCAAAGAGCGTGCTATCCCCAGCCAGAATATCTCTTTTCTGGGAATAGTGCTAGACTCAGTGCAGATGACAGCGTGCCTCTCATCAGAGCGGCGCTCTCTATTCGACGCCTTGCAACATCGTTCAGAGCGGGCACGCAGGCCCCGTCAAGCGATTTGAAAGAATGCTTCGGTCTCATGGCCTCGGCATCAGCTGTACTCCAGCTAGGATTGTTGCACATGCGTCCTCTCCAGCGCTGGCTCAAGAGCCGTGTCCCCACTCACACGTGGCGCTTGGGCCACTTTTTGATCAGAGCGAATCACGGCTGTATAAAAGCCCTGACGCCCTGGAAAGCCATCAACTGGTATCAAACCGGCGTGAGTCTGGGCGTGAGTATGAGGAGAAAAATGATCACGACAGATGCCTCCAAAATAGGATGGGGGGCCCTTTACGAGGGCAGGCCTGTCTCCGGGTTTTGGTCAAACCCGGAAAAGCGCCTACACATAAACTGTCTGGAAATGAAAGCGGTCGTCTTGGCCCGCAGAGCCCTGCTTCCGTACCTAAAAAGCGAACACGTCCTGGTCCGAGCGGACAACATGGCCGGTAGTTTCAGTATATAAATCACCAAGGTGGACTCAGGTCGAGCTCCTGCACGCTATGGCCAGGGAGCTCATTCTATAGTCACAACACCACCTGCGCTCGCTAAGGGCAGCGCACGTGCCAGGTGTCCTGAACCAAGGAGCGGACATGCTATCCAGAGACAAGGTTCTCCCAGGAGAATGGTCTCTCCACCCTCTGACGGTTCAGTGGTTATGGCAAACCTTTGGCGAGGCAGAGGTCGACCTCTTAGCCTCCAAGGAAAACGCCACTGCCCTCTCTTGTTCCCAAAAAGCACGGACGCTTCGCCCAAGTTTGGCCGAGCAGCCCCTTGTATGCTTTTCCCCCAATCGCGATGCTACCTCAGGTCATCAGTCGGATCAGGGAGGTGAAATGTGCAGTGCTCCTGGTAGCCCCACTCTGGAAAAACCAGGCGTGGTTTCCAGAACTGATACAGATGATGCAATCTGCCCCATGGCCGATTCCGCTGAGGCAAGACCTCCTCGGAGAGGCCAGCGGGATGATTCTTCATCCCGCCCGATCTGTGGGCCCTCCATGCATGGCCCCTCAATGGGTTCCGAGAACCTCCCCAGTGGAGTTTTGAGAACCATTACTGAGGCGTGGCGCCCTCTGGCGCTTGTATGCCCGAAAGTGGAAAGTGTTCAGTGACTGGTGTGATACCAAGAGTTTGAACCCCAAAGCGTCGCGAGATACCAAGTGTACTCGCCTTTTTGCAGGAGCTGCTGGAGGCGGGCCGCACACCCTCCACGCTCAAAGTCTATGTGGCTGCCATAGCGGCGTCACACAATCCTGATAAAGGACATTCATTAGGGAAAAACTATCTGATCGTTCGTTTCCTAAGAGGCACTAGGAGGATGAACCCTCCTCGCCCACCTTCGGTGCCGATCTGGGACCTGGCCCACGGTCCTGGGCGCACTCAAGGGTGCCCGTTCGAACCTCTCGAACCGTGCACCTTAAGCAGCTCTCGCTCAAAACCGCGCTCTTGCTGGCACTTCGCTTCAGTTAAAAGAGTGGGCGACCTGCGCATGCTGTCATCAAGCTGCTTGCCTGGAATTTGGACCTAACGACTGCAGAGTTGTCCTTAGGCCAAAGCACGGGTATATTCCTAAAGTGCTCTCCACACCCTTCAGAGCACAGGTGATATCTCTGGCAGCCTATCGTCCCCAGCAGGCAAAGCGGCGCAAATTTACTCTGCCGGTCAGGGCTCAGAGTATATTTGGAACCTTCTGCCCTGTTCAGACAGAGCGGAACAATTATTCGTATGCTTTGGCGGCCGAACTAAGGGTCTCGCTGTCTCAAAGCAAAGAATATCGCGCTGGATAGTGGATGCTATAAGCTGGCTTATGAAGCCAAGGGCCTTCAATGCCCCTTAGGCATCAGAGCTCACTCTCACGAGGAGCATGGCCTCCTCGTGGGCGTGGTCGAGTGGGATACCCATTGAAGATATTTGTCGTGCGGCAGGCTGGGCCTCGCCTTCGACATTTATCAGGTTTTATAACCTACAGGTCCCCTCATTGCATTCCAACATTCTATCAGCCTGACTATAGAATGGAATAGAGTGTGTGTATGCTGGACAGCACCTCCTCCCTTATAAGGTCTGTCTCTGACCGACTTAGAGGATTTATTATGCGTACCAGTACATAAAAAGCTCAGTACATAAGATGTGTGCTTGTGTTTGTACAAAGACTTGCCGCCTTGGCAAGGACGCTCTGTAATATCCCTGTATATAGCTCGCCGTTGGCCGGCTCGGGGAATAATCACTTTGCTTTAAAGCTCAGGCACCTGCCTCTGGTTTTATAGAGCGAAGTCAGCACGCACGGCGTTTTACATGGTGTTCCCATAGCGTAAGCTACTTACGCAATAGGAGAGACCTCTCGATAACCTCGGTTCCCTGAGAGGAGGGAACGAGTATTGCGTAAGCTGCCGTGCTTGTGCTTGGTCAGTTCGCTTCAGTCGATTGAACCTAAAGGAACTCGCATGACGGGGTGCCCATTATATAGCCTGCCTATGCTAATTTCGGCAGGCTCCGAGGGTTGCGACCCGCCCATTGGTCGCGCGTTCAGAGTCGCCCCGTCATTGGTTCGAGCAGTTGCCGCGGCACAGCCAATGACCGAGCTGCCTCGCTCATCGCTGTCTGCTGTGCAGCTGCAATGCGTTTTACATAAAGACTTCAATATTTCTCGAGAAACTGAGTTTTCCCATAGCGTAAGCTACTTACGCAATACTCGTTCCCTCCTCTCAGGGAACCGAGGTTACGTTAGTAACCGAGTCATTTTCTCTTCTCCCTGGTGTTTGTGGGCTGGTGCTTCTTTTCGAGTGATGAGCCCTGTTCATTAATCCTACCTGGATTCACCTGTGAAGAAGGTGGCGAGGGCTTTTAAAACTGGATCTCGTCATTCCTGTGGGGTCTCTCCCTGATCAAGACTTGTGTTATTCTCTTTAGTTAACAGTTATATTGTTATGGCTTTTACCCCCTTTTAATAAATTATATACTTTGAGCAAGATATCCAACGTGTAGTCTCCCTTATTCCTTCCATTTACAAGCTGGCTGTTACACAAGTATGCTTAGACCTAGGGTACTAAAAAAAAGAGAGCAGGATGTTCTGACATCATCACAGTTCAAGGGAACTGGGTAATTTTGAGTTTTAATTGCATGCAATTTACTTTCATTGAAACAAGCTTGCTGTCTTTGGGCACTTTTTAACACACATGCTGGCAAAGCATATTACCATTAGAGATTCACCGATCAGTCACAACTTTAAAACCACCTGCCTAGTATTGTGTAGGTACCCCTCGTGCCACCAAAACAGCACCAACCCGCATCTCAGAATGCTGTTCTTCTGACCACAAATATACAGAGTGGTTATCAGTCAGAATTTGTCAGTTTGAACTAGTCTGGATATTCTCTTTTGACCTCTCTCATCAACAAGGTGCTTCCACACACAGAACTGTCGCTCACTGGATGTTTTTTGTTTTTGGCACCATTCTGAAAAAATTCTAGAGACTGTTGGGTGCTTAAAATCTCAGGAGATCAGCAGTTACAGAAATACTCAAACCAGCCCATCTCGCAACAATCATCCATGCGATTATCTAATCAGACAATCGTGTGACAGCCGTGCAGTGTATAAAATCATGCAGATACAGGTCAGGAGCTTCAGCTAATCTTCACATCAACCATCAGAATGGGGAAAAATGTTATCTCCATGATTTGGAGTGTGGCATGATTGTTTGTGCCAGATGGGCTGGTTTGAGTATTTCTGTAACTGCTGATCTCCTGTGATTTTCACACACAAAAGTCGCTAGAATTTACACACAATGGTGCCAAAAACAAAAAACATGCAGTGAGCGACAATTCTGTGGATGGAAATACCTTGTTGATGAGAGAAGTCAACAGAGAATGGCCAGACTGGTTCGAACTGACAAAGTCTACGGTAAATCAGATAACCGCTCTGTACAATTGTGGTAAGAAGAATATTATCCAAGAATGCTATTCTGTGATGCGGGTTGGCGCTGTTTTGGCGGCACAATATTAGGCAGGTGGTTTAAATGTTGTTAGTGTATGTTACAGGTTTACAGTGCATTACTCTGTATGGCCCTATACTTTGTAGTCTTTGCAGGTGTAGGAGTTTCAGATTATAAATGTTTCTCATTCCACTCCCTAGTTCCCTGTGATTATAGTGGACATGAATTCAGGCCTTTCAAAAGTTAACCAAAAGAAAAAAATGGCAAAAGAACTGTTGGATGTATCTTTTCAAGTGTAATTGCTTATCAAATAGAAATCTGTTCCTTGTGAAAAACTCATTTGGATGCAGCTTTTTTTTTATCTTGATCCACTGAGAATGCAATGCCTCGAAGACATTAACTTTAATCCAACGGCACACCATCATTGACCATCTATTTGTACCCTTGACACACTCTGCTGTTTGATAATGATGAAGAGTAAAAGGAGAATCTTATGAAGGGGGTTTTCAGGGCAAAGCTTCTCTCAGGGAACAAGACTTTAGCATCAAAAAGAGAATTCAGACCAGTGTGTTCACAAGATTAAGCATGTGTGATCTAATTGAATGAGAGAGGTTGATAAAAAGAGGGATATGTCCTCTGTGCACGTTACCGCCTTCATTAGGTATTTCTGACAAGACCTTTGAAGTCAAAACCATTGTAAGGAAGCCCAGAGGGGTAATAACAGCTTTTGATGCATTATGTAATTCTTTTTTAAGGCTGTTTGCATTGCAGGCTGAGCAAGAGGGGTTTAGTATACTGTGGCGTGTGCAGGTTATTAATAAAGTCATGTATATTTTTAAACCAGTTGCCCTGCAGTTTTCTGATTCAGGAAGTTCTCTCTTCAAGAGCACATTTTTTTCAGCCATTAGCATGGTCTCTCAGACACCAAACAGAATATTAAGGTTAAGTGTATGCTGAGGGGTTTAACGTGAATTATTATTTAGCTGAGGTTTTAGTGGCTTCAGGGACAGACAAAATTTTAACTCAAAACAAAAAGAGTGCCTAAAATTGTTCAAAAGGGAATCCTTATACCCACATAAGCTCAAGGGTAAACATCCTGCCAGTCATATTTCAAGATGGGGATGTGGATTGAATGGGGGATTGAGAATGTGCAGCAGAGATGCACTTATATGGGATGGGGTGGCATCTGTGTATTTGTGCATCATTGTTAACAGTCTTCATTGAAGTGCCACCATTTCCCACCATGAGGAACTGTTGTGGTCTTGTGCTGTTATTCCTGAAGCAGTGAAGACCTTTGTTATGCTGTAGTGACAGGTGTGTGTGCGTGTATGCATGTAATGGCATATAAAACAAGGCTAAAAATCCCTATAAGGGAAATTATTAAAGAGAGGACTGGATAACAGGATGTCTAACATTGGACAGAACTGAGACTTTGTGTAGTCACTGTCATGCCATAGTAAATGTGCTCACATAAACACATATTTCTGATATTAACCTCTGCTCATTCTACAGGCTGGATAAAGGATTTAATTAGTACCTCTTATTTAGGGCTGTCAATTTAACACATTAATTCAGTGCGATTAATTATATTAAAAAAAATGATGTGTTAAAAACTTAACACAATTAATCATGTCCCCATACTGCAAGTACTAGAAGTTTTTCATCGTTATTGAATTATTGTTATTTTAGGGGCTTTCTCAGAAAATATTTATATATGTGATTAATTCAATTAATTATTCTGAACACCAAGTAATTAATTCAATTAAATATTTGAATCGATTGACAGCCCTTATCTTATTTAAAGTTGTTTGATTGCTAATTTACAGAAAATGGGTAGGAGGAGTGGCAAAACTGAAGGAGAGAATGATGTAAAAGGAAACATAGATAAACAAAAGACATGTGGGATGAGAGAATATGCTAGGGCTATTGTCTGAAAGTGCATGCAAAATTATTTCACCTTATTTCAGTTATGTATGCACGAATAATTCCATTCAGTGGGTGTTGTCTAAATATATTTATTTCCATTTACCTTTTCAAATGGGTGCACTAGTAGAATAGCTGTTGTTGATGCAGATGAATATATTTGTAAATAAGTTTCTGTATCATTTTGTTTGCTTGTTATATTCTGTTTATTATTCATTTATTTATTTGTAGTCATAATGGTGCGAGGATCTTTTACTAAAATACTGGAATATTCTATACAAATTAGTTTAGGTTCTAAGAAAAATTATATCTGATATTAGTGATTAGAGATACAAACACGTGCAAACATAAATGTAAATATATTTTAAGAAAAGCTTTATGGATTCATGTGAAATTGAGGTTTTGATTTGTATCCTTTAATTTAAATAGTGTCAGCTTCTCTCTCCAGCTGGTATACAGCATACTCTCACATTGGTGCCACAATATACAGCAATGTTTCTTTCCAGACCTCACGTGAATTCTCATCCTTAGGGACTGGTGTAAACAATTGTACTTTAAGGTGGCAGTATAATATTCCCAGTGTATTCCCAACTTTAACTTATTCAGATAAAAGTCTCTGCGAAGGTATGTTAGGCCATTTGAACCCTGGCATTAATCATCACCTTGCCAGTGGGAGACTTAAAACAGCACAAGTGCTATAACCTTCACACTATTACTCAGAATGCAGAAAGTATGTAGATAGATGTGTACAGACACATCATTAAACCCTATAAGCACTGTGGAGCGAAACTTAAATCCACCTCAAAAAGAGGAAAGGAAAGTGTCCCGCTTAAGCTTGGCACAGGCGCTGATTATCAGAATAAACCCCATATCAACTGTCGGTCTGAAGCCCGCTGCTTCTCACGCCTGTGTAAATCCACTGAGTGGAATCACAGATGAGACAACCTCGCTTGCATTTATAGATGAGTTAGAAAAGGAGGAGAAATTGAAATTATGGAGGAGAACATGACGGATTAAAGTGTGGAAGGTGTGGAAAGATGTATGGGGAAGGATGGAGGCACTTCATCATGATCAAACATCTCTCAAACATAGAACCAGCTCATGCTATTTGTGAAGGTGCTCCTGAGACCAAGCAACTAATGTGATAATATCACTGCAGAATAAAAATAAATCATCTTTTGATCTAGTAGGAAAATATTTTTTGGACATTAAGATTTCTTGCATTGTGATAATATTTTCATCACAATTAGCAACACCATTATGCTTTTTTTTTTTATGTATTTTTCTATATCATTGTATTGCAATCATGAGAATCTATTGAGAATCACCAGGAAATAAAAAATATAATAAAAAAATAATTAATTCTCCTGAAAATAGTGTCACATTAAAAAAAAAAAAGAAAAAATGAACTTAATGCTCCTAACGCAGGCTTCTTTTTTATGCATAATATCATTCTATACATTTTTGTTAATATTTTTTTATTTTGATCTGGAACATTTTGGTGAGATTCATTCAGGCAGATTCACTTGTCACATTTATTTTAGTTCATTCCCCATTCCACCTCTACTAGATTCCCCCTATATTAATCTCACAAAATCAAACTTCTCTTCAAATAACTCCAATTACTCAAACAGAAACATTCATTCTGTCTAGTTACGAGTCAGAGAGATGACAAAGCATGATTCTTTATTTGAACACAGACAGGACAAAGACTGAAGAAATGAGATTTGGAAGGAAAATAATGAAGAAAGAAAACAAGAATTTACTGTAGGTTAAGAGGGGGAGGGTTTAGGGTGGATGATAAGGTTAGTGTTGTGTTTTTGTTTTTAGTTCTAGGAAAGAATTAGAGCAGCTGTGATCCAATGATTCATAATATGTTCTCGCGCAATACTCTAAGGAGCTGAACCCCTTGAGAAACAGAGTTGTGTGAGCAGAGGTATACAAAAACAGCATAGTATATTACTCTCACAGTGATTCCCCATGCTGGAATGCACCTATGCCGCCAGTAGGATTGTGTACCTACCACTGGATGCCTGGCATGTCATGCCTGCCCAACGTGCACAATCAGGGCTCCTAAGAAAACATTACTGCTTCTTTGATTTGTTAAGGTAAGGAAAGAGAAAGTGGTGAGAACTGGCACTTTGGGGAGCTCACCGCTGCGGCTGCGAAGCATCCTGGCACAGATGGCATTTTCTCCGATGGAGGTTGTGCTGCTCAAAGGTCCATCCACAGGACTCACCTCCCCACCTGACTGCTTCAGCAACTCTTGCAGGGTCCTGCACAGAGAAAAGAGTAGTATTTTACCAGACCTTTTTATCCTAAATGCCTTGGCTATGGATACAACAGATAGCACAAGGCTTGTTCCTTAATGGGCACCAGCAAATTTCTTGTCACCAGCCCTGAGCTTTGGCCGCTACACAACACCACCCCATAAGGGTTGTCAACACACAAATTCATCCCCAAAATACCTCCCAGAATACTCTTACAAATACAAATGTGAAAGATCCATTGGATCCAAAATTGTTAATGCAATACAGTTAGTAGGTAGTTACAGTATTTTCTTCCCAACGCTGATGTCGGTATGTCGCAGAGAAAGCTGCAACCTATGTTAAGATATGCCACTGGATATCAATAAACTACTGACATATATCAGTGTAACATTAATGGTGTGGAGCTGTGTGCCCTCAGGCCAACAATCAGCACATTGCCATATTTTATCAGTACAATGATTTATCATAGTCTGGCAGTCAACATACGTTTGTGTGCGCACTGGGCATGCAATGACTTCACACTCAATATGTTCTCTTAACACTGCCTGCACTCTATAACCATTGGACAAGTCACATTCAAAAACCAATTGTAAGCAATTGGCAACTCTTAGCACTCTTCCTGGCATCCAGAATCTCTAGGATTATATTTTTGAGTTGTCTAATCTGATAACTTTTGGATTACCTCTGACCAAACTCTTGTTTATTTGATGTCACATGCATTTGAGTAGAAGGACTGCATTATAGGGGGTTTGCTGCACACTAATATCCTTAAAGTTCACAAATCCCTTTCCCACATCCCTGGGTCCTGCTGGGTGATCGGTTCTTCAAATCCTTGACGCTCCATTATTACATTGTTTCCTACGGCCTCCACTTGTATCCCTGGTGAGCTCTCTAAGTCAGTCCAACACCCTTTAACGAGCAAGGAACTGATGAGATCTAATGTGACTGTCAAGCACAAGTGCACTGCCCCTTGGCTGGAAAATGCCACTGGCAGTAGGCCACCTCAGCCCAAAATAAGACAAACAACACATCAGATTGGCATGAGAATACAGTCATCCACCGGAGTCATGAAGTCTAAATGCTGGAGACACTTACAGAGAGGACCTAAAAGACATAGGCAGTGGAGAAGGGGAACAGATAGTAATGTAATAGGATGGGAGCAGTCGTTTTGTTGACCTTCTGTGCTGCTTGGATAGAATCTCAGCCTTAGTGCTTTTGGAATCCCCATGAGGAGAGTAAAACTGAACTCATAGTAAATGACAAACATCATCTGTTTGTTCTAGACTCCCTGGGGGCCTCACACCTATCGATCATTGGACTGGGCATTTCTAAACAGCTGTCCTCTCCTAAAATGTCCATGATATGGGTGCATGAACATTTGTTGGTGTTTACCATATGGCAAGATTGTGTAGACTTCTGTGAGTGTTGTCTGTCTTCTTAATTGAGAGATTCCATAACACCTGAGAAGTCATTTTGATTGTGCTTTGTTAAACTTGTAAATTAATGTTAAACCTAAAAAGAATGATTAAAAAATGTTATGGATATCAGTATATTGAAATTATTAATCTTGAATAATTACATTTTGTGTCAGTTTCATAAAAAATAATGTGTGCAAGTTTTATAAATTTGTGGATAACAGCAGAATATGTCTGCATAAATAGTCTGGTAAATAGTCTGCATTTATATAGCGCAATCTGATATATGGCAATATATTGTAAAACACTCATTTCATTCACATTTCTTTTATTTTCACTTATCAATTTCTTATCTAAGCTGAACTACCTGATAATAATAAGTCTGAAACAGTATATGTTTACAAAAGCTTACAGTTGCCTCTCATTCTTGTTATTATCTGCCACCAATTCATTTCCATTTTATTTTAATTACTTATTGGCTGTTTTCATTTTATTTCACTTGTGTGTTGAGTTCAGAGTGATTCTGTTCTATGTGGATGGGTCCCCACATCGGTACATAAATATCTAAGTCTCATAATAATATAGAAATAGAAATTCCCCATTGTGGAATTTTAAATTGATCAAATCCCTCCAATAAAATTCTGTTACACGATCAACTAGCACCAATCCTCAATCAGGATCCCAGTTATTGCTATTAAGCATAATGACAGAATATTTATTTGTGGATTTTGCTCATTTAGTCTTTGTTTATTCTCCCTCTAACTTTTCTATCCCTACTGTTTACAGTCTAGAGACAAAGCCTGTTGAACCACAGATACCCTGGTTAAAATATTTGTCATCAATAAGAGTCATCTTGAAATGTCAAATCATTAACCATATTTTGTGTGTTCTCCCTAGTCTGAACCTCACGCAACTACTTTCTTTGTGTTTATCAACGCAATCCAAATTCCGGTATCCAAACGCAGCCATGTACAGAAATAAATTGCAGAGAGAAGCACCAGGTAACTGTCACCAACCCCCCCATCGATGCCACCCATCTGACACAGGAAGTAAACGACCTAAAGCTGCAGTCCACAAAGTCCCAAAAGGTGCTAACACATGCCATGTGCTGCATAGACCAGAAAGAATCTGAAGCCCGAGAACAACATAAAGTGTCCAAACAACTTGAACAAGTGTCAATGAGAGAAATCGAATGGCCCTAGGAAGCCCTGACAGCTGCCAAGCACAGAAAGCAGCAGGCTAAAGCCGCCCAAGAGGACCTGGAAAGGAAACTCCAGCACACCGAGGCACAACTGGAAAAGTCCATGTTTGATTTGAAACAGATGAACTCTCGAAACATGGCCTTGGAATGCCAGCTAGACAAGTCCAGAACAGAAAATAAAACCCTGACCCAGCAACTTAACCTCACCAAAGATGAGCTCAACGTCGTCAGAGATAAACTGAAACACTCTTATGAGGTAAAAAGTTTTCTTGACAGAACATCTAACCAAACAAAGTCTGACTACCAACGTCTGAGAGAGGCCCTGGTTAAATCATTTTTAGACCTAGAGTCTGAAAAAGAACTGTTTACTGCCCTGAACACCAAACAGGGACGAATAGAAACCATACAAGCCTAATACCGTAGACTACGTCAAGACTACTTCCAGTCTCGAAACAAACCTGAGATGGCAGAAGAACTTGACTTCAAAACCATCTTCCTCCGAAACCTGCATCCACGGTGAGATATCCTCACACGATGACAGCTCAACAATTGCGTGACTTGGCACACAAGGCTTATGTTAAGCAAAGAATGTCCTCAAGAAAGGCCCACAATGCATTGTCGGTCTAAAGGCTCACCTCTCCAGACCAAGGGCTGGCATCAGAAAATATGTAGCATCATCGCAAAGCCAGTTTCTTCAGCACTGTAATCTACTGCAGATTTACCTTGAAGCAATGTAGGGTACAATGGGGCTAAAGGCATATTTTTAGTGTTTTGGGAGAAAATAAAATCAAAGGTGTCTTTCTAGTATGCCTCATGAACAAAGTAGGATTTAGGTTTTCACATAATTGACAAAACATTATTTTTCAAACTATTCCAATGTTATTCTCCAATGTGCAAAATAAACCATTTATTTGGAGTTATTTTAGCATCTTAAAATCCTGCACGTCTTACCTATCGTTCAAATTTTAAGGTGTATTCCTCAAGAGGGCTCTTACCGGCTGAAAAAACAGAATACTCCATTGAGCTTCATGCAAAACTCAGGACATTTTTTATTTAGACAAGAAATATTTGTACACAAAACGTATGCTGGATTAAATCTATTCATTTCAAGGATTGAATGTAACATTCCAATGGAAATCTGTCCATGTAATATCTAGAAAATATGTATTTTTTAATATTTGTGCATCCTGAGCAACGCTGAGAAAAGTCACAGGTACCACCTGAAAACACTGTTTCTGTGCCACTTCAGAAGAGGTAGGAAAATAATTTACATATGAATAATCATACTAAGGACCTTTAATAGTTGTTAAACGAAAATAAAAACTTAGTATAAAGTTGAACTATTTTCTGTGTGGTAAAATTCCGATATTCTGAAAGTTGACATCATCCCTACATAAAGTTATGCCTATGGAGATGGGATATTGCAGCTGCTAAAAAGGGGATAGCACTACTGAGTCCTTTCTGTGGGGCTCAGACATACAACTGCTTAACAGTGCCCTGGCATCCAGCCATGCTGGGTCACGACAAGCAATGCCATCTGACATGATTGTTTTATCACAATAGTGCCCAAACATTTTCTCTTTCATTTCAGCAATATGGTTCAAGCAGTGAGCTTGAGCTTACCAACTGCCTCAGGCTTTGCATTGTACGGATATTTATATGTCCCCTTATTATGCAAGAAAACATCAGAGCAAAAAAACTGCTTTGGATAATTCATTATTATTAACTCAGATAAACTGAATTCTTTGAAACTAAAACTCCAATAGCATATTTAACGTGTTTTAGACCAGATGGCTTTAGCAGTCTGACTGATGGGTAGATAGTTGTTGTAAGGTAATTGTACATTTTCTTATCAAAATTGTCTTTCGATGTGATATCATTCAAACATCTTGTTTTGTCCACTTATTTAAATAAATATAACATTTTACATGTATAGATATACCTCACAATAGATTTTTACATTGTAAACATTTACATCGTAGCCTAATGAGATTCACTCTTTTAAAATTACAGAACAGTATCTTTTTTATTTAATGCGATAATTAATATCCTTATCTCATTTCATTGTAATGATCATTACATTATATAATTTATTGCAGCAATATAACTGGCTGCAATGCAGTCATTCCAGTAAAAGCTTGCAGAGGCTGCCCTGTCAGAATTCCTCTATGCTCTTTCTTCTGTGTGCTCTCGATATTTGGCTCTCGATCTTTGGATCCATGTTGAGTCATTTTATCAGCAATTATTCTTCAACTGTTTTATCAAATAACATTAAAGGAGGAACAGCTGTACAATGTAGAATGGAAATATTTGTGTAATGTCTAAGCTGCAGAAAGGCAATTATTCAAATGTATATTGTGTCATCCCAATAGCCCCTCACAACATTTACTTAATCTGCACAATTTATTGCAACATTATTTTCATTATTCCACGCTATTTATATCATTCTTCACTGGTATTATTTTTCGCATTTACGCTAATGCATTTAGCAGATACTTTTATCTAAAGTGACAAATGAGAAATAATACGGCAAAAACACAAGGAATTCATTTTAGTGGTACAGTAGCATCAGAAGTGCCATGATAAAAAGTTCCAGAATTTCTCATAAAAGTACAAGCTAGACAGAGATGTAGGTGAGACAACAAAACGAGAGTGGAATACACATAAAGGTTTCTCATTATCCTTTGCTCGACTCCATATGGATTATTCAAAACAATCTTTGTTGTCTTCAGTTCTATCCCATATTCTATCGTTCTTCCATACTTTCTCTCTTTTTCACTCTGTTTGTCTTTTAGAGTCTTTAGGCCTAAATTACACCTGATGTTATGATCCATTTCAGGTGATCGTGAGTGGAGAGGTGAATACAGGTGGAAACATTGTGAGCTCCAATCATTCAAACCACATTGAGTGGTGGTTGAAAACACATGTGGCCACATTGCATTAGTAGTGTAACCTCTAATTCGTATCGATGCATCCCAGACAAGAGAAACTGATTGCCTGCTCACCAATCAATCATCCATTGCATTAAAAAGAGGTTTTTAAACTTTACCGGTTCTGTGTGGCTTTTAAAAGAAATAATCGTCCAATCAGAAAATTTCACAAGACTTCACATAACTTCTTCAGTGTTCTTGATATCAACGTACAGTGACACAGATGTGTAACACACCCATCTGAAGCTAAGTTAATACAGGTAGTACACTCAAATAATTGTGAATTCTGCTCAAAAGATTACATTTGTGCTTAAATTAAAATTCCATATATACTGTAATTTGAAAGAGAAGGTTTTTTCATGTTTACTTTTGTGAAATGTAATTGTCCTTTGTATTACCCTTTACCTCTAAACAATGCCCTAATTAACTAGTTATTCCCTTCCTGTGGTTTTGCAACTCAATATCTTACATGAATATGGATAAACCTAGATAATATTGTGTCTTTTATTTCTATTGCCATAGTCAGAAGGTTTTGCATAAGTTCAAAACTGCAACTACAACAACCTGTACAAATCAATCTCAGCCAGAGGGGGGAAAAATCCCAAAGAAAGTGGTGATGAGTGGTTTTATCAGAGGGCACAGACCATCACGTTACCCTGAGAGAAACGGGGGGCTGTACAGTTAGTCATAGTGGAGATGAAGGACAGACGGGGCCATGAGAGCGCAAATGTCAGTGCTCACCCTAACTTAAGACTCAACCATGCAGGAGAGACACAAAGAGACACTTGCACATATACACATTAACACACAAACCCACACAGCACCCTGCCAGGAGCAGCCACTTCTAATTCATGTCAAAAGAGTTCAGACAGTTTGGAGACACAGGTTAAAAATCTGACAAATAAGCCTAGGAGTTTGGAGGCAGATAGGGGCGGCTGGTTGGATAAGGCATTCAGCTTAATGTTGTGGTCCATACTTTCTCTATCATTCTGTTCTTTCTCCCTCAAATTCTGACATGCATGCATTTGGAGCAAGGGCGTCATGCACCTATTTTTTTTTAGAGGGCACCAGTGGCAGTCCTTTACCCTTGTAAAGAGTTTCGTTTGATATGCGGCTTTAAAAAAAGTTTAGTTTTTTAGTTAAAATTTGTTTTCCGGGCGTCACAGAACTGATAAATATGAAGTTCACATATTTGGAAATTAGGGCCGCGTTCCCTCAAAAGTTGAAAAAACATGTTAGTTATTTTGAATATTTTTCAACATTAACACATCTGTGGGTCATTTTGCTTCATTTTAATATACATTTTGTAATTGTTTTATATTTTTATCACTGTATAATATGGTTCATTCACTAAATAGGTAGTAAAGGTGCATCCTAAAAAATCCGACCAAAAGTTCAGTTTCAGGCTGCAGATAATGTTTGGATCGTTTGACAGACATGGGACAATGATAATCGGTACATAGATTCAGAATTTTATAATGCAAATTTTATTTTAACATGGTTGGCAGTGATTTGATGATGATGATGGTAATTGCTATTTATCAGAATTATTAATTCAGCATTATAGAAAATAAGCTTTAATGTCTATAACGTCTCAAACACATGAATAACCTACACTCCTGGACACATAATAAACTATTTGATGAAAAAATATCTATATATAGCTTTGTATTACTTATAATTTTACAACATAGTTCTGCTGTCCGCATTTTTTTTTTTTTAAATTGTTTATTATGTGCTACTAATTACAAATCAAAAAGAGAAATGGAAAATGCACACAGCAGTCATGCGGGGGTCTCGGGAGGTTAAGGAGCTAATTCTACCTGATCTAAAACTTAAAAATCTAATTTTGTTGGCATGTTTTCAGATTGATTCAGCCATGTTAAATAATACTTCTGACTTGAAAGTTGATTTGAAGCAAATGAGAATGAAGGATATTTTTTTTTTCAGTGTAGTCTAGCGTTACAGCTTTTGTTTATCATGCAAGGGGACCCAGGTTAAAATCCCAACATAAACTATGCAAAATTGCAGCTATCAACATTTATTCACAATTTCATTATAAAAGTAGCTTTTACATTTTGATAAATCCTTTTGTGTTCCACAGGGCAAAGTCACACATGTTTGGAGCAACATGGGGACAAACTTTTCAGTTTAAAGCAAATTATCTGTGGTACTGGATGTGGGACTCAATTGCACATAGATATGTGAATAGGTGATTTCTGGCACACTGTTTTAGACAAACCCTTTTTTTTTTTACCTACAATAAACATGCAAAATCATTATCATAGATCCAAATAATTGTTTTTGAAAATTGCATTAAAAAAATCCACAAAAATCTGATGGGGCATGTTCTTGTGATTTAGAGGAGGTTTTTACAAAGGCTGTATTGAGAAATTCGGAGAGCCCCATTGAAAGACAGCAACCATAAAAAAGACAAGAGAAAATGCACAGAGAGAAGAAAGATAAAGAGAGTGGTTAAAAATGAAAGGGTGATGATGAGAAGAATCTATACACAGATTTGAAAGTGTCAGTGAATTTCCTTTGCATTATACTCTTGAATGCTGTTGATTCTTGCCCTGTTCAGGGGTATCCAAAGGGTCTCACATTATGCAAAGTGATTTCAAAGATATCTGCCCATCAGGACACCCATGCTGCAAAATAGAGAGTGAAGTACTCTACCCAGCATGCTAATTCCTTTTGGATGGATTATTGTATGCAACAGAATCTTGCCTTTGGCCACAGCATGCTCTTTAAGCTGGGATCTGAACCATGTACTTTCACCAAAGTATCACTGCTGGAATCTACGATGAATAATGGTTCACGTTGTCTGTGTTGTCTATGCTGTTTCCTCCAATCATTTTATCACCTCCGTTGTTTGGCAGGGTCATACATTTCAAGGAACATAGGCAATGTTATGTGCTTACATGGCAATACTAGAATTTGACCATCACAAGTATAGAGGGAAATTATTTAGAAGCTCAGATCAATTAAATCTCTGTGCAAATGTTTGTTGTTCATTTTTATGGTGTAAATGGACATTTCTTATAAATAAATTATCTGGAACTTTGAAGAGCCGCAGTATCCTGAAAAAGATTGAATCTGTAGAAAAGTTGGTTTATTCTTAAAGAGCAGAGTGTTAATCTCAGGAGAACTCTTAATCTTGTAAAAAGAGTTAATCTGGTGTGCAGTGTTCAGCAAGTGGGAAATGCTCTATCTGGGAGAGGTGATAACCTTAGAAATGTGCTAATCTTTGGATTAATATTTTCATCCTGAAAGTGTGTTCATATCAATGCAAGAGTCATTATTGGGTCATTTCATGTCTAAAATAGGGAGGGTTACTGCAGAACACTGGTAGAATTATAAATTATCTGTATTTTGTTTCATTGCTCATGACAGGAAATGTGATGTTCATAAAAGGATTTTGAATGTCTAGAGCAGTGAGAACAAAAGATTCGATTTGAGCACAGACAGGACAGGGAATGGATGAATAAGATTCGGAGGGAAAGGAATGGAGAAGGAGAACTGAAAGTTGAGAGAAAAGAAAGAGGAAAGATTCAACAGTGGATGATGATGGCTTTATTGTAGTTAATGCACTAATGACATGAATATGAAACTAATCGAAAGACAACATGCCACACATTTACTTTCACTTTATTTATGTGTCTTATGGAGATGACTGTTAAAATTAGAAAGAGACACAATACATTTTAATGCTTTTTGACAAGACAGAATGCTGCATTAGTTACTTGTAAGTCTGCTTTCCACATTGCCTGGCCCATCATTATTGCAGTGATTAATATGTTTCAGCTAGCAACAATTCTTTTAACACTAACTGATGCAGTGTGCCGCTTCTCATTTCTTAAACAATGTTGGAAGACGTATCCCTTGGTCGTGGAAGAGATGTTACTGTGTTTCAGAAGGGGCAGATTATTGGCCTGCATCAAGCAAATAAAACAACTAAGGAGATTGCTGTAATCACTGGAATTGAGTTAAGAAATGTCCAACACATTATTAAAACCTGGAAGGATAGTGGTGAACCGTCAGCTTCGCAGAAGAAATGTGGTCGGAAAAAAATCTTGAATAATCGTGATTGGAGATCACTAAAACGCTTGGTGAAGTAACATCGTAAAAAATCGACAGTAGAACGTCTATGTGTAGAGCATTTCCACAAGCACAATGTGACGAGACAGGAATCCACACATGAATTTGTTCACCACAGAGTCTTGACATTTAACCTCATTGAAAGTCTTTGGGATGTGCTGGAGAAGACTTTACAGAATGGTTTGTCTGTCCCATCATCAATACAAGATCTTGGCCAAACATTAATGCAACTCTGGACAGAAATTTTTTTTGTGATGTTGCATAAAGTTGTCGAATCAATGCCACAACGAATGCGCCGTAATCAAAGCTAAAGGCGGTCCAATGAAATATTACAGTATGCAACTTTTTTTTGGCCAGGCAGTGTACGTGGTGTAGATGTATATATGAAGTTGAATGACCAAAATATCCATGACCAAATGAGTTTTGGTTAACTATACTCTCTCTATCCAATACACTCTGAATTCAATAGCAAACCTTAAACCCTTGTGTGCTGCCTTCTTAGACATAGACCAGCTTGGACCCGCTCTTGACCAGCTTGGACCAGCTACCATGTTCTAAAACACAGCTGCCTGCTTGAGCTGGATTTTCCAGCAGAGCTGTCAAAGCAATGTCTTTTCCAAAAGGAAGGCAGCATACTAATGCCTTCATTGATATCTTATTATTACACTTACATTAAATTCAATACAGCAAATTATTGTTAAAATGGTTTAATCTAATTAACTATTATGACTATTTTACCCAATAATTGTGTAGTGTGTATTTGTATGCTTCTTAATGTATTGTGTTATCTTAGCAACATGCTAATGTCAAAATCTGGAATCAAACATTGGAATCAATAAGTCGTGTCCTGTGCACTTCATGTGATAAATACAATTTGTGTGACACAAATTTCTGCCTATAAAGACCGTTTCAAATTTGTGAGGTTCTCTTTAGTTAGGATGTAACCTAAGATGACAGCATGACACCAATGTAGGCAACAAGGCATCTTGCTAAGGTTTAGAACAGAGCTGATGATATGTACTCACCTTGAGTTACTGAGGTCATTCTGTCTTCCCCGACTCTTCTCCAGCCCCAGTTTTGTAAAGATTCCCACTAGGACCATGATAGCCACCACACCACAGATGATGTACACGATCATGTGGGTGCGATCCCGCTCATGGTCTGGCTGCACCTCAGTGTTTGTGGCCACAGGTTTTCCAGTGTTGGCCCAAATGGGAGAATCATAGTTGGAGCAAGAGGACTGATCCAGTCGTTGTTGACGAAACTGGCAGCAGAACCGATAGAAACAGGTGCCACAACAGTAGAGGAAGATATCCGCATTACAATTGAACGGAGGGTCCCACTGGCCCATCACATCGTAGTAACCTTGGCAACGGGTGCCAGTGGGTGGTACAGTATCCTCCTCCACCTCTGCAGGTGTGGTTAGAGGCCCCTCTGATGTCACAGAAATCAACAAAGGATCTATGGTCTGATTAGCTGTTTGGATGTCCATCTCATTAGTAGTCTCTTCCTGTGCTATAGTGGCCCATGCCAGAATGGCAGTGAGCAGAAGATGCAGTAAAAAAGATTTTACAGCCATGCTTCTATCGACACACTGTCCCCGCTGAGTTAATTGACTTTGCGAGTGAAGATACCTAAGCATAAATATTAAAAGAAAAATTCTTTAAAGTGTTATTTAATTTTAACATTTGATTGGCGCTCATCTTTAGGTTATCACACAACTATTGCTGTGGTATAAAAAAAATATCATTTTAAAATACATAATTTATTATATTAAGTATTTAAAAGGATTCTATTAAAAATTATATATTTTTAAATAGAATATATTCCAAAATTGTGTTGTGCATGTTTTGGAATTTTTAGAATAAACATGTTTTAGTTTTAAATATGTAAGCATGAAAATGTATGGTTAACAGACTAAAATCATATTTGAGCTGTTCAACAATTAAAAAATAACTGTCATTAAACACCACTAAAAATGTAAATATTATTTATAAAATAAATAACATTTATTTATATATATATCACAAATATATATAAATAAAAGCATTACCTTTGTTCTTTGAGAGAGGAAATAAATGTTTGGACATTTGTTGTCTTGCTCTGGTCCTGTCCAGATATACAATTCATTTTAAGTTTCCCATCACTGTATGAAACACTTATTCTCAGTGCTGATCAGTAGTATAACTTCCCTTGTTTTAATTTTCTTTTTACCCCTGTCAGTATCTACTCACAGCAAATTGGCATTAAAATTCCTTTACTGTGGAGCGCACAGCAGGTGAACCAACAGACAGGTGTTTTAATCCACAGCGATGTACTCCGAGTGGCATCTCTAGACCTTGTAAAGAGCAACAGTTCAGGATTCAAATTAAAACTCCCCTCCGAACTGAGCACATCACAGAAAGAGAGACACAGAGAGAGAGAGAGAGAGAGAGAGAGAGAGAGAGAGAGAGAGAGAGAGAGAGAGAGAGAGAGAGAGAGAGAGGACGAAGTGGGGGCATACTGTATTTTCCATCCATTTGCTGCTTATAATGTGAAAGGAGAGGAGTGACACTACTTTACTGAAGGGCTGGTTTTAAAGACTTCTATGGATACTAAAAATAAATAATGTACCCAAAATGAACTGTCTTTTACATGATTGTGTTTATAAAACTGAATATGAATTAGGATCGTCAAAACAAGGGGAAAATAACTGATCATGTCATTGTGTATGGTTAAGTTGTGTACCAAAAACTTTAATGTATACTTACTTTGATCTGATATCACCATAATCAATGCTCTTTTTAACAGCATGGCTGTCTAAAGCATGGCTTTCTTGGATGTCTAAAGCTCAGTCACATTTAGCTTTGCATGGCGAAATTATGCAGATGAAGAAGGCATGGACGGAAGTTAAGTGAGTGCGAACCCTGTAAAAAATAAATTGTCAAGCAGCCTCTTTTTTATGCTACACTTTGCACTCTGGGAGAATTAAGTTATAAAGAATCTCACCGCTAAAATAATTTGCACGTCCATTGTGAATATTCAGTGTAGCTGTGTTCAATGGAGCACTGTCAAAAGAGAGGTCACATTGCCAAACCAAGCAACTTCCTATTGGTCAACGTTCCAATGTTTACCAAATGTTAAACATTTGCTATCTTCACCACCAGAAGTCAACAGCACACATTTATGGACACTGTGCACTGCAAAATTTACGGCCCTATTTTAAAAGCACTAGGGCGAAGTTCAGTGCTATGCCATTAGTCATAGGTGCAGAGTCAATGGGCATGGCCATGAAGTTTTGGTCCAAGCATCCGCTAAGTCTTGCAGTCTTTTAAACATCAGGAAAATGATACCTTTCATATCTGAATATGCTACACAGCTCCTGATCCAAGCACAGGTCATTTCAAGATTGGACTACTGTAATGCCCCGTTGGCAGGTCTCCCAGCTAGCACAATTAAGTCACTGCAAATCCTGCAGCACGTCTGGTCGTCAATTAGACGCAAAGAGGCACAAAATCCATTTTATGATCATTCACTCTCTCTATTCCTCTGTGGTGGAATGAGCTTCCAACCTCCACACGATCTGCTGATACCACCTCAACATTCAAGAACCAGCTGAAAACACATCTGTTCTGCGATGTGCACTTAAAAATTAAACAATAAAAAAAATTCATAAATAAATAAAATCCCTTTTTTGTCTCTATCTTCTGTGCTGGCAACATCTCCAGCTACTGTGTGTAATGGTCCTGTCACTCTGTCTGTTATTGACATGGGTGCATCACGCTTATGTATAAATAGGCATAAGAGCCAATGTGCGCAGTTTTTTTTCCTCTGCCTTTAAACTTTAGCCTGGCACAACAGTGCATCATGCGCAAGGAGCTCTTGACAGCCTAAAGTGTTGATGTTAGGTGCACTAAAGTAAACAAGGCCATTCTTGCATGCGCACCAGTTTCAAATGAGTGACGAGGTGAATTAACATTTACATTTCTGTCTGTTCCTCACACAACACACTGTATGATTACAGAAGAATTGAGATCTAAGGCACGAGTGCTATGGATGACTTTAATGGCACTTTTATGTGTGGTTGTGTAATCTTTTAATTCAGTTTTCATTTAATTTTTAAATAAAACTTTTTTGTCACATGAAGATGAAAGAAAATGTAGTTTAATATTTTAAAAGCATTTTTCATTTTTCAGTAAAAACAAAATTATTTTCGATTAGTTTTTCTTGTTTCAAAGGGGGCTGTGACCCAAAAAAATTGAGAACCACTGATTTAGTGTGAAAATGCGTGGCATCGCTTTGTTTGACGTTGCTACGCATTCTCTCATCTTGTTTGTCGGTTGGCATGGGCGTATATTGCCTTACTGTCTTGGCGATGTGCGCTCATACCATTCAGGTATTGTTGTTTGTGAGAGCATATGGCTTTGTTTTGTTTCTGTATGTTTCCCCGCCTCCTTGTTTGCCCATTATTAGTTTATTAGTCACACCTGCCCTGCCTTGTTAACCTGTTGATTTCTCTCCCTATTTTTATTCTCCTCGTGTTCAGTTTGTCTTGTTTACAGTCTTGTAAGCTTGTATTCCAGTCAGTCTTGTGTGTCTAGTGTGATCTGGTCTTGTTTGTTCTTCATCACTCTCTGGTCCAGTTGGTCCTGTTTTCCTCTGCCCCAGCCCTGGCTTGTTTGTTGTTTATGTTTGTTTTTCCCCTTGTGGGTGTTTTATGCTGCTTTTGTTTTTATGAATCACCTTTTTAACTCTGCTATTGGGTCCTGCCTCTGCATTCCTTGATGCTGTGAGAACTTGCTTCCTGAAGATATTGTTGACTTCTGTATGACAAATTGCTTGATCCTCATTTGTAAGTTGCTTTGGATAAAAGCATCTACTAAATGACTAAATTTGAAAGACAATGCAAGTCTATGTGCAAGTCTAGGCACAAATGGGTTTGGCGAAATGGTGTATGCAACGGGCTAATGGGCTGGGTCAATTGATATATAATTCTAAGTTTCTTCAGATATTGCAGCATCTGCATCCTATTATATAGTTCTTTCTCTCAAGCACCAGAAATATAACAGCACATTCATAAGAAGTCAGTAGTGTAAATGGACTGTATACAATGAATTAGAATAATAGAAATATAGACACTCCTTTTTATGCCTTGAAAATGTTGTTCTCATCAGGATTTGTATTGCTCCTTTAAATGATGAGAAATGTAAATATTATTCATAATTTTCATCTACAGACACACAAATCATGACTAGTATTAATAGTAATGGTATTGGCTCGCTCTTCCATTCCATAGGTTGATTTTGAACAATTAAATTAATTTATTGAAACAAAAAAAAAACATTAAAATTACACTTCAGTTTGATTGAAAATATAATCAAAATAACAAAATGGTCAAAATAAAGCATATACCAAATATGGTAGACCTGCTTTTAAAATTTCTTAGTGTGGCAGACGGGACCTACGTCCGCTTAGTAGGGGTAAATCACTCTTCCCTGAATGGCTGGAAATCATAGGATCTAAGTCCCTAACCCCCAGGCCTATTAATCTTGTGGCTACTCTGCCCGCTCAGTAAAGCACAATAGCTTAGGCTTTAGGATTTGGACATGTCACAGTGGAGACCTAAAGTGCAGAATATCAGTAGCCTAACTGTCAGTGTGTGTGACGTAACTGGTATTCCCCCTACCTACTATACTTTACAGACAGAGGATGAGACACCTCTACTTCAAGGAAGATGGAAAAAGTTCACAGTAAAAGCAATAGTATAAAAGTTGAGAAATGAGTGGTTATTTATTATACTAAGTAACAGTATTCTAATACTGAGTAAAATAGTTAAAAAAAAAAATATATATATATATATATATATATATATATACCTACTATACTATACTATATATATATTTTTATAAGTCAAGTGTAAAACGTATAGGAATGGTTTCCCTATCAACCTGTAACCATCATAAAATGTCTAAACCCTTGTATTAACACCCACTTCACCAGAGTGGCTCAACAACACTTTGAAAGTTTTGCTTAAACATCAGCATGTAGGCAGTTTATCTAAATACACTGCAGATAAACCTCATATGCAAATAACAGCAGTATATACTTGTGAATGTAATTCACACAACAGTAATTTTCAGGAAATTGGTAAACTCAGAAACAGTTTCGTACCATACATTTAACAACACTCCATGACCAACCTCAGTTCAATGTTCCTTTTGGTTCGGATTGTCCACGTTACGTATGTGCCGACCGTACACCAATTAATAGAACATGTCCATCACGAGGGCGTTGCTATCGCGTGACAATGGTGGAGTCATGTGTGGCAGGGCAATCAATACTCATCAACCGCACCGTGTAACAAAGGTGTGAGCGATGGAGGGAGAGATAAGTCACATACACGTCTCGGGCTGTAGCAGTGAACTGGCTGGTTGTCTTCCTTCCCTTGCGAGACCAGCTTCCAACGTTGGCGACGAGCTAGAATATCTAAATAATCAACACTTTGCACTACCTATCGAGAACGTTTGCCTCGCACTATGCGAACTATACTTGTTGATGATATGACGACGGATGAATCTTCAGTACAGATGGCGTGAAGTCTTCCGCTCTTACACACGCCACTCAAACCGTAACTGTTCCGTAGCTCGGATCAAAAAATGTAGCACACGCAATAACTAAGAGCTAAACTTTTATTTACTGAATTATCATACCGAAATCTCCGTCAACATAGGAGCTCTTTGGGCGCCGCCATCCTCTCTGTTCTCATTGCCCCGTGCACCCGCCTGCAAGTTTTTCATTGGCCGAGTCTATATCCAAGTTCCTGTGTGCGATTGGTTGAGAATATTCTGGGGAATTTCTTCATGTTATCGGCTACATGTCAAGAAATATGTGCACACTCTGTGTGTACACCTACATTAGCACAATTAACTTTATCAGGAAAATAGCAATTTGCTCTTTGCGCCACTTCATTAACATGCAATACACCCACAGTTTGCACGCAAACACCCACGCCCACTTGCACTTTGCGTTGGCACGAAAATTACCCTTAGAATTAGCTCTCACAAAAATTTGGATAAGACTTTGTGTATGGTCGTAGCGCTTAGCGCTGGGCTTTGCTATTTTTGCATGAAAATAGAGTCCCAAGTCTCACATTTTGATGCCAAAATCCTCTCCCTTCGTCCAACACCACCCCTGTCCATCAGCACATCAGTCTTCACCATGTCTCTTAACAATTCACCAGCAAATATGTAAAGACTGAAACAGATTTTTTAAGTATGGATAAAAAAATTCTAAATGACAATGGTTCAAATATCAGTGCAACTAAACCAAATATTTGGATAATTTACAAGATGGAAACTCTTCTGGTTGTTGAGGTTTTTCCTGTTCTCTGCAAATCCCTTCATCTATTCTCCAGAATGATACAGCGCAGAACTGACAGGCTCAGAAGAGGCTTGTGTTTTTGATCCACACTCTACACAGGGATGTTAAGATGTGACAAACACAGCCTGCAGTTCTGAGGAGAGGAAGGAGAACAGGATGGATGAGGCATCTCACAGCACTTTGGTCCTCTCTAACTGCGTAACTAATTCTGGCTCACTCTTTTTCCTTCTGTATATCTATCTTTTCCAGGGTTTTTGTTTTTGTATGTTCCATTGTGATCTGTCCATTTTTTGAGAACTCAAGCATTTCAAAGTCAAAATTATTTTAGATTATAAAACTTCTATCCCATTTAAGTTGTTGTCCTACTTCAACATTATAGTAATTCTTTGTGACTCTCTTTCCCTAAATACTCAGACTCTTTTTTTTTTTTTTGGTCATCTCTCATATCCAAACCTGTGGATTTAGGCCTTTTTTTACATATAGGTGGTTCATATGGCCAGATGAGACAGATAAGCATTTACTACACAAAATCACAAGAGGTCTCAAATCCTGCTGTGACCTCTTGTGATTGGATTCCAAGGGGAGGGTCTCTGATTTTGTATTCATTTATTTATTTTTGGATTTTCTCTACTTTTCTCCCTAATTTGGAGAGAATGGTGGCATAGTGACTCACCTCAATCCGGGTGGCAGAGGACGAATCTCAGTTGCCTCCGCATCTGAGACAGTGACGGCGCATTACCGCGGAGACATAGCACGTGTGGAGGCTCACACTATTCTCTGCGGCATCCATGCACAACTCACCATGCGCCCCACCAAGAGCGAGAACCACATTATAGCTACCACTAGGAGGTTAACCCAACGTGACTCTACCCACCCTAGCAACCGAGCCAATTGGTTGCTTAGGAAGCCTGACTGGAGTCACTCAGCACGCCCTGGATTCGAACTTGCGACTCCAGGTGTGGTAGTCAGCGTCGTTGCTTGCTGAGCTACCCAGGCCCTGGGTCTTTGATTTCTTGACTAAATCACCTACCAAATAGGCATGTCACTCAAAAAAGCACACTTCCAAATTTTTATCTCACTGTAAATGTTTTAAGTGGAATGTGCTTCAGATCTTTGACTGCATATCAATGTTGGGCAAATCAGAGTAGTTCCAAATTTTTCTAGTGGGCAGTTGTATTATTTTAAAGTTGCACGTAAGCAGCAAAGTTTAAAAACCTTGTTATAAAACGGATAGTTCTGACTCTAAATTCTGATTGAACGAACCATGTTTGAACCTATTGTAAATTGACCATAAGTGCACAACTTCGAGTGTACATTTGCTTGGCTACAGCAAACTCCAACAGTTAGGATAGTGAACTATATTATTTGGTGCAGCAACCGCTTATTCTGATTATCATTAATTATTAATAACAAATGTAACTGTTTATTAAACACTAGTGTCTTTTATCATATTTCACTTTGTACCTAAGAACACGCCTTACGCGTGGTAAAATCACTGTAGCGTACAGCCTCTCGTGACTTCTTTTTGGATTATTTTAGCACAATGGATAATTGAAGTAAACAGGACTTTGCTGTTGTCCAGGACATATTAGGACAGATGAGCATTTACACTACAAATGTGATGGCGACTTGCATTTTTAATATTTAATTGATTGGATCACAAGACTTTTTTGGACCCAAATTACTCCTGTATTCAGTACTGTTCACTGTCATAGGTCGAGTGGCTGAGCTTTGGAAAGGCAAGAACAAGGAGGGAACTGTGTGTGTGTATTTATCACTTTGTGGGGACCAAATGTCCCCATAAGGATAGTAAAACCCGAAATTTTTGACCTTGTGGGGACATTTTGTCGGTCCCATGAGGAAAACAGCTTATAAATCATACTAAATTATGTTTTTTGAAAAGGTAAAAATGCAGAAAGTTTTCTGTGAGGGTTAGGTTTAGGGGTAGGGTTAGGTTTAGGGGATAGAATATAAAGTTTGTACAGTATAAAAACCATTATGTCTATGGAAAGTCCCCATAAAACATGGAAACACTACGTGTGTGTGTGTGTGTGTGTGTGTGTGTGTGTGTGTGTGTGTGTGTGTGTGTGTGTGTGTGTGTGTGTGTGTGTGTGTGTGCGCGCTGACCTGCTTGTGAGAGTATGTTTCATTTGTACGGATGAATATGAGTCTCAATAATCCCCCCGATTTAATATTTATCCTGAGATAGGTCCTGTAGTGCCTTTGGCTCTCTGTGTGGAAGATAAATGTGCCCTCTCATCAGAATACATTGCTAATCTGAGGTGAAAAGTGTGTGTGTGTGTGTGTGTGTGTGTGTGTGTGTGTGTGTGTGTTGCTCCTGCATATTTCATATTGCCTTTTATTCATTCACTTTAGGGGGTTCTTTGAATATAATTTTTCTCTATGCAATTTTGCTCTTGAAACAAGGACCGCATTTTACTTCCAAATAATTCCATTGTCACTATTGTTTTGTGTTCACAGGTTACATTCCTCTTTGTCCAGTGAGTCTCGCAATCTTGGTCTCCCTGCCTCACTCATACACAAATAACTCAGGGTCTTCTTTATCCTTATTTATTAACTATTTCAGTCTTTTTAGTATTATTTATTTCTTTATCACTGGCAGCCTTTGTGCCATTCCCTCCCTTTTTGTAAAATATATGAAAAGACTGCAGTTTGCAGTGGTTGAAATGAATGCCATTATATGCAAGGTTTTAGATGGATTTGCTGAGGTGTGAAATATAGCCTTGACAGTCAGATATTGGGAAGTATTAACAGATAAAGCACCCTCCTGTATATAGGTTTAGTTATAAGATGGAAAGAGACTGAATTGGAAATGAAAGAATTGGAATGAGTTCAGGCTATTTAACAGAGGAAGAGGATATACAATTTGATGAAAGGATGATGAATGGAAGAGTGGACATTGATGTTATTTTTTATTTATTTTTTGGTTATACCCTAGTGAAAAAAAAAGGTATATTGTATATTTGCAAATATACTAACCAAAATGTTACTATCTTTAAATATATTTAAAGTATATTAGCATCATGCTTTTACCAATTTTCATAATACAACTTTTAACACGCTTCTAAATAATTGTACTTTAGTATATTATCTAAAAATATATTTTAGATAAATATACTTGAAGTGAAAATTCTGTTTATTTTTTAAAAGTGTATTTATTTTCACTTTACTTAAAAATATATTTTAGGCGAGTGGCCATCAGGCGCAAGTGTAACAATGAGCATTTCAGCAAGAAAAATAACAATGCATAGTTCATGAGTGGCCGCTGTTCCAAAAATTATAATTTTTTTGTTTGTTTCTTTCTTTCAGCGTTCTTTTAATAGAAAAGCATGGTTGGTGTAACTGCCTCCCATCGGCAGTTTAAATTATAGCTGTTTATCCTGGCATTTTTTGGTACCTAAAGTAATAGTAGTTTGGAGGCGGAAATATTCATTGCGGCGCTAGTGTTCCGCAGCTAATTTAGAAAACATCTGTTGAGCGAAGCGCCAAAAAAGACGAATAAAGCTACACTTAGTAATAAACATGCAAGCATTCTGAGGTACTTTTCAATTGAGTTTATCAGTGAGTCTTCAGCCCCATCACTGCCACCTCTTCAAGTAGAGTATTATTATCATTATTAGTAGGCTATTATGTAGGCCTATATCTTATTTAAATAAAAATCAGCACAGAAACTTCAACAGGCTTTGTTTTTAATACCTGTTTCCATTTTAGTCATGGCCCACAATTTGAAGAAACATATGCATCTGATTTTGTTTCTTTTACTTTTGAGTGATGGATTATTATTATTATTATTATTATTTGTAGAGTACCAGATGTTGACCTACTATGCAGTGGAAATGTAAGTTCTGCACTTATACATCTGAAAAGAGAGCACAACTTAAGCACTATCGCTTAAGCCATGAAACATATTCTCGAATTATTTCAATACCATGTCTCCATTCCGAGTGTCCATGTATTAAAAGTACATTTATCAAAAATCCATTTACAACCAAAACTTGAATGTATGGGCCGTTGAGAAATCTATGGACAATTTGTTTTGAGGGGAAACAGAAGTTCTTCAAGAAAATGATCAGTGATACACAAAATTTTCAAAATGCCAAGAAGCATCGTGCCCAAAAACCCAAAAAAGCGCATCTATCCATAAAAAGAATCATCCATACAGATCCAGGGGGTTAATAAAGTCCTTCTAAAGCGAAGCGATGCATTTTTGTATGAAAAATATCCATATTTTTAACTTTATGAACTATAAGCACTGGCTTCCAGTCACGGCTGTCCACACGTTCACTGGCTTCCTCTATCCGCTGCGCTTTTGCGTTTGTCACTTCTCACCGGAGCTTACGTTACGCCTACGTCATATGCTGGAATTCGACTCCCTTGTGAACGTGCGGATGGCCGTTACCGGATGCCAGTGATAATAGTTTAGAAATATGGATATGTTTCTTAAAAAAACTCAGAAGGCCTTTATTAACCCCCTGGAGCCGTATGGATTACTTTTTTGATGGATGGATGCGCTTTTTTTGGCTTCAAAATCTAAGTTACCATTCACTCCCATTATAAAGCTTGGAAGAGCCGGGATATTTTTTTAATATAACTCTGATTGTGTTTGGCTGAAAGAAGAAAGTCATATACACCTAGGATGGCTTGAGCATGAATAAATTATAATTTTAATTTTGGGGTGAACTAACCCTTTAATAATTCAGAACAATGTAAAAGTACAATAAAGTATTCCATTGAACTTGTGATTTTCCAAGTCTTCTGAAGACTAGAAAACAAAGTTTATAGTTTTATTTTTGTAAGTATTATAGTTCACCCAAAAATTATAATTCACCCTTATGCTGAGTGATTTAATCCATGTCTTCTGAAACAATATGTTCTGTTTTATAACTCTGAAAATCTTGTCATCTCTCTCATGATTTAAAGCTTGATTACATTTCCTTGTGCTTGATGTTTGCATTGATCATTGTACACCTGATGTGGTTATCAAAATTAATGATGTTTACATTTTTTTGGTTAATGAACAGCCCCTGGTCACTAGAATATATCCAGCACTGTTGCAATGAATAAGAAATTCACACTTCCTATTTTTCATTCTCTTATATGATTTAGATGTAGATGCAGGCTTCAGTGAATTAGATGTTGGACTGCTCACAGTTTTACCTGAAGGCATGCCTGCCAAACGTCCACGTGCCCTCAACGTGGATGCAATGGAGGGAAGAATTGTCATGGATTATGTCCAAATTTGCCACATTCTGTATGTCTCCATTTGCTTTGATCTATGCTCTAAATTTAGACCATCCAAAGACAATGAGGAATACATTTGATTTTATTCAGCATGTATTTCTGTCTTTGGGAGGAAAGAATCTCAAACCAAAACTCCAAACCCTTAAAAATCTTCTTTTAAGCTGAACTTGTTTCTGGCATATTTTGCTGTAATTGCAGTTCAGTTTAAGAATCTTTCCAAAGACAAATGCATGTTTTTTCAAATTGTAAAGGCTCTTTTTCTTTTCTTTTTTTAAATAAATACTTTTTTGGAGTTTGCACAGTGCATTTTTTTTTTTACATTTATGAAATAAATATTTATATTCATATTTATATTCCCTATACATAAATACTTCAAATAGTAACCCTATATTCTCATACTTTTTGCAATTTAATCTACTTTGATGCTGTAGACATGAATGATTTCTTGGGAGTGCAGTGCAGTTACTTTTCATTGCTATTCCAATACTCTGTACCAGATCAGCTTACCACAAGTAGAAAGTGTGCTGAACACATCTGTAGAACAGTATACATTTATTTCATCTCCCAAAACACGTTGCTGATTCTCTTCTTATTTCTCTGTAGGTCTTTTATCTTTTAAATCAAACCAAGTGCAAAATAATTCCCAAAGAGTGTAAAAGAATGTAAAAAAACAAGTTTGCCTTTAACAAGGCAGACCTTTAAAAATTAAGCTGAAGAAAAATAGAAATTGAAGTTCATTCAGCAATGTAGAAATAAAATGTGGGGCATAGTATTAAAAAGCATTTATTAAAATAAAGCAATTACATTAAAACCCACAATCCATACCCTGCAATCATTGAGTGTGTTAACATACACATCAATAAGCAGTTACAGTAACTACCAAAAGTCAGCTTATTCAAAAGATCCAGCAAGGCAAGGAAACCACATTTATATGACATGATATCATTGGGTTATTTATGTTTAATTTGGAATGCCCAATTCCCACTACTTAGTAGGTTCTCTTGGTGGCACAAGTCTCAGTTGCCTGCGCTTCTGAGACAGTCAATCCACGCATCTTATCACGTGACTTGTTGCTTGTGGAGGCTCACGCTACTCTCCACGTGCATACTTTACCACGCGCCCCATTTAGAGCGAGAACCACTAATCACGACCACGAGGAGGTTACCCCTATGTGACCCTACCCTCCCTAGCAACCGGGCCAATTTGTCACATCACTTGCACATATTGGATAAGCCAGTAGAATGCCGGTAAAGGTGTTTAAATGTAATACAAAAATATTTTTTTTGCATAAACCGTTTGACCTTTCCCCAATAAAATAACACCAATTCAGAAGTTTATGCACCTAGGATTTTTGTTCCACTGCTTTTCTTCTCCAAAGAGCATGGAGCTAGAAACCAACACCTTTGAAGCAACTTTGGTTGGCATTATATTCTTACATTACAAAACTCTAACGTTTCATACAGGCCAGAACTGGATTTCCTTTTTTATCTCACAGTCCTAAAGGCCCCCACACCCCTGTCAAGCACTCTTTGGCAGTGAGTGCTGTGATCTACAGTATTGACTCTGTCAGTCAGTGTTATTACTGCTCCTGAATTGCACTCTCTGTCTAAATGCAAGTTCTATAACCTAACCCATCAGGCTGCACGTGAGTGTGAAGCTGTGTTGCTATCACTTCTCTTCCATTTAATACAAATGTCCTGATTTAGACACGTGGTCAAAAGCAGTGTGGCAGCGGGGGCGTGGTCAAGCATTCGTCTGGAGAGAGAGACGGTGGTATGTGTGCACAGACCTGAGCGCTATAATGTCTAACACAGTTTCTGATTGCAGTAAGCACTGGGGAAAGTGATTTAAGTTGGAACCACGACAGAGACAGAGAGAGACACGCGGACACTGTGTGTGTGTGTGCATCTATGTTTTTATGTTCCAGTTCTTTTATGGCATTAAAGTTATGTTGATTGGTAAGGATGGTCAAAGAAGAGGAGGGAACCGGCAGAACAGTCAGCATAACTTTAATTACATAAAAGAACTGAAAATAACACAGCGGCCACGTGTCTCTCTCTCTCTCTTGGCTCGTCTTTATCCCCCTCCTGGCTGATTAGGTGACTCAGCGCCGGCCATGCACCCTCATGGCCTGGCCACACCCTCCACCTCATCACAAGGATTTATGGCAATAAAAGAATAAAGAATCTTAAAAAGTGTGCACCTCCAAAAATAGTTTGAATCCAGGTGCATGACCAAAAATATGTATCAATAATAACATGCATCAAAGTTGGCACACTGTTGCTCCCAAACCAATTTAATGAAATCACCAAGAGATAAACGAACAGGATGTTTCGAGCTACATTTAATTAATCAGACTTGAACAACAGTATAAAAGAAAGAGAAGAGGGAAAGTAGAGACACGACACAAGAATGCACTTTCCCAGTCGAGATAGAGGTTTGACTGCCAGGCCCTAAAGCTAAACCAGCAGTCACTGGTTGAAAAGTTGTATCCAAAGCATTTCTGTAACTAATTAATGTTCACTTAAAATTTATTTGAAGTGCCACCACAATGATGAAAGCTCTTTCATCTTGGTTTGAAAAGAGCAGTTGGATTAGATGTGTTTTGCAATATATTTCTCATATCATCTTCCATTGTGCCAGTTTCTCCTGATCACTTGAAACATTGTAATCCAAGGAAAGAAAGAAAGAAAGAAAGTTTGGAAATATTCTATGCAAACATTTTTGATTACTAAATCAGCCATGTGCCAATACATTCTCTGGTGAGAGTAGGCTAGGCCCTTTGTCAAACTTGACATTTACCAAGTGAAAAGAGATGCAGATAGCCAGTCACTTCACTGTGCCGAGTTCTTTATTATTGTAAATTGGTTTAGAATCACCTGGATCCATTGAGAAAACCTGTCACTCTTCACAGTATTTTAATAACATTATTTACTCTCTCTCTTTTTTTCACCCTATTCTTTCATACCATCTCTGCCGACATAGATATATGCGAGTTAAGTTCTTTTTTAGTCTACTGTGATTTAACCCTTCCTTTTAACCAGCATATAGATGTGTCTAAAATCTTAGTGTCCGTTCACGAGTACAATGATTAAAGCAAACTATGGGTGTAGTTCAATAACTGATTGAATCACCAAGTTTATTTTAGCTTTGGCCTGAAAGCAGATAATGTTGGGTAAAATAAATCCATCTGATGTGAAACAAATTGACTGAAATCTTGGGATTTCTATGCTTCGGGCCTCTCCTATTCTCCCCACGGTTTAAGAACAAGATTAAAACCTCACAAAGGTTTTATGGTTTAAATGTTTTCATTCTTTTGAAGAAAATTGTTGAGTCATGTCTTTATCTACCAGTCTGAAATATGTATTATTAGCATTTTATACAGTGGGTGACACTGAATTTAACTGAATTGTCCATTTTGACATCTCTCTAAATTCTGCTGAACACGGTTAATCATTTCTGTGACAAATGTGAGATCTTGGTAATTTATTATCATGTAACTACACCAAATCCTATATCTCTCAGTTTCCTTTCTCAACCTTTCCATTTCATTATACCAAAGCTGAGTTATTTTCTACACTGCTTGCATTTTTTCAGGAAAAATATGATTGATAGTATCCATGGTATCAATCGTCTATGCCACTTTTTCATTGTAATGGTAGCTTATCTGAAAAATTATATCAAAATATGTAAATATGAAAACTGAGATTCACAAAACTTCATCCTGTATCTTCCACACATATATGTTGCAGGTGGAATTAAAATAACAATTGAACAAAGCAAAAAACTTTAAGAAATACAACGAGGTTAGGTTAGAGTGCAAGTGCACATTAGAAGGAAGACCTAGGCAGGTTTTAGGTATTTAATGAGTAATTTTTAACAAAAAAGTGAAGCCACTGTGCTATGCCCAAACATTCCAGTTTACCTATTGAACTGAAAATCATCTCATTTCAGCGAGTAAACATGAATCATTCAATCACCGATTTTATATCTGAAATCTGCATCTACATCCCTGCAATGAAAACATCCTACACAATTATAATTATTATTGTAATTATTTATTAATTTAATGTGGGGAATTTTTTTGTTTGTTTGTTTCTTGAAAGCTCCAGCAAGTTATGTACGTATATCTACACTCACCTAAAGGATTATTAGGAACACCATACTAATACTGTGTTTGACCCCCTTTCGCCTTCAGAACTGCCTTAATTCTACGTGGCATTGATTCAACAAGGTGCTGAAAGCATTCTTTAGAAATGTTGGCCCATATTGATAGAATAGCATCTTGCAGTTGCTGGAGATTTGTGGGATGCACATCCAGGGCACGAAGCTCCCGTTCCACCACATCCCAAAGATGTTCTATTGGGTTGAGATCTGGTGACTGTGGGGGCCATTTTAGTACAGTGAACTCATTGTCATGTTCAAGAAACCAATTTGAAATTATTCGAGCTTTGTGACATGGTGCATTATCCTGCTGGAAGTAGCCATCAGAGGATGGGTACGTGGTGGCCATAAAGGGATGGACATGGTCAGAAACAATGCTCAGGTAGGCCGTGGCATTTAAACGATGCCCAATTGGCACTAAGGGGCCTAAAGTGTGCCAAGAAAACATCCCCCACACAATTACACCACCACCACCAGCCTGCAGAGTGGTAACAAGGCATGATGGATCCATGTTCTCATTCTGTTTACGCCAAATTCTGACTCTACCATCTGAATGTCTCAACAGAAATCGAGACTCATCAGACCAGACAACATTTTTCCAGTCTTCAACTGTCCAATTTTGGTGAGCTCTTGCAAATTGTAGCCTCTTTTTCCTATATGTAGTGGAGATGAGTGGTACCCGGTGGGGTCTTCTGCTGTTGTAGCCCATCCGCCTCAAGGTTGTGCATGTTGTGGCTTCACAAATGCTTTGCTGCATACCTCGGTTGTAACGAGTGGTTATTTCAGGCAAAGTTGCTCTTCTATCATCTTGAATCAGTCGGCCCATTCTCCTCTGACCTCTAGCATCAACAAGGCATTTTCAGCCCACAGGACTGCCGCATACTGGATGTTTTTCCTTTTCACACCATTCTTTGTAAACCCTAGAAATGGTTGTGCGTGAAAATCCCAGTAACTGAGCAGATTGTGAAATACTCAGACCGGCCCATCTGGCACCAACAACCATGCCATGCTCAAAATTGCTTAAATCACCTTTCTTTCCCATTCTGACATTCAGTTTGGAGTTCAGGAGATTGTCTTGACCAGGACCACACCCCTAAATGCATTGAAGCAACTGCCATGTGATTGGTTGATTAGATAATTGCATTAATGAGAAATGGAACAGGTGTTCCTAATAATCCTTTAGGTGAGTGTATATCAAACAGTATCCACCACCTCTAACTTCATCAGCGACCTGAGTAAACAGATACACTGAAACTGAATACAGACATTTTCGGACTTATTTATTGTGAACATCGAATTGTTTGTGTGAAGTTACTTGTTTTATGTTTTCATTAAAAAAAAAAAGTGCCTTGTTCTCACGATCACTTGAATAAGAGCGCGCGCTCTCCCTCCCGCCATCACACGCGCAGCGGGCACGCAGATAGGAGGGAGACACACAAAGTCGGTAAAAAATTTAACTGATATGCGAGGTTTAAATGGCAAATGAACGCGTATTAATGACATGTGTCCATTTATGACTAAAGAGAACACTTCAATATGAAAACAAGCCAATCCTGAGCATTTAAGGCGATTTAGAAATCCCGGTCTTACTTTTTTAAAAGTCCCTTTTGGGGTTAAGGATGTATCGTGACCCTAAACAAGCAGATATTACAGGTTTTCCAATTTACGTTACAACTTGTGGTCAGTTTTGCAGCTTCCTTTGGTGACTGCTGTGCTGCACTGATAGACCTCCGAGGCAGCTGCATGCTCTGATATCACGATCCACGTATACCGTCTCCCTCGTAACCATACCTGTCAACACTCCCGTTTTTCCTGGGAGTCTCCCGTATTTCACACCCATCTCCCACCCCCTCCAGTTTTGTTACTTCTCCCGGGAAAGTCCCATAATTTGTATGGCCCAAACCTCATATGAATAATTACAAAAATATATTATTCCAAAGTTGTCCAGTTGCCAGATCTTGTATGAAACGCATCCTACTCACAAAATCGACACATCATACAAATTACCCAAATTACAACCCATTTGTGACCAAAACCTGGCAACCTACAACCCAGTTGCGCTGTTGATATCTGCACAGGTTGTGGACGCCGGAAGTTGAATCAAGCATCACTGGTAGATGGGAGTAGGAGACTCAGGTGTCCAGCGGGAAAAAAATATATACATGTCAATTTAACAACAGCTGGATGGAAGAATTTATTTTCATATCTCAAAAGCCATATCGACAATGGCCACGCCTTTTGCAATGTGTGTCGCACTGCAATGTGTGTCGATATTTTAATATCTGACACGGTGGGTAAAATGACGTTACTCAGCACATTAAATCACAATGGCTCAATTTGTATGTATTTAGCCTAATTAAACTTAACTTTCACTAGAGGGTGAAATGCAACTGTCCTATCAGGAGGTCGAAGACGATGCAACAGGGGTGTTTTCACCTGTCCCTATTATCATTAGTATGCCCAAAACAGTATGGAGTAGTATGTCCGAATCCAGTTTTCATGAAGCAGTAAGCGAGAAGAACCTGGATGGCATACTGTTTCCAGTGAGATTCTGAAGTACAGATCGTGAATTAAACATCCCATAATCCCTTAGGTGCTGAGGCGATGTCACGTTCATAATGCTGGATTTATAAGAACGGTGTTAAATCGTGAGTCAGATGGCTCTTTTCAACTGTAAGTGCTACTGTATCAAAATAATTGTTCCTTGTGTTTAAATGGTGCTTGTATAACAAAACCAGACTAGACAGTTTTTATGGTTGTTGTCCTTACATCATAAATGCGGGTCACGAGACAATACCCACGTCCCCGGATGAAGTATGTCAGAAATCTATTCATACTACTCTCATGTATACCTAAAAGAATGCACTGTTTTGCTGGCAAATAAGTATGTCCTTCATCAAATACAGTGCATACTGTGACAATGCAGTGTGTGATGCTCTATGAGAGTTTTTGGCATACCAAGATGGCCGCTTGAACAATTCTGGTGGCTTCACCTCCTGCTGGCAGTTTACCATTGAATCAGCGATCCAGTTCTAAATATTTATCAGTGTTTACTACCCAATATGCAGTTTGTAGAGTATGTGTGGAGAGTGAACCATGTGCATGTCTCCTAATATCTCTTAAACATTATATCTGTACACACTTTGTTTGCTAAATACTCATTTTGAATGACATTTATCTTATAGGTGGTACATTAACAAATTTTTTACCTTGCTGAGGTCTGAGGGAAAACTTGTCCTCTATGAAGCGTGAATTTCACACTTCGCATAATCTTCATAGTAATTACCCACATGCAGTGTGTATTCAGATTAAAACATGTTTTTATACAGCATGAGTTGAAAATCTTCATCTAGAATCTCATGATAATAAATACAGTTGGAACTGGCAGATGGATTAATTCATCTAAATAGAAAAAACGATTGAATCTATTTTTCCCTCTACATTTTATTAACACTCCAATATTTTTATCTTTAATTATATATATGTCCACCGAAACAAAAAGTGATCCACTCATCAACCAAAAAAGGAAAAGACGTGAGTATCTAGAACTGAACTTTCTCAAGACTTCCTCACTTCATTAGTGCATGTTCATCTGTATGCAAAAAAATGCTCCATATACAATAAATAAAGCCCAATGAAAAAATAGCAGCCATGCTGTTGGGGCACCATGAGGAGAAAAAGAAGTTGGTATTCTTGTTTTAGAGAAGGGAAAATAATCCAGTACCAAATCTGACAGAGCTAGGAGCAATTCCATTAAGCTTTCCTTACAGATCTCTTCCCCCTCTCATTCTCATTCAGGGAAAAGGTGCCATGAATAATGAAAATGATAGTAAGCTCCCGATTAAGCATGTGAAGCAGCGCAGCATTTCAGCTGGTTAACCTAATGTAGTCAGGTTTGACTTGAATCAAACTAGTAAATTTATGTTAAAATTTTAACGTTTGTTTTCAGTGTAGACCAGCACCAAACCATCTTAAAGCAGCATGGATCATATGAAAATTCAAGCAGGGATAAAGAGGCACTCCTGTTGTCACCTAACATTGAATCTGTATTTGGAGATGTTAAGTTGCTCATACAAATGCCTAAAAAATAGCTTAGACAGATTTTTGGTGTTCTTCTAGGATTGATTGGGCCTATGTCATGTACATTTTTAAAACATTCTGACCAATACACTGCACAAATGCAGCTAATTAGCAAAATGTAAATTTAAAAGAACTCAGTGAAGAACTCATTTGAATACTTGGTTGGCCACATTCATTTTTGCAATGTAAAATTTTCTGAACTGTCAACTTAATGGAATGTTCCGGGTTCAATACAAGTTAAGCTCAAACAACAGCATTTGTGGCAAAATGTTGATTGCCACAAAAATTTATTTTGACTCATTCCTAATCAATGTTAAAGTGAGGCACTTACAATGGAAGTGAATGGGAAAAATGAAAGTGAATGTGGCCAATTTTTGGAGGGTTTAAAGGCAGAAATGTAAAGCTTATGATTTGCACTTAATTAACTCTTCTGTTAAAACTTGTGTATTATTTGTGCAGTAAAGTTGTTTAAATTGTAATTTTTAGTCATGTATGGTTTTTGTTGACATTATATCGTCATGGTAACATATACTTCCTTTACAATTGCCTCACTTGAACCAAGAATTTAGCTTTTTTTAAAGAAAAGGAGGGACGGGTCAATACATTTTTGTGGTAATCGTCATTATGCCACAAATGCTGTCAATTGAGCTTAACTTATTGAACCCGGAGTAGTCCTTTAAATGTGTTCATTTTTCAATTATCATCAAATTGCCAAAATCATGCATAATTTATCCTTTCATATTGTCTTTATTTTGGGGGGGATTGCACACAAATAGTGCCCTGCTCCTTCAGTTACGCAACTCCATGCTACAACATTCAAGAAGACCTTCCATGGCATGAACACACCAACAGTCAGATTATGTTTAAAGTCCCCGTGAACTGGAAGTTGCAAACGACTTTTCTCCAGTGTTGTGACGTATTTCCGAGAGAAATGGAATACTAAATGAGGCAAAATAGTGGGCTTGGCTTTTTTTTCCAACTAGCACCTGATTGGATCTAAAAAGTAGGTGTTTCATTCAGAAATGGAGGCAGATCTTAACGCAAGTTTACAATCGGTTGTTGAGGATTACTCGCCGCCTGAAACACCGCCAGCAGTCCCCTTCCTGCAGCAGGAGGAGGAGGAAGATGAAGAAGAACAGGAACACACGGAGGATCATTTCGTCACGGGGGGAATCAGACCTTACATGTTTGAGCCGTTACATGCGGAGGGTTCGAATGGTAAAAAGTTCCGTGAGTGTCACAACCAAAAATGCACCTCCTCGCCATCTCTCCTTTCACACGCTGTCAATGCTCGCAAACACACAGGCAGCCTGTCTACTGTCAGTTGGAGGGGCGTGGTTACAGATGTTAAGGAGACTGTCGGTACACGATCCGTTCCACCTGCACGATCCGTTCTACGCATGCGCGTAATTACGTAGTAGAAAACGCACATGCGCAAATGATAATTCTGTTTTGCGACGTTGATTTTGATTTACGACACTGCACGATCTGTTCTACGCATGCGCATATTTGTACCGCGAGACTTTCATTCACTCACAGCGAAAGAAAATGGAGTTCAGCGGAAGAAATGAGAAGTTTGCCCTTTACGCTGCCGTTAGACAATATTTGGTTGACGGGTTGGTGGATGCGGCGTTGAAGAAGAAGGTCTCACGAATGGCTGCACATTTCGTTATAAGAGGTGGGTATTTGAAATAATATTAGCATTGTTTTAGTTAACACGTGTGAACATGTCAGTAACGTTCCATCTAGTCAGACATAGTAACCGCCAACATTTTTCACCACAGGTGTTTGCATCCCTGAACAAAGACACATGTGCACATAATGCACTGTATTGTAATACCAAACAAAGCAGCAAAATCATTACGTAACAAACATTGTTTGTCTATCACAGAAAGTAAATTATTCTACATTGGCCCCAGTGCACAATTCATAAGGCTGGTTGTGCTGTCTGATGAGCAGAGGCGGGCTGTCCTGGAGGAGTGCCACAACCACCCTGGCACAGGGAACCAGGTCTGATGACACTGTGTAACAGCCTTAACAAATACAGATCAAACTGAGTGAAATGGACTGATATCCTGTTCAGGCAAAGCCTTGTTCTCTGGCTTTAGGATTGAGTAAAAGTCTTGTTCTCTGGCTTTAGGATTGAGTAAAAGCCTTGTTCTCTGGCTTTAGGATTGAGTAAAAGCCTTGTTCTCTGGCTTTAGGATTGAGTAAAATCCTTGTTCTCTGGCTTTAGGTTTGAGTAAAAGCCTTGTTCTCTGGCTTCAGGATTGAGTAAAAGCCTTGTTCTCTGGCTTTAGGATTGAGTAAAAGCCTTGTTCTCTGGCTTTAGGATTGAGTAAAAGCCTTGTTCTCTGGCTTTAGGATTGAGTAAAAGCCTTGTTCTCTGGCTTTAGGATTGAGTAAAAGCCTTGTTCTCTGGCTTCAGGATTGAGTAAAAGCCTTGTTCTCTGGCTTCAGGATTGAGTAAAAGCCTTGTTCTCTGGCTTTAGGTTTGAGTAAAAGCCTTGTTCTCTGGCTTTAGGACTGAGGAAAAAACCTTGTTCTCTGGCTTTAGGATTGAGTAAAAGCCTTGTTCTCTGGCTTCAGGATTGAGTAAAAGCCTTGTTCTCTGGCTTCAGGATTGAGTAAAAGCCTTGTTCTCTGGCTTCAGGATTGAGTAAAAGCCTTGTTCTCTGGCTTCAGGATTGAGTAAAAGCCTTGTTCTCTGGCTTCAGGATTGAGTAAAAGCCTTGTTCTCTGGCTTCAGGATTGAGTAAAAGCCTTGTTCTCTGGCTTTAGGACTGAGGAAAAAACCTTGTTCTATGGATTCAGTTTTGCATAATTTTTTTCCAGACAACTTGCAGGAGCAGTGGCTAATGGACCGTGGGTGGAGAAGACGGGCAAAGATTTTGATGTATCTTTGCTTAATATGTAATTTTGCCATTTAATTTTGCTCAGCGGACACTATATATGGTTGTCAACATCACATCTGAGTAACTATATATTACTTTTCAGCCATTACCAGTTCAGTCAGATGGACAGAGCTGTGGGATATTCATGCTTATGGTAAACTTATACAATTTCTACAAAATGTTTCCTGTTTGTCCTAAATCTCCATAATCATTATTTTTCTCTTTAACAGTATGCCCTCTGCATCTGTACTGGTGCCACGTTTCACTTTTTGGATGTAAGTTGTAATTCATGGAATGTATATGTATCAAAGAATGTTAAAAAACAAACAATGCAAGACTCCAATATTACATGTGTATTACAGACTGACATACCATCTATTCCAGCGTTTCTCAACGGGGGCGGTACCACCCCCTAGGGGGCGTTTGGACAGTGTTGGGGGGGCGGTGTGAACGAGGCAGCAGAGAGGGGGGCGCTCAGGCACAAATGGGGGGCGTTACTCAGAGGTACTCAACAGGCGGCCTGCGCAAAAATCTTTTCAGCTCTTCTCCTTAGCCTATGTCTTCGTCTTGCTCGGATTACTGCTGCCACTTCACCAGGATGATATGCCAGGAGAGCCGCTTCCTAAATTATACATGCTTTTAAGAGGCGGAGAATTTTCAGCGCAAAATAGAGGCGCGCTTTCACCGGGTTTTTCTGTACATAACGCGGAATACATAATTAGGCGCATAATTAGTGCTCAGGGCTCACGCTAATGACCGTAATTAATTTAAAAAAAGTTTATGTTTTTGACGTCGTTTTTTCTTCGGTTCAGTTCAGGTGGCCGAGCTGTTGTCGTCTTTGTTCGTCATTTGAAATCACATGACCGTTTGTAGGCTATTCAAATTTGAAGCCTAGTATATTGCCTAATTGAGTGCGCGAACGACCGCTGCTTTTTCATTGGCCATTTAGGTTAGTTACGTTATTGTTCACGTGATTGGTTCATCTTAAAAAAATTTGTGTGTGAGCCTGAATTTGTATGAATTTCTAAATAAATTTGCAATACCTTTCAAACAATCCATGTGTTTTTGCATTTTTTTCCAAACACAATATTACTCAACTTGAGGCTTTTACATGTAGTTTAAATAGGCTACAATAAGAAACTTCTGCTTCAGTTTTTTTTTTTTTTACCAAAAACTCAGGCTTCAGGTATCAGTGTTGCCTGATCTATTGTTGTAGAACCACTGATCTATTCGGAAGTGGTGGTGTCTCCAGATTCTGGAGAAATTGTCGATTGCAAGGTAGGACACATTGCAAGCAGTAAAACATTTGTCTGCTTTACAATTATGCTACATTAAAAGTACCATACTTTTGAATAGGCATGGGCAGAACTTCGGGCAGCGCTTTGCCTTCTGGACAGAGGAGGCAGAACAGCTGATGGCAGGCACCCTACCACCTATTTATAGGATTTCTCGACCCCAAATAGTCAAGGTATGGCCAAACTAAACAGACAACCATTTTCACGTATGCATTCTATACAGGTAGGTCTCAAAAAATTAGAATATTGTGGAAAAGTGTGTGAATTACTGAATTAAATGTAAAACTTGAAACTGATACATTATATAGATTTATACAACATGTTACGTCACGTGATATATTCAAAAATAGAAGATCGTAACAAACAGTTCAAGTCAAGTGGGTTTGTCATTTCAACCATATACTGTGTATAGTGAGACAAAACAGCATTTCACCATGGGTCAAGTGGTGTTACATTTTAAGGTATATAAGAAAACATTTGGGACAGGATACATTTAGTGCACACAGGCTAAAAAAATTGTGCACATACATTACAGTGCATCCGGAAAGTATTCACAGCCAATACATTGTGCACATACATTCACATGTACACCAATATTGCGATTATTTCCAATGATCAGAGTTAATTGCAGTAAGATGTTTACATGACTGGAGCAAACCTCTTCACTCCTACATGCAGTTTTTATTTTCTGATTATTCACACATAGCCCAATGCAGAGCACAAATGATGAACTCATATAGCCTACTGTCCACTGTTTTAATTTACGTATGTTAAATAACAAACGGGTTCTTATGGACGTATTTTGTTATTCTGTGTCGTGATGAAGACAGAAATATTATGTCTGGGCCTGTAACTGTGTTATACACTGCTGTCACGTTATTTGAGCTGTTTCTGGATGAAGGCAGACTGCTGACAGTGAGTCGTGTTGACAGAGTTCAGGGAAAACTTCCTAATGTCAAGTTTAAAATTAATACGCCCTTAAGGTGTGTGACAAAAACACACGCGCACTTCAGTTAGTGCGATTAAAGTGTTTACATGGCCGCATACTGCGATTAAAAACGGCGTACGCCACCTGTTTTAATACGATTATAGTTGATGCGATTATGAGCTTAATCACATTATTAAGTATTGTGTTTACACGAGGTGAAGTATAATCGCAATATTGCTAAAATCCCATTATTTAAGAGGGTGCATGTAAACGTGGTCAATGTTTCACCCTTTGTTACATTGCAGCCATCTCCTAGAGACATTTGTTAATTTTTTTCTTCTTAATCTACACTCGTTACCCCATAGTGACAGAAAAATACAGAATTGTAGAAGTTTTTGAAAATTAATAAAAAATAAACTGAAATATCCAGAATTTCAGAAATTGGAACCTGCCCACACTGCCAAAAGTACCAATACCTGGTTTAATGACCAAGGAGTCACTGTGCTTGATTGCCCTGCAAACTCGTCTGACCTGAACCCCAAAGGGAATCTATGTGGCATTGCCAACAGGAAGATCGGAGGTACGAGATACAACAATGCAGGTGAGCTGAAAGCTGCTTTTATATAAACCTAGGCTTCCATAACACCTCAGCAGTGCCACATGTGGATTGCCTTCATGCCTCCTCACACTGATGCAGTATTTCAAGCAAATGGAGGCCCAACCAAGTATTTAGTGCATATACGTGTACATATTTTTCAGAAGACTGACATTTCTGTATTAAAAATTCTTTTTATTGGTTGTATGTGATATTCTAATTTTGTGAGATACTGAATTTTGGGTTTTCTTTAGATACATGCCATAGTAATCAAAATTAACACGCATAATAGAAATATTTCGCATAGTGTCTAATGAATCTATATAATGTATGAGTTTTAAATTTGAATTTTTGAAATTGACAAACTTCCACAATATTCTAATTTTGTGAGACCTACCTGTATTTACTTTGTGCATGTTATGGTTTATATGAGTTAGCAGATGCTTTTGTCCAAAGTGGCTTACAAATAATAACAATACAAAGGTTCGCAATTAATAGCCTAATGAAAATACAATAATATACAAACCATAACTCATAACTATTTAATTTATGCTGAAAATATGTCTTTAGGCCCCTTTTGAAAGACCCAAAACATCTTATGTTGTAGTGTAGTCTTAATTTATGGTATTTTACTTTATCATAGGCAAGGCAAGGCAAGGCAAGTTTATTTATATAGCACATTTCATACACAATGGTAATTCAAAGTGCTTTACATAGAAGAGATTAAAATAAGAATAAAAAAATAAGAATAATTGAAACAGTTTAGAATAAAATAAAATACAATACAGTACAAACAGTCGGACACACAGTGGCACAGTGCTCATTCAGTAAATGCACAGCTAAACAGATGTGTTTTGAGTCTGGATTTGAATGTGACTACTGTAGGAGCACATCTGATCTCTTCTGGAAGCTGGTTCCAGCTGCGGCTGGCATAATAGCTAAAAGCAGACTCTCCTTGCTTAGAGTGAACCCTTGGTATTTCTAGCTGATGTGATCCTAATGATCTGAGTGATCTGTTGGGTTTATATTCAGTGAGCATATCTGCAATATATTGAGGTCCTAGCCCATTGAGTGATTTATATACCAGTAATAATACTTTAAAATCAATCCTAAATGTAACTGGGAGCCAGTGTAGAGACCTGAGGACTGGTGTGATATGTTCATATTTTCTGGTTCTGCTCAGAATCCTGGCAGCAGCGTTCTGTATGAGCTGCAACTGTCTTATGGTCTTTTGGGAAGGCCAGTGAGGAGTCCATTACAATAATCCACCCTGCTGGCGATGAAGGCATGCACAAGTTTCTCTAGGTCTTGACTGGAAACAAAGCATCTAATTCTTGCAATATTTTTCAGATGATAGTATGCTGATTTAGTTATTGCTTTGACATGACTACTGAAACTAAGGTCTGACTCTAGAGACACACCAAGATTCCTGACTTGATTTTTAGTTGTATGACCCCTAGCATCAAGGTATGCATTCACCTTGAGAACGTCATCTTTGTTTCCAAACACAATGACTTCAGTTTTGTCTTCGTTTAACTGAAGAAAGTTTTGGCACATCCAACTATTTAATTCATCAATGCATTGGCACAGGGAGTCAATGGGGCTGTAATCGTTAGGTGATAGGGCTAAGTAGATCTGTGTGTCGTCTGCATAGCTGTGGTAAGCAATTTGGTTCTTTCTCATCATAGGAGGAACAGGTAGAAGTGGAGGAGCTGCCCCTCACATTGAAACATATGTACCAGGCAGAATACATTGTGAGGAACAGTCTTGGGCTTTTCACTGGCCAGGTGCAAGAACCATCATACATGTTGATGGATCATGATGACCAAATGAATGCGTGGAGGGTGCTGAAGGAGTCAATGGAGTGCTATGCCATGGAGCCTTTCACTTTCGTTTTTGAAAACATTCAGGACATGGAAACCTTCATGATTATTTGTAAAGACACTCTCAACCTGAGAGTAAATGCTGGAGTTGGGGTGCACAGTCACCCATACACATTTTGTTAGTGTGAGTGTATCTGGGTGACTGTGCACCCCACACTCTGCGTGTGTTTGTGTGCGTGTGTGAGAGATAATTTTTTACTCTTAAATAAAGTTACTCAAAGTGTACGTCACTTCTGTGTGTACACATGCTTCTTTCAAGTCATTTCCATTGTCAGTTTGAAATACTCTATAACGTTTCCCCAGACTTGTTTGTAGTTCTTTCTTCATGTAAGTGCAGATAGTATAGGCAGAAATGCATATTATGTTCCTTATAGTCTGCTGTAAACAACATTGAAGGGATTATTTTCATCATTTAGATTATATAGATATTAGCCTATAGACCCATACTAATACAAGATTACTCAACTTAAAAGTTAATTAATACTAGCAGCTTTTAATTATAAAAAACTACACAAACCGTCTTTGACAATACTACTGACCACAGACCAAAACACGGTAAGTTAAGCCTAATACCATACAGCAATGAATAGCAAAGGAGAGTGAGGAAACTGATCATGTATGTTTATGTAACAACTCACAACTCCTTTATTATTTTGGACTGGCAACCACGTAAACACATCGCAATGCATAGCGTAAGCTACATTTAAAAGCATCAAAATAGACCCTCTGTGAAATGTTAAACACAATACAACTAACGTTACACAAATATGCCGCAAGTTGTGCCGCCTGGCCGTCAAGTGTTTCATCGCATGCGCGGTACCGACAGTGTAGGAAAACAGTGACGTTTAAACCGTGACGTTTTATACTATGTAATTACGCGCATGCGTAGAACGGACCGTGTACCGACACCTAAACCGTCAAACCTACGTCATCAGGCAAGGTCCTCCAATGCAGAGGGGCGGGGAATTTTCAGATTTTGATTAAAGATTATGAAGCCAAAATTTTTTTTTTGTGTGGATTGACTTGCATAGATGAATTGTTCACCACAAAACGATCGATTTAGGCAAACAAAGTAAGTATGGTCAATTTTGAATTCATGGGGACTTTAATGAGTTGGTTTAAATGCCTCTTATTTTGTTTCAGTACTACGTTTGGAACAGCTTCCTTTTTCAGTGTTCTAATTCTGGCCAAGTGGATCAGCTTTTTAGGCTATTGAAGACATGCAATTGCTGTTCAAATATTTTGTTCTAAAAATGACTATGACAAAAAGTTGCCATGACCAATGGCAACTAAATTTTACTCTCCCTTTCTCTTTCACCCTCTAATTGTAGTAATGTGCATGGACAGCTACTTAAAGAAAACCGCCATGTTTTCTTGGAAGAGAAAACATGGCTGGAAAAGGAAAGCAAATCATTTTGTGGATAATACAAGTAGATGTAAATTGCCATTTAAAAAAAAAAAATGTTATCTTTTGTCAAATAAAAATCCCTCAGTTTACTTGACATCAGTATATTTTCACTGGTATGTATAAAGCCTGTAAGATGATAGAGGTGAGCAAGATGATGCAATTCAAATGCAACTTCAAAAGTACAGATTGTTACTTGTGCTTATCTTTTCGTAAACGTTTAAGTAAACTGTAACAATGAAAAACTTTAATAGGAGTTAGTCTTTTTGGAATTGTTCACTTTTCTTAGAAAAATTGGAACCAGATTGAAATATGTAAAATAGCTATATTAAAAGCTGAAATTTGTAACATCAAAGTATTCATACAGTTAACATTTAGATGACCAATATGAGGATTTACACATGAAACAAGCAAAATGCAGCTCTCTTGTGCCACTTGGAGGTCAATTAATTACTAAAGTCATGCAAACTGACAAGGAAGAACCAAAACATACAAAAACACTTTCAAAATGTCTATTTCTTTTTCCAGCAGGGACAAAACATAATTTTCCAGGGTTTCTGCAGGTTTTATGAAGCTAAATTTAAGACTTCTTAAGACCAACTAAAGAAAATGTATAGAACAAAATATGTCAATATGTTCTATAAATGTAAATGTCTAGGGACAACATAGTCATATTTATATTTGAACACTTCAAAGTAAAAAAAAAAAAAAATACTGCTTTCAATTGATCTCCATTAATTTCACAAAAATAATCTTAAGGCTTGAATACCTCTGCTCCTCCCAACCACCAGAATGTTTTTATATAATAACTATATAAATCTTCTGACCAGACCCATGGTTTCATCTACGACACTGCTGTCACTTACTGACAGATGAAGCAGCACATACCGCCACCTACTGTTTACTGTTCAATGAGTATTTCACAAACTAATCCAAGCAGTGTGGTGCAGAAATGAGTTCTCCTCTTCACTTTAAAATGACAAACGCAATGAGAAAACAAACCCTAATGCAACATTTAATGCCATGACCTTCTGAATTTAAAACTTGCTATGATTCCATACATATACAGATAACTTAATTTTATTTGAGGAAGAAAGTAATTAAGAGCTCTTACTAATATTTACAGAAGCACAGAATAAGAAATGTCAGGCACCATAACCTGAACTTGATAAATGTAATACAATGAATGTTTATTACATTGAAAATATCATGTTACAAATTGTGCCAACATTTTTTAAAGTGGTCAGATTAAATATAAAAATATCTAACTTCTAATTGGCACTGTGAGTGCAATTTACCCATTAGGCCCTCTCTAAGATGATATAGGATAACAATGGTCCTATATGGACTTAACAAAGTTCAGGCAATTTACTGTTGGACCATTCAGATATTATAATTTATACTGTATACTGATGGTTATATATTGGTTATATAACAATTGTGTGTGCGGTCAGCCCCACTACTCTTAAATTTGCTATCCTATAGCACCCCGAGCAACAAATGTAGAAAACAGAAATGATCACAAGATTACAGCTATCCTGCTGGGTTCATGTGTGCTGGTGTTACTTACACATTTTATAAAGCATTCATTAGCCTAATCTTAAAAGACACAATTATGGCTTTATATTGTACTTCCTGTAATGTCAGTGACCCTCTAAAACCCTCTGGAGCATATATTCAAGGCAATGAAGGATTGATATTAGGTAGTTCTGAATAAAGGTAAGGTTTAGATAAACAGTTAAAACACAGAAGTCAATAATCATCAATCAGCATAGTACAAAGAAAGCAAAACTGCCTGAGGTAAAAGTGACATCTGAAAATTAGTTGTGCACTTTATGATCTCTAAAAACAATAAAAGAGTATGAACTGTCTAATTATTTTACAGATAAATAAAGAGCACTAATTGATATTCAATTCTTCAAATCAGTATTAATTACCAAAGCATATTTTATATAACATGCATCCTTCTCATCCAATGAGCTAAAGTTTGTTTGTTTAGAAATATTCATATTTTTCAATCATTTAAGTTTAGCATTTAACCAATGTCTGATAACTGTACTGGAGTTTCACAAAACTAACAAATAAAAGCCCTTACATACAACGCATGACAGATCTTACTGAGGTAAGGCAGAGACACATGCAGTCTGATAAAGGGATACTTGCTAGTTTCATTAGGCTACATTTCACCAATTTAAGATGTCAGTCAAAATTCCATAAGAGTAAACAGACAATTCATTACTTTCGGATGCTTATGCAAGAAAAATGTGTGTTACTTGCAATTTAATTAAATATACTACTAGATTTAGTTTATACCTTAGATATCCTTTTCCTATTTCAATATTGGTTATTTTTGCTAACATTTTTTAATTGTCTTTGAAAACTTGGGTGGTAACAACGTGTCATAAACAGACTAACAGTGTCTGATTCTTCTGTCTGCACTACATATCACTGAAGGGAATATTAAACTGTTCAAAATGAAAAACTCCCATCACCTTATTATTAGGCACTGAGAAGGAAATCTGGAAGACATGTTATAACATATGTGATATTTGTTTACACGGTTCTCGTTAACTGAAAAGGCACAATGGATAATTTAATAATCCTGTAAATATGCAACACAAGCTTTATGGCTGTTTCAGTTTTAAATTCTTAGATGCAGCCAGATCTACCTCTGGCCAAATCCATTCATGCCATTGCTCCCAGGTGGAGTGATGGTGACGGAATCAAGAAAAGGACGGATTGCTTGGCCAAAAGGTCTATGGAAAGGAAATAGTGTCACTATATCAAGTTTTTAGTAGCACTAATAACACTACTAATATCGATGACATCTTTGATTGCAAAGGTAAACAATTTATGACTTACGTAGCGAGCACCTCAGATGGGAGGTCAGTTATGTATGAGGGAATCTTAGCTCCAGTTATGAACTGGGCCACCTCGCAACTGAAGTTGTTGCAGTTGTGTTCAAACAGGTGGTATTTGTCAGGTCTGAGGAAAGAGAGGGAAGCAGTATGGGACAGAGTAGGTTGTACAGATTTGCATTTGTGAGGATTTAACATAACTGAATTTCAAAAATCACTGCAGTTTCCTCTTGAATTCAACAACACAGATATAGTACTGACCTATATGTTGACTCACTGAGAGAAGAGAGATATTCAAGAAAGAGGTCTCGAGGAACTTCTGTGTTTCCAAGATCCACAATGGAATCAGGCATGCCTAAAAGTGTACCACCCTGAAACATGAGAAAATTTCATAATTATGCAGGGTTACTTTCATTAGGCCCAATTCCTTTTTTAATGAACTTATGTGATATAGGCCCTTTTCAGCCCCTGGTATTAACATCCGACGGGTGATCTGATCACAAGAGAATAGCTGTGACAGATTGTTTGTGTCCAGATCAAGAGACCCTCATTTATTTAATTTCAGTAACATCCATTTTAGTTGTTAAAGAAAAACTTTTATATTAAACTTTTAACATGTTTTACTCACAAGCTTGCTAAAAGTCCACCAAAGGTGATGTCATTTTAGTTTGTTTTGTCTGAGACACATCAGGACACATTTGCTGTTCACAATACAACTGGAATGTGGCCATAATGTGGCCCTGACAAACTCCAGATGAGGTTTGAGTAATACGATCACAAAACATTTTGGATTCCTTTCACACCTGTATTTATCACGGTCCGTTTGTGATTTGATCACCTGAGATTGATGTTAATACCAGATGTGAAGAGGTCCATAGTGACATTTTTCAGTTAACCATCTTCGCTTTTCAGATAACTTGAAAAACGAGCTGCAGCACACATCTAATGCATGAAAAAGAGTTTATCATCTCTTACCGGATGGCAACTTGAAATGCCCACTCCTCCGAAGAAAAACTCTTCCCCATAAGCCACTATAGAGGTGTGCCTTTATTAAACAATCAAAGACCAATGCATTAAAATGATCAATGTGCATTTCCTGTTTCAACATAAATAAGTCCATCTCTTATTCTATACAGTTTATGTATTGAATAAAAACATTTAAAATGAAAATCCAGTCATTACTTACTTTGTCATGTTTTTCCAAACCCATATGACTTTCTATAATCTAATAACAATAAAGGAGTGTGAATTCTATTTATAATTATTTTATAAACAACATTAAATCCTTCAAATCAGTATTAATAACCATAGCAAATTTTATATAACATGCATCCTCATCCAACGAGCCATATTGCATGTTAATGACCATTTCAGTCCCCATTCACTTTCATTGTATGGGAAAGAACAGTATCGACATTCTTCAAATATTCATCTCTTGTGTTCCGCAGAAGAAAGGATGTCATATGGGTTTAGATCAACATGAGGGTGGGTAAATAATGACAACATTTTAATTTAGGGCAAACTATCTCGAAGTAATATTTCTAGATAACTAAGTGCTGCTGACTGATAATATGTAGCATGTTTCCCAAAAAGGTTAAAAATACTCACCATATTCCCTCGAGTTGCCTTCCTGTCAATTTAGATACAGAAGTATATTAGTCAGATTTTTTTTAAAGTTTGTGAAAGGTGACATTAAATAAAGTAAAGTAAAGAGGTACAAGACACTTTAATTTCTTATTTTAAATTGACTTTAAAAAGACGAAGCTCTATTCTAAATGCATCGCCAATGTCCCTGAACAACTTTAGCCGTCTAGCTGAAGAGCTCACCCAGCATCAAGGGACTGAGTTGACGGGCCAGTCCTTTTGAGATGTCGTAAATGTACAACTTAACGTTATAGGAGCTGTCATCGGCCATAGGAACAGCTTAAGACAAACCTGAACCCGCAGTGTACCGACGCAACGGCTAGCTAACTAAAGCTTAGCTTGAACCTCTCGCGCTGACTGAACTCGAAAAAAACTAAATTCACAGTTCTGCTGAAACTCACATATAAGAAAATCAAGATAGGCAAAAATAAAAAACACGCATTCGTTCGAGTTTAAATTCTTTCAAGAAAAAACAATCGCCATTTGCGTTGTTCCGCTTAGTCACAGTGAGTCCAAAATATTTGATGTCATGACAAATGTGCTTATTCATTAAGGGGATTGACCAATGGCAGAACAGACAGAGATCTTCTACTATGTACTTCGATACCAAACTTGCCGAGACCGTAACAGTAAACTAGCATGTTACGACATTAAGTCACTGTTTGCGGATACCTTTCAAACAAATGGGGAGAGCCGTAATTGACAACTACTTGTCGCAAAATGACCGCGCCTTCTCTTAAAAAGCAGAGATTTTATGGTAGTAAACTCCACACATAGTTAATTCCAAAATTACTGTTTAGTAAAAAACATGTTGATGATTATAATAAAGGGGACAATTCATAAAGTGATGAGCTGTTTCCTATCAAATAAATGTATTCAGCACACTGATGCATCTCCTCCATAGACATCCATTATAAACAACAGCCTCATGTCTCCTCGCCAGTGTACCACCCAGAGAATTTAAATGGAACCGCCTAGAAGGTCTATTGATAGAAGGGCTCTGGCAAAGATAAATCTCCGAAACATCTTAATCCCCAAAACACTAGATGGCGAACTTTAAAATCATGCATGATAGTGTTCATGCCGACTACAGAATCAACAATGAACATTCGGGTATTTAGCAAAGACCGTAAACAACATCGAATTTGACCAGTGCCACCTCCTGGCTTGATGATGTGAAAATCTGGCCAGTTGTAACACATGTTGACATATTCAATTACCTTGTTTTGTCTGAGGATGTAGGCGGCAAGGAACTTAAAAGAACGGAAGCATATAATTACTTACACAGTAATAAAATTGGACGAATCCTTTGTCACGATCATCAGCAGTTCACATTCCTAAAAGCGGAGGTAAAACCGTACACTGTTAAAGATTTTCTCATAAAAAAAAACAGTAAAGAGCTGCCAGCATGTTACTGTAAAATTAACGGCGTCTTGCTGTTGCTGAAATGAACAGCTAGATACTGAATTATAGCTACAATATACAACTGTAATTTAGCAGCAAATTAGTCAAATTACATAATGTTCCCAGCATGCACTGCGGCATGAAGAAATTCGATATTTTATTTTATTTTATTTTATTTTTTCTGTGCTATTTACCGGTTTATTTTGACATTGTTTTTGTTGTAGTCTTAAGATACTTGTCTTGTATATTTGTTAATTCTCACCACTATTGCGTTTTGTATCCCTAGAGTTGATTTCTGTGTCTTGACAACGTGAGTTGTGCCGTAAGTTCATCAACAACACCAAACATTAAATTTGCTGATATCATATTGCTGAAATATCCTTTATTGTTTTTGCTTTTACGTGTGCATCACTATTGCCTCATTTTGTGTCATTTGCAAGGTGTGATTATCAGATATTCAGTCTGACCTCAGATTTGGTGTTACATGTAGAACAGTGCAACAACATGTGTTTTATTTAAACACAAATTGACTGGCCGGAAGAATATAATATAATAATAAAGAAGGTCCGAGGTGCCAGCTCAAGAGAACACTAATCACCATAATGGTGACATCAAACAAAACACAACTATTGATAACAAAACAACAACACTATTTAAACTAAGACTTCTATTAAGTCTGAATAAAAACTTTTGTACATGTAAAAAAAAAATTTTATTATTTATTTTATGCTGCCCCAATGCAGCATACATACTTATTCAACCGCAAAGGCTTATGGGTATTTCACATTATAACCCACAATGCAGTGCTATACTGTTATTTTACTGTGTGCTGGTTGTTTTTTTGTTTTGTTTTTTCATAAAAAATACACAGTTCAGTCCTGGCAAAATTGTACATTTAATATGTACATTGCTTCAAAGGTTGTTGTCTTTTTTTTTATTTGACTTCTCATTAGACAGACAAGTGAAGGCTGATGTGAGATGATAAAGAACAGAGGTGTTGGTCAGAAACATCATGAACACTAACCACATGCCACAAACAAAAAATGTTATGGGGGGTTTAAAATATACTTATATACATTCCAAAATGTCACTATAGCTTTCATCAAGATGAGATCATGATTTTAAATGTTCATTTTCCCCTAATGCTTTTCATAGAACAGCTATTTACAGTAAAACTAGTCACTTCACTGTGCGCCTGCTCTTGATCACCCAGAATGCAGCATTTTTAAATGCAAACTACTGTATTAAAGAATCACAGTATATTGCTGTAGGAATTTGGCCGTAAATTTTCATAAAGTCTTTACAGTGAATATTGCACTGATGAGCAGCATAGAAGGAATGCAGGGACCAGTAGAAACCTTGAACAGAAAAGACTCAGAAAAGATAACCTTCAGACATCACAGGGCTAAGGATGTATATGGTGCGTCATCAGCAAGAGAGGGAGAAATGCTACCGTCTACTTGCAATAGTGACTTGCAATAAATGTAAAATACATAATAATGAAATACATAGAAATGCTACAGCGATCAGGCAGCTGAATTGGAGATTCAAACACAAAAGACAGATGAGGATTGCTGCTAGTTCAGCCAAAGGTATACCAGTAAGAGGAACAACCAATCCTGATAAATTCATGAGTGAGCATCTCTTCCCTACCTTTCGGGGTAATGCGGCTACAAAGTATGGGAGTAAAAATGAGCCAATAACTCAAAACCTTCTAGAAGGGTCTACAGGTGTCCCTCTTTGTATGGTATATTAAATCGTTTACCTGATGGTATATTAAATGGTTTTAAACTTCTGAAAGTAGTGCCCCATCCCTAATAAGAACATCACCTCTCTAGCAGACCATTTTACTTGGAGTAACAGTGACATCAAAGTGGTTGATGGGAGTCAGGGGCGACTACAGACAGATACAATTAGGCGTGGTTTGTACTGGGCTGAGAATGGCAAAATTACTTGTCTGGTCTCCAAAGGAGCACATTCTGATAAACGTATGATGCAGAGTATTTAACTGAGCAAGTTACTCGTCTCAGAGCCTTTTAGACTCTAACAGAGTTTAAAAAGTGTACAGATCCTCCTGACATATAGGGGGAAAGGTTCTGGCAAGGTTTCCAAACAATTTTCAATTTATTTGATATTAGTTCTTTGTTTACAGGTTTTGCACTTTAAAATGGTATATCATTTAGAGATGTGGACTGTTAAAATGGGTATTTTGCACGCCTTTTACCACCATTGTATGTAGGGTAATTTGCACGCATGCTAAATTTAGGAGGGAATTTAGGGTCTCGAAACATGTGAGCTATGGACTAGATTAAACTTTCCTTGTTATACCTTATTAGGTAATGAAATGTATAAGGGAATTAGTCGCATTCAACAACCACTATAAATTAGATAAATGACAAATAACTAGATTCTTTGTCTTTAATAGATTCTCCACCATTGAAAACAACACAACGTCTAATTCTATCAGCTCACAATTTCTACTGTAAGGAATTATCTTATTAACTTATTGGAGTGATATTATTCTAATGGCTTATTGAAAATAATATCACATGTATTTAGGTACAGCGTTGAAGTGAAATGTTTCAGAAACGGATGAGATTATTTATCAAAATATACCTCGGTCAAGTCGTCTTTGAACACAGACAAAAAATATTACTATTCTAAACATAAGTCTAATCTAACACATATATACATGAGACAGGTTGGTGAGTAGTTACAGAATGTGAAATAACTGATCAGTACAGTGAAGATGAACTCTATGGAGTCTATCGACAATGCCTTAAAAACCATTTATCCTTCTTTGAGTCTACATCGATTTGCTCTCGGATTACCCAAATTATTTGATTAATACACCAGCACTTTGAGCAAAATATTGGAGATGAACTTGCATTCTTTGTGGCATTTCCTTGGTTCTTGGCTCTTGGTCGAAGTCTATTGTCTGTATGAATTAGGTTAATTATGAAGCCAGGCTTTCTCACTCCTTCTCGGGACGTCGAGTCCCGAGCTCCCTTGGATCTCACATGGGAGGACCTGGCCGTCAGCAGAATGAATAGACGAAGCACGTGCAGGCCGAAGAAGAGTAAGGAGATGAAGACGAGGAGCAAGAGGATGAAGAGCAGTTGAAGACCAAGATGGAGACAAGAGAGAGACTTCTTCCTGTTTGGAACTATTTGAACTGAGATTGGCCGCATCCCCCAAAGGTGTCCTGCGGCAATCAGAAGTGAATTTTCAGAGTCACATGGTCAACTGGGCTGTCTTTTCCGACAGTTGAGTTATGGTTCTTTGTTTCAGACTCTTTCCCGCTCAAAAATATTGCATATTTAATCATGAGCTTTCTTGGCACAAGAGGCATTATATTCATTGTCATCAGATTTTTCTTCATACACAAATGTTTACATACTAAACATGACATGTTTTTATGGATGTTATACGTGTAGGTAATAAAACATGAAAATCTCTGGATACAAAATCATATTGGTTTTACACATTATTGTATTTTATCAAGTTAAACCTTATAGTTACCATTCTTATTAGAATGAGATGAATCATACACAATTAAAGATTATATTTATCAATTATAGGTGATTGCACATCGCTACACACATTTTAAAGAGTTCCATCAGTCTATAATCATTCATTTGTCAGGTAAAAAATGTTAGCACAGTTCAAAGTGATTTTCAGCATTATCTAGCAAGGCTAGATTAAGATGAAATGTCTTAGAGTTGTGCAAATCTGATGGTACCAAGACTGGTGTGGGGGTTCTTGTGATGGCCGGTGATTTACGACGTTGAAACATTCCAAACTGAAAGGCTGTTTTTTTTTCTTCTGCATATATAACCTTTCAGTATGTTTTTGCAGATCATGAATTTCATTTTTGTATAAATGTACATGGTACACGAAAATAGAAAAAACATTGTTATGCATTTAGAATTAATGTTAAGTATTGTGATTAAATACACATGTACTAATTTGACTACATGCAACAGGCTGAGCATTTATTTATCTGCTTCACAGATCAGGTCACCACCCAGATTCACTAAAGCTGCATACACATGCAGAATTGTATCTATCTTTGATGTAAGGGTGATAGGCAAGGTTTGTAACAACACCTTGTATAAATTTAGTCTCCTAATTGCACGTTCAACATGTATCCTCACATTTACAATCCTGTGGTTGCATGTGACCTTTTCCTCTGTCAGCTGTGTTTTCTTGGCAAAGTGAGGAATTATTAAGTTGACTTTTCTTTCATACAAGTATCTTATTATAAAACCCCTTTTCACCATCACTTCAACATAGATCAACATTGGATGCACTAATAAAATTGGAAACAGATGTTAAGAAAGCAGTTGTTACGCATGCAGATGAAGGCAGACGTGGAGACAGGATCTAAACGCAGTGTAACTTTATTGAAACGGAGAAAAATGAAACAGACAAAACCAAAACAAAGGAAATACCCGCAATGGGGAAATAAACCAAAAACACGGAAAACATACAAGGAGTTTAACAAGAAGGATAAACATACAAAGACCATGGAAACAGGCGTCCACAAACATCAACGATAGACAAGGGAATGGAGAACAAACAGGGTTTATATACACAGACACACTAATGACTAAATGACATACAGGTGAGAACAATGAAGTGCATGGGCAGTGATGAAGGCAGGGAACTATGGGAAATGTAGTGCATGACAATAGACAAGTGAAACACGGGGCGGACAACAAGGAAAACGTGACATGGAACGTGATCAGTGAAACAGAAAACATGGGACAGACAACAAGGGATCGTGACATAACCCCCCCTCAAAAGGACCGGATTCCAGACGGTCCTAAGAAACAAAAAAATAGCAAAAAATAAACAAATGTTCAAGGAGAGAGGGGCTAGAAAAGGGGGAAAACAGACAGACCAAAGGGGGCACAAGGGACACAGAGACAGACCAAGGAGGCACAAGGGGCAATTAGGCAGTCCATGGGGGCACAAGGAGCAATTAGGCAGTCCACGGGGGCACAAGGGGCGGACAGGCAGACCAGGGAGGCCGAGAGGGCCGACAGGCAGTCCATGGGGATATGAGACGGGGAATGGGTCAGGTGGCCTGGGGGGCGTCCACCAGGTAGGGATAGGTTTAGGAGGCCAGGGAAGTGTCGACCGGGCAGGGACAGGTTTAGGTGGTCTGGGAGGCGTTGACCGGGCGGGGACAGGTTTAGGAGGCCAGGGAGGTGTGGACCGGGCAGGGACAGGTTTAGGGAGCCTGGAAGGAGGAGTGGCCACTGGGGGAGCCGCGTGAGGCGGAGCCAAGGAGGACTTGTGAGCCGTGGGGAGCTCTGGAGGCTCAGGAGACAGAGCCGTGGGGAGCTCTGGAGGCTCAGGAGACAGAGCAGAGGGAGGCTCGGGAGGCGGAGCCGTAGGAGGCTCAGGAGGCAGAGCAGAGGGAGGCTCGGGAGGCGGAGCCGTAGGAGGCACGGGGGCGGAGCCCTGGGTGGCTCGAGAGACTCGAGAGGCGGAGCCCTTGGAGAATCGGGAGGTGGAGCCGTAGGAGGCTCGGGAGGCGGAGCCGTAGGAGACTCAGGAGGCAGAGCCGTAGGAGGCTCGGGAGGCGGAGCCTTGGGAGGCCCGAGAGGCGGAGCCTTGGGAGGCCCGAGAGGCGGAGCCCTGGGAGGCCTGAGAGGCGGAGCCCTGGGAGGCTCGAGAGGCGGAGCCCAGGAAGGCTCGAGAGGCGGAGCCCTGGGTGGCTCGAGAGACTCGAGAGGTGGAGCCTTGGGTGGCTTGAGAGGCGGAGGCTTGGGAGGCTCGGGAGGCGGAGCCCTGGGAGGCTCGGGAGACTCGAGAGGAAGAGCCCTGGGAGGCTCGAGAGACTTGAGAGGCGGAGCCCTGGGAGGCTCGGGAGGCGGAGCCCTGGAAGACGAGAGACTTGAGAGGCGGAGCCCTGGGAGGCTCGGGAGGCAGAGCCCTGGAAGACGAGAGACTTGAGAGGCGGAGCCCTGGGAGGCCCAAGAGGAGCCCTGGGAGGCTCGAGAGGCGGAGCCCTGGGAGGCTCGAGAGGAGGAGCCCTGGGAGGCTCGAGAGGAGGAGCCCTGGGAGGCGGAGCCCTGGGAGGCTCGGGAGGTGAAGCCCTAGAAGGCTCGTGGGGCGCTGGCTCTGGGACGGTCATGGCTACTGCCGCTGGCTCAGGGATGGTCGAGGCTACAGGCGCTGGCTCAGGGACGGTCGAGGCTACAGGCGCTGGCTCAGGGACGGTCGAGGCTACAGGCGCTGGCTCAGGGACGGTCGAGGCTACAGGCGCTGGCTCAGGGACGGTCGAGGCTACAGGCGCTGGCTTGCTGACCGGGGCAGGCGTGAGCCAGGAGGCGGAAGCCCGTCTTCTCTTCCTCCTCCGGGCAGATTAAGTGGACCGTGCAGGCTCATGGAAAACGACTGGTGTGGGGGTTTGCTCGCTGGCAGGTGGGGCAGGCGTGATGGGAAGAGCCATGGGCGAGTGGGAAGTCACCACTGCGGGAGGTAAGGTTGGGTCCTCCTCTGCCACGCCCACAATGAGTCCAGCCGCGCGTCGCCGGGGGCAGCCGCTCCTTCAGCGTCGCGTTCAAATTGCTCCTAAAGAAGACCACCAGGGCTGAATACGGGAAGTCCGAGACGTGTGCCAGCTCAAGGAAGTCCTGGATGTGGTCTTCAACCGGTCGGTCCCCTTGCTTTAAACAAAGCAGCTGATAGTTGGCCTGTTGGACCGCTGGATCCATTGGGTCGTTCGTTCTGTTACGCATGCAGATGAAGGCAGACATGGAGACAAGATCTAAACGCAGTGTAACTTTATTGAAACGGAGAAAACTGAAACAGACAAAACCAAAACAAAGGAAATACCCGCAATGGGGAAATAAACCAAAAACACGGAAAACATACGAGGAGTTTAACAAGAAGGATAAACATACAAAGCCCATGGAAACAGGCGTCCACAAACATCAACAATAGATAAGGGAATGGAGAACAAACAGGGTTTATATACACAGACACACTAATGACTAAACGACATACAGGTGAGAACAATGAAGTGCATGGGCAGTGATGAAGGCAGGGAACTATGGGAAATGACAATAGACAAGTGAAACACGGGGCGGACAACAAGGAAAACGTGACATGGAACGTGATCAGTGAAACAGAAAACACGGGACAGACAACAAGGGATCGTGACAGCAGTAGCAATGAAAGAGGGGTTAGTGGCAGTTTATTTTGATATTGAGAAGTCACATGACATGATGTGGAAAGAAGGTTTATTATTAAAATTGAAGAAAATTGGAAAAGAGGGAAGAATCTATAATTGGGTTTAAGTTTTTTATTCGAAAGAACAATCCAAGTTTGAGTATGTAATGAATTGTCTCTGTAAGAGTGGAGAACGGAACACCTCGGGGAAGGGTGATAAGCCCTATATTATGTAATATTATGATTAATGACATATTTGAAGGAGTGTCATCAGGAATTAACATGGCTTTATATGCGGACGATGGAATAATGTGGAAAAGATGGAGGAATATATATACTTTAATATGGAGAGAATTCAAGAAGCAATAGGAAAAGTTGAAAAATGGTCTCTACAATGGGGGTTAAAATTTTCAATATCCAAAACATGTTATCGGATATTTACAAAGAAAAAATTAAAGAGAACAAACAACTTAAATTATATGGGACATTGTTAGAAAAAGTATCTAAGTTTAAATATCTGAATGCGTTTTGATGAAAGGTTAACTTGGAAAGATCATATAGATTATATTATAAGAAATGTATTAAAGTATTAAACTTAATGAGAGGGGTTACAGGACAAGACTGGGGTGCAGACAAACAATCATTAAAAGCTATATATGTTGGACTTATGTGATCAGTATTAGACTATGGTTGTATTGTATATGAATCTACATCTGCAACTATGCTAAATAAACTTGATGTCATGCAAGCTAAAGCATTAAGACTCATTTTACCAATTGCAGCATTACAGGTGGAAACATCAGAAATACCACTGTAAGAAGAGATAAACTAGCTATGGCATACTGGATTAATCTTCAGGGACAAAACAATGATCATCCAGTAAGGGGAGTAATTGCTGAAAGTTGGGAAACAATAAATACACCATGTGGACTGCACGCAGAGCTTTAGATATTCTGAGCAGCCCTTTGTCTGCTTTGGTGGACAGTGGAAAGGAACTCTGTTTCCAAACAGAGGCTTTCCCACTGGATCGTTGATGCCATCGCATTGACCTATCACAAGCAGGTCGTGCCTGCCCCCTTGCGGGTTCGAGCACACTCGAAAAGAAGTGTGGCATCCTTGTGGGCACTGGCCAACGGTACCTCCCTAGCAACACATGTGCAGAGCAACGGGCTGGGCAACACCCAATACCTTTATGAGATTTTACAATCTCAGGGTTGAGTCGGTCTCATCCCGTGTTCTCTCAGGTCCGAGCACGTAGAACTCTGGAATGCAGAACGTCTGACCGGGTGTTCCACTTGCACATAGCGCCTTTCCCCTCCACTGAGGTGATCACGTGCACTCTTTTCCCCCAAGAGAGTACACTAGATTCGCGCTCATTGGATGTTCTTTCTCCCAAGCCCTCTGGTCCGCAAATTCAGCTGAGGAATTCCCCGACCAGACCAACTACGGGTACAAAAATTACTCTGTACTGGAATAGGTGCTCCACAGGATGGGCCCTAGTGGATTAATCCCCCTGTGTGTATTTTCTGTGGTACGGTCCCCCTACGGGCGGACCCGCATCTCCCTTGGGCAGTCCACGCTGCCTCCAGTTGCCATGTTTGTTGCAGCTCCTCCCTCTCAGCAGGTAGGATCTACCACCGTGCCATTTCCACATGTGGCCTGAAAACCCATGTGATGTATTTCGCCACTCTTTACCTCCCCCCAGCCTGGGCAGGTGGTGGTCTCCATGGGTTTTTTTCCCCCTGAAAGAATAGGAGTTTGAAAAGAAAGCCTTCCCTGATGCCTGTGATAGCGTTAAGAAGTGAACGACAGTTGTCTAGGTTGCTATTGTAACCTCTGTTCCCTGATGGAGGGAACGAGACGTTGTGCCCCCTGGCCACGACGCTGAACCGAGCTACTGCTATGGCCGAACCTTATTCTCGGCTCCTCGGTGCAAAACCTGAATGGACAGATCCATGATTCCCTCCTTTTATACCCGTCTGTCCGGGGGAGGGTCATGCAAATTCTGTCTGCCAATTTCTCAAGTTCAGAGGTATCTGAAGCCTTCAAAGAAGTCCCCTAGTGTCGCTTCACTCAACACAACATCTTGTTCCCTCCATCAGGGAACGGAGATTAGAACAGTAACCTAGAAGTTTTTGGGAGTATAATTGTCCATAAAAGTTTGCAAAGAAGTTAGCAATAGGTTTGTAATCTGTTGTGAGAGAGTTATTAATATTAAGTTTATTTATAGAGGAATTCTCAGCCTTTCTCTTATCTAGATTAAAGAAATATTTAGAATTTTTCTCCCCCTCCTCCAACCATTTTCTTCTTGATATTATAAATGCCCCTTTTGCTTTATGTTACATTTACATTTATGCATTTGGCAGACGGTTTTATCCAAAGCGACTTACAGAGCCCTTATTACAGAGACAATCCCCCTGGAGCAACCTGGAGTAAAGTGCCTTGCTCAAGGACACAATGGTGGTGGCTGTGGGGCTCAAACCAGCATCCTTCTGATTACCAGATTACCAGTTATGTGCTTAGACCACTACACCACCACCACTCCATGTTCATAAATATGATCTAACTCAAATTGTAATTTGGTTAATAGATTTTTATTCCTATCACATATAGTTTGCTTTTCATTAAAAAAAAAATAATACAAAAAAATTCTTTCCTAATCTTAGCTAACTCCTTTCACCCTTCTAATAGCTAATTTTCTAATGTAATATTTCATAATTTCCCAATGTTTTCCAAAGAGATTAGAAACGTTGGCTTTTCTATAACAGCTCTTTATAATAAGTTTAGCATTGTTTCTAAAGTGATCATCTTCGAGGAGCGCATTATTTAATTTCCAGTAATTAAAACCAGATCTCCTATTCCCATGTCCACCAAGTGAACTTCTAATTACATTATGATGTGGTCACTAAGTACAGAGGGTATCATGTACATTTCTTTAATTTGTTTCCCATGTTCTTGTGAAACCAACCAAAAATAGAGCCTAGAAGTGAGGAAAAAGCTGGATACTTGAAAAACTCCACATGCTAAGGCCGAACTAAACCATTAATACGCTTTTGTTTACTTCCTCATTCATGGATCGACCAGTCACTCCATTCTTGTCTTGCCATTGGATCATGTCTTCCAATAGTTATCAGTGATTGGCTAGCGCAGCTGTCATTCAAATTGTGGCGCTTTGAATGCGCGGTCGTTCAGTAATACTAAGTTCTCTCACACTGTTCTTTAAGGAAGCGGAGAGTAATGGCGGACTGGAGAGAGTACTATCAAAACGAAGGTGATGAGGCTGAGCAGGACGAAGAAGAATCTGGAGGTTAGCACTGCCAACTGCTTTAATTATAATATAAAATAATACATGCACATTTTGCCTTCTGTTAATCATATGATGAATTAATGTCTGATTAAACTTGCATTCTGTACTTTTAAACTTGTTAGGTGATTACAAGTTCAGTGGCCGTGACAGCCTGGTGTTTTTGGTTGATGCGTCCAAAGAGATGTTTACCAAGGGTGAGGATGGAGAGCCATCAAATTTTGAAATGACCATGCATGTAAGTATAAGAATTCTAGCTGTAACAAGATTCATTAATTCACATGTCTTATTTTCACAGTGTTTTCATACATTCTTTTCCAGTGTTTTTCGTTTATTTATTTACTTCATTTTGTGGTATGAAGTTGAAATACATTTTTTCTACTTAGCAATACAGTGATTGAATTCATGTAGAAAATAAGTAAGTTTGTCCATTTTAACAAATTCTGTAAATTACAACCCACTATAAATAAATAATTTAAAGTTCACCCAAAATAAAACATTCTCTCATCATTTATTCACCCTCATGATATTCCAGATGTGTATGACTTTCTTCTGCTGAACACAAATTAAGATTTTAAAATAATATTTAATCTCTGTAGGTCCATACAATGCAAGTGAATGGTGGCCAGAACTTTGAAGCTCTAACAAGCACAAAAAGAAAAGAAAAAATGAATCCATAAGACCTAAGTGGTTAAATCCATACCTTCAGAAGTGATATGATAGGTGTGGGTGAGAAACAAATCAATATTTAAGTCCTTTTTAGCTATCAATCTCCACTTTCACTTCTACATTCTTTTTGTTTTTGGCAATTCACATTCATTATGCATATCGCCACCTACTGGACAGGAAGGAGAATTTAAAGTAAAAAGGACTTAAATATTGATCTGTTTCTCACCCATATCATATCACTTCTTTTTGGAGCTTCAATGATTTGGCCACCATTCACTTGCATTGTATGGACCTACAGAGCTGTGATATTCTTCTAAAAGTATTTGTGTTCAGAAGAAGAAAGTAAGTCATACATACAGTTGAAGTCAGAAGTTTACATACACTTAGGTTGAAGTCATTATAACTAATTTTTTTAACTTCTCCACAGATTTCATATTAGTAGGTTATTGTTTTGGCAAGTTGTTTAGGACATTTACATTGTGATTGACATGAGTAATTTTTCCAACAATTGTTTACAGACAGATTGTTTCATTTTTAATTGACTATATCACAATTCCAGTGTGTCAGAAGTTTACATACACTAAGTTAACTGTGCCTTTAAGCAGCTTGGAAAATTCCAGAAAATGATGTCAAGCCTTTAGACAACTAGCCAATTAGCTTCTCATTGGAGGTGAACTAAATTGGAGGTGTACCTGTGGATGTATTTTAAAACCTACCTTCAAACTCAGTACCTCTTTGCTTGACAACATTACTCATTCTTAAAATAGCAATCCTAAATAATCTATGACAGGGAATGTTTTCTATGATTAAATGTCAGGAATTGTGAAAAACAATTATTTTGTATTTTGCTAAGCTGTATGTTAATGTCTGACTTCAACTGTATCTGGGATGTCATGACAATGAGTAAAGGATGAGAACATTTAAAATTTTGGGGGAAACTGTCGCTTTAAAAATTAATTAAAATGAAAAGGTTTAATGGGACAGGTAGAGTATTTTAAACAATTTGTGGTGTGCCTATTTAACATTAATCTCCCTTGTATTTAGTGTGTGCGCAGTGTGTACACTAGTAAGATCATAAGCAGTGACAAAGACATGGTTGCTTTGGTATTCTACGGGACTGAGCAGAGCAAGAACCCCAGCAACTCCTTCAAGCATGTGTATGTCTACCATGACTTGGATTCACCTGGTGGGTAACTAGCCCTTCATGCTTTCAGATGTGTTTGGGTGATCCATCTCATTACTTTGTGATTCCCTTCCCAGGAGCTCAGCGTGTGCAGGATATTGATAAACTGGGTGAAAAAGGAGCTCAGTTTGCTGCAGAGATCATGGGCAGTGGGCATACTTCCCTCGGAGAGGCTCTTTGGTGCTGTTCCAACCTTTACAGTGACATCAAGCTGCGACTGTCACATAAACGCCTCATGATCTTCACTTGTAGGGACAACCCTCATGGAGGAGACAGTGCAAAAGACAGTCAGGCTCGTACGAAGGCTGCTGACCTTAAAGAGACAGGTAGGCTCAACAGAAGTGAAAAGTGACAAGAATTATTTGGTGACATTCATTGGACATTGTGTAGCCTCTGCTCTTGCATATGATCGGACCTACTGTTTGATTCTCAGGTGTGGTTATAGACTTGATGCACCTTAAAAAGCCTGGAGGATTTGATGTTTCCTTGTTCTTCTGTGATATTGTAAGCCCTCCTGAGGATGAGAGCGAGCTTGGTCTCCAGCTTGAGCCCTGTGGGAAACTTGAGGACTTGCAGAAGAGAGTCAGAGCTAAAGAGTTGAAGAAGAGGGCTCAGAGCAGGTAAATGGAGTAAAGATCGACCGATATGTCGGATCTACTGATTAATCGGGGCTAATAGAGTATTTCTCTGTGGCCGGCGCTGGAGGGTTGTACAGTCTGAACACCTTGGTCCAACAATATAATGGTGCCCTTTAGAGGTTAAATAAAAAACAAACACTGACTTTGTGTGGCGTTAGTTGTGCAATGGTGTCTAGGCTATTTATGCAGATGGGTGCTTCAAACGGGGGTTTAAAACATTGACACAGAAAAGTCTAGGTATATATACAATACACGTAGTTATTATTATTGTCATGGTACAATAGAGCAGTCATTTAAGACAACCAAAGGTGGTTTGATAATTAATTTGTTTATAACTAATCGCTGCACTGGAGAAATTCAATGCCGACATGGTCGGTTAGAACAATGTTAAGTCAAAAGTGGAAGCTGCTTACCTTTCCTCTTAATACATTGTTTTGAATTTTATTTAAAAGTCAATCATGAATTCATGCAGATCTGTTGTTTTTTTTATAATATTTTTTTGTTGTTGTTGTTTTTTTTTTCTACGGGGTTGAGGGGCATCCGATTTGTTCCAGTCAGATTATATACATGAGCGTTTCAAAGAGGTTTTGTTTCTAAGTGAATTTATTTGTTAATTATCAGTAGTAAATCAATCATTAATGCCAATCTTATATGAAAATGCTGCTGGAGTTTTTGGTTTTGCTCTGTCGTTCGGCTGCTTCGGAAGACCAAGTGCGAGCACGGTTCATTGTGTTTTTGACTATAAAGTTCCCCAAACATTTCTCTCGTCTGACAAAATGAACTTCTTTCCATACTTCCTAATTTTATGATGTAGTTATGTACAAAAAACTTAATGTTAAAATCTGTCTGAAATAAATTCTGATGAGAGGGCACATTGTTATATAATATAGTGTGTTTATGTGAGGGCATATATAATGCCACTAAGTGGCCAAGCCCCGCAACTTTATCTACACGTTGTGCTCGGCAAGTCCTCACAACGATATCACAATTGCAATGGTTCGCCTTATGGCCTGTTCCCATTTTGAAAAAAAGTTCTGAAAATACTTTAGCAAATTGCTTCTAGGCCGTTCGTCCTATTGGAACAAAACCACCTCCAGTAAAATTGCTCTAAGCAAGTTCAAGGAACATGGCAAAATTTCGATTGTAATTGCCAAAAACAGGCAGACGAAATTAAAAGTTGTCTCCCCTTTTACTTAACTCTTAAACGGAATGAGATATTGTCACCAAATTTGACAAACTTATATAAGTGCTCAATCTGAGAACGTGTAGGTAAAGTTGTGGGGCTTGGCCACTTGGTGGCATTATAACAGGAAACAACGTGAAAGTGGCTCTAACTACGGAGCCATTGGTCCGATTGACTTCAAAATTTACATGCAGTGTCTTTGTCAGACTTGCCATCACTGACCATGAGCACATACCTTGAGATACATACGACCCGACCACTAGCTGTTAGCTATTCGTTCATTGTGCTGCATAAAGCAGTTGTTGCATGGTGCTTCTGTAGTAACTTTTTTTTTTTTTCCCACACTGTTGGTAGGTCCTGTGGTAGCCGTGTCTCATCTGTGCGACCAACAGCTGAGACACTTCCTGAAAGGTTATTTTCATTTCATTCACCTCTATCGAGAGGAACGTCTGGACCTCGTTTATTGACCACGGCGGGGTTTTGCGCACAGCCATTTCTTTTCACAATTCGAAAGTTGCGTGAACAAATGATACTGCTATCGCTGTAGCTAACATTAAAACTGGCGGGTTGATGTCCTGTGTCAAATCCAGTGAGGCTGGTAGTGACGATTCTCTCTGACCAGTCAGTGATCTCTGGGTTTTGATGTCACATTTATTATCGGCTCGGCTCACTTTGAACCTCGACCGAGGTGGTACTAAAAAAAATACCAGGTACTATCCACAGTGGAAAACACCCAAAAAGCGAGCAGAGTCAAGTCGAGTTGTACCGTGCTGTGGAAAAGCCCCATATGTGACTATTTCCCACATCGATGACCACCCCATCGACCAAAACAGTCTTGGGCAAAACTAAACAACGTCACACACAAAACTCTGAACCTTAACCCAGAGTTCAAGCTGCCGATGATGGGCTTGACCCCGGCATTGCTGTTTGCGGAACTTTGCTGCCAACATGGCCAATTCAGCTATTAGACAAGGTTAACAAAGGCCGATCGGAATGAAACATGGTGGACATATTTGACTCTTTGCATGAGAGGTTTTTTCTGAGGCTATATCTTTTCAACACTTTGGTTAATCGACATGAAACTTTTTATTGTGCCAATACAACCACTGCCTGGCAATACAATATCAATTTGGACGCATTACCACCTATTGGTCAAAACTGAAATGAAATTGTATTACAAGTAATTCGGTTCATGGATTATTATCCGTTTTGAATATAGCATTCAAGTGTTGATTTTCAGCAGTCACATTTTCTGCCATTGGTCTGTTTGGCCCCGGAATTGCTGCTTGCAGCTATATTTATTATTATTATTCTTTTTCTGCCCTAAAAGCGAATGGGCAGCAAAGACCGCAAGTCCTAGAGACACCAAACTTGGCAAGATGGTCCCAAATCCCAACCACTACTCAGGCGCCTACATGCACACCCATCCGACTCTAGGTGTTGCTATAGTAAGCACCTTTACGTTTTGGCTCATATCTCTGCAGCCGTGAGGGCTAGAATCAAAATATATTTTCGAATTTGTCCTAGGCCATTTTTTTTCGATTCGCACAAAAATTGTTTTACATTATCTACAGACCCTCTAGACAAAAAGTTTTCAAAAGGATTTTGATATTTCAAATCGTTCTGAAGATGTAATCAAATAAGTTTTGGGCTGTGACTCATAATAACTAATTGGCCTTGTATCTCGTGAGTGCAAAACTTAAAAAAAAAAAAACATTGAAAAGGGAACATTCTGAGGCCACATGAAAATTACATACAGTTGGCAAAGCTATAACAGAAGAAATGGCTATTTTTACAACTGCATTTTTAAACTATTAGAAATATGGAGATAAATAGGTTGTTTCACTGTTTGTCCACCAGAGGGAGCCACACAACAAAAAATCTCTTCAAAGAAAACTAATGAAAACACAAAATCAAAGGCTGATGTACAGGATTAATTTTATATATAGATGTGGGGGAATTTAATAATTACCAGAGCTTCAGTAATTTTAATTCCTTGTCATGTCAGTAATTTTCTTCAGACTTTTTACAGTGTGCACGTTCCCACACTGGTCTTTATTTTTTTTTCAATACAGCGTGTTTTATCTACTATAAACAACCTGTAATAATATGCCTTGGTGATATTAATAGTCTGCGAATGTACACATTGGTAAAAAGCACTTTCAAGCGATTGTTGGTTAACAAGACACCAGAAAATGTGAGCCACATTTTATGCTGCTGAGTTCACTCCAAGAACCTACGTAATATTTTAATTGGGCTCTCTGCGTCCTTTTTTAAAACTGTTTGTATCCATATGTCCAAAGTTCATAATTGTTGATTCTTCCCAGAATAAAATGTAATATGTTAATTTTGTGATTGTAGACTGTGTGTATCAACCACATGCCATTCGGCTCCTAATGAAACCATCACGAAATTCATTCACAAACTCACGCACATAGGCATTGTAACGGGAGAGTTTATTAATTTGTCAACAAACAGCATGAACGTTGAGCTTGCGCATATAATTGCACTAATTTGCACAACAGGGTAAACAGCTGAAAATAATGAGACAGCGGTTCGGGAGACGTGGGTGATGTTTTTATTTTCTAATTGTTTTCATTAGGCTACTATGTATCATTGTATATAAAACAGGGCTCGGGACACTTGTCCGGGACAAGTGCATTTTTAAAGGGGCAGGTGAAGGAGAATTTTCAATGTCCGATCGGACAAGCAGCCTGTTTAAAATATCAATAGCAAAAAATTGCTTGCTATATTTGTGATATAGCAAAGGCCTGTATCATTTAATATAAAATGAGCATGAAATTTGGCAGGGGGTTGCACAATTATTTCCTGCTTTCTTATATTACATTCACACCGCAGCTGAATGTGGCTGAATTGATTGATTGTGTGAAAAATGGAATTCATTTGTAATTGAAAATAAATTGGAAACATATCTGATTTTTTTTACAAAGTGAACAGCCAGGTCAGATTTAAAGTGACTTTTACACGTATTTACCTCAACATTCATCAATCGCATGCTTGATTTCCAGTGTATATAAGCCTGTTATATTTTTTAACTTTTAACTGTGAGTCATATCTGTCTAGTTAATGCATTCAGTTTCTTTTTAACGCAGATTTGAAGCACTGAACAGCACCAGCTACAGCAACACAACAACAAATGTAATATGCTCCATCATTTGAGTGAGAAGTAGATTTATGAGAAACACGATTTTAGATTCAGCTTTCAATTTTTCACTTTTATCACAAAATTCAAACAATAAATGTTTTATTCATGCTCTTAAGTGTGTGCAGATAATGATGAGACCAGATGTCGGTTTCTAATCTCAAATTTGGCTTGTTTATTGGCTGTTGCGGATCTGTGTAGATTTCTATTCCTATATCGTCCCATGAACAGTCTGAAGTTACATGCAGACTGATAACAAGCTAAACAAAAGTAGAAAGCGAATGGCTATGGCAAGCCATCTGTTGGCAACATCATTTTACAAAATACTAATTTTGAAATTAATATGAACATGAATTACATTGTAAAAATAAAGAAAAGTAAATAAATTAAAAGTAATACAAAATAAAAATGTTTCTACACTTTTAGGATATCAAATATTATAGTGAAATTAGCTTAATATTAATATGCTCAGAAAAATTAAAATTATTGAAGATTAATTTTAATATCTCTACATAGCTAATGGTAAAACTATACACAGTTTACATGCAGTTTGGATCAAAACACATTTATATTTGTGATCTCCGCGATGGTCCTTTTTAATTCCATAAACTTCAGTTTACTTGGGCGGTGGGGGTTCCGGTGTTCTGCGTGCTTCTATGATGTCATCATCATAGCAATATAATATTGCATATCCAGAGGTGTAGAATCTGGGGGGAGGTAACCCCCCAATAAACAAAACATGCAAGTTAACCCCCCCAGTTCTCTGCCCCACGTGCATGTATCTCTATCTTACAAAATGTAACAGATTTTTCAGTTAAATTATTTCAGACTTTTAAAAGAAATATTCAAGGCTTGTTTTAAATACATATTTCAGTATTTTGCACACATTACGGGTTAACAAATTACATTTTGGTGCCCAATTCATTTTTCAACAAATTTAGTTAAGGCAGGATCTATTATATCAATTCGTATTATTTGGCATCCACTGGATCATTTCTGTCAATTCTGATTATTTTAGTCATCTCTCTTGTGCTTGGACCCCGATGATTGCCGCTTGTGGCTATATTTAGGGGGCCAAGCAGCAAAGCTATAAATGCACACACACACACAGCAACACAGAAACCCATGCAACAGATCCACACACAGCAACACAGAAACCCATGCAACAGATCCACACACACACACGGCAATTCAGAAATGCATGCAACAGATCCACATGCATGCTCAATCCACAAATGCCCGCAACAGATCTACGCCCTCAGCAATTCACAAATGCCCTTTTAACAGATCCACATTTGCGCTCAATTCACAAGTGCATGCAACAGATCCACACACACACGCGCAGCAATTTGCAAATACACACAACAGATCCACACCTTTGCTCAATTCACAAATGCACATAGCTTTACAATGATTTATTTGCTCACAGTACAGTCCACAAATGCACACAAAAATGCTGAGAGTTTTTCCATTGGTATTCTGCCTTGAGGATGCTCTTGAATGTGCTTTTGCATTTTTGGATAGTTTTGACACTCTTGTTCCACAAACTTGATTCAGCTTGCTCATTTTTGTGATTCAAGGCTGTACACAAATGCAAAACCACATTTGTGGGCATCTTTATGGCAGAATACCGATATAAAAAAAGTCTCTGCATTTATGGGTGCATTCATGGACTGCACTGTGAACAATGAAATCATTGTATAGCTTACAATTGTGCAATCTGATGCGAGCATTTGTGAACATTTGTGTGTGAGACGTTTTAATACTGTATTATCTCTATAATGTCACACCCAAACAGCTGTCCATCGCATCCACAGGATCTTTTCTGACAAATGTGATTATTTTGGTCATCTTGCAATATGTGTTTGGCCTCCGACAATTGTTGCTTGCAGCTATTTTATTTAAGGTTTTTGGGAGCTTTCGGGCACTAAACATGCCAAAAACTCATGAAATGTTGCAAACGTCTCTAAGTTGTTGGCCTTTAGGGCTTGGTAAAAGTTCATTCATGGCATCTAGAGTGAGCTCTCTAGCGCCACCTAAAAGATGGGCATGTTCGGGGGGCTCTGTAGCACATCCCTTTTGAGCTATAGTCACCAAACTTTGTTCATATACACTGGCAGCCAAAGGTTTGGAATATTGTACAGAGTTTGCTCTTATGGAAAGAAATTGGAACTTTTATTCACCAAAGTGGCATTCAACTGATCACAATATATCATCAGGACATTAATAACATGAAAAATTACTATTACAATTTGAAAATAATATTTAGAACTTCTTAAACTACTTCAAAGATTTCTCATAAAAAAAATCCTCCACGTGCAGCAATGACATCTTTGCAGATCCTTGCCATTCTAGCTGTCAGTTTGTCCAGATACTCAGGTGACATTTCACCCCACACTTCCTGTAGCACTTTCCATAGATGTGGCTGTCTTGTCGGGCACTTCCACGCACCTTACAGTCTATTTGATCCCACAAAATCTCAATGGGTTTAAGATGGTAAATGGTCTGCATGTATATAGTGCCTTTTTAACCTTAGCGGTATTCAAATTGCTTTACGCTGCGTCTCATTCACACACCAGTGACGGCAGAGCAACCATGCAAGGTGCTAACCTGCCATTGGGAGCAACTTGGGGTTCAGTGTCTTGCCCAAGGACACTTCGGCATGAAGGCCAACAACTCTGAGATTTCATGAGTTTTTGGCATGTTTAGTGCCCAAAAGCTCCCAAAAACCTTAAAACAATTAATAAAAAATAGCTGCAAGCAACAATTGTCGGAGGGCAAACACATATATTACTATTATAGTATATTATTAATTGTGTGAATGAAAAGTGAGCTGATATCTTTCAACTAAATTGAACAAAATAAAAGATCTGAATCTTTTAAAGTCTAGATACAAGTTGAAAAAAAAAAAATTATAATTAATAAAACGGCTTCTTTTCTACTGATGACTTATACTGGAATTACTGTTAATTTTGCTGCTACATTATCCAGTAGACTAGTTAACTAAGTTTTTCTTAATAAGCTATAAATTATATTGAAATAATGTGTAGTTAGAGGTTTGTGTTTCTCTACATATTAAAGAGCACACCCAATTAACTCCACACAATAATGTAAAGATATTCTAAACTGATTATGCAAAAAAACAACACTGGTATCGGATGGGGATTGGCCGATACTGAGATTTCCGATATCGGAATCGGATCGGAAGAGAAAAAGTGGTATTGGTGCATCCCTAATCCTTTGTCTTGGAAGACTGTAGTGTACACCTTTTGTATGAAATCTTCAGTTTTTTGGCAATTTCAAGCATTGTATAGCCTTCATTCCTCAAAACAAGGATTGACTGATGAGTTTCTCGAGAAAGCTGTTTTTACATTTTTGACCTAATATTGACATGCCAGTCTATTGCATACTGTGGCAACTCCAAAACAAATACAAAGACAATGTTAAGCTTTATTTAATGAACCAAATAGCTTTCAGCAGTGTTTGATATAATGGAAAGGTGAATTTCTAGTACCAGATTAGCAATTTAGCATTATTTCTCAAGGATAAGTTGTTGGAGTGATGGCTGCTGGAAATGGGGCCTGTCTAGATTTGATCAGAAAATACTTTTTTTAAATAGTGAGGGTTCTGTTTTTTACTTCAGTAATGTCCTAACTATACTTCAGGACTAATCAGTAGAATGCCACTTTGGTGAATAAAATTTTTTGGGGGAGACACTCTCTGTGGGATAGTTTTTTCTTCGGAGTGGCTCTTACTCAATATGTTACACCTTACTGACACTTATTATTTTGCTTCTTGTGTTTTTCTTATATCATGTAGCACAAAGATTTAGTCATAGTTATATTGTTTGGTAACTCTTTGTTTTCCTTCATAATCCCTAGACTTATATTTATTAATTATTGGTTGTTGTGGTATTTGTTTTATTAAAATAAAACCATTTGTATTGATTAGACTTTGTTGTCTGATCCCTCTTATATTACGGCTTGAAACGAGCTGGTCGTGACTGGTACTAAATGTGGGCGACATCATGACATTGACGATGCTAAATTGCAAACTGATTTTTATATATCGAAGTTGCCATGGTGATGTGATAAAATAACAGCAAAAACTGTGTCTTGTCAATCACATGATGCACGCAGACGTTATATCAAAATTGAGCCATATGTTTGGCCTTGTGGGCTGATCACGTTGATGTGGCTGTTGTGGGTCACATTCATAGTGCCACCAACTGGCAGAAGAAAATTGGTACATAGTTCTATTCAAGCGGACAATTCTATTCTGTCATAATTATAGTTATTAGCTTTGCCCAACAGTAAGTCTGCAATTTATATTTTTTTTATATTGCAGTCTCTGAACTTTTAAATACTCAAAATATATATATATATATATATATATAAGATACTCCATCTCTTCTTCCTGAGACGGCTGAGGAAGTTTGGAATGAATCACCACATTCTCACACGTATCTACACCAGCACTGTAGAGAGCATCCTGACAGGCTGCATCACCCCCTGGTACAGCATCAGCACCGCGCTCCACCGCAAAGCCCTCAAAGTGTGGCGTGAACTGTCAGACACATCATCGAAGGTGAGCTTCCTTCCCTCCATGACATCTATACCAGGCGGTGTGTGAAAAAAGCTTGGAGGATTATCAGAGAATCCAGCCACCCGAGCCATGGGCTGCTCCCACTTCTACCATCAGGCAGGCGGTATTGCAGCATCAGGACCCACACCGGCCTACTTTGACAGCTTCTTTCCCCAAGCAATCAGACTTTTGAACTCTTGATCTCTCACAATTCATATATCAGCACAGCAATTTATTAGCTTCAGACTGGGCCCTCATTTTATACTTAATAACACATTGGCAACTTCATATTATTTCCACTGATTACAATATAGTGTATCGTATATGATTTTTATTGTATTGTATATGAATGTCTCACATTTTTATATTGTATATTATTAGGTATATATTGTGTTGTGTAACAAGATGTGTAAATTGTGTTAAGTAAATCAGGTGTTTATTGTAATTGTTATACTGCTATGTTGCTTGAAACCACACTCAAGACTTTCACCCACTGTTGCACTTGTGTATATGGTTGTGACAGTAAAGAGATTTGATTTGATCTCAGGGGACTTCATTAGACTGTCACCACATTTAGACAACATTATGCCAAGACATTGAAAATGCTAAATCGTGAACAGATTTTTTTAATATGATTTTTCAATGGTGTTGCCATGGTGGGGCATTAAATTAATGGTGGAAAATAGGAAACAGGAAGTGTCTCATAGTTTATGTGTGATTTTAGATAAAAATTGAGATGTATGTTTAGTCTTGGAGGCAAATCACATGGATGTGACTATTTTGGGTTACGGTCATAGCACCACCACCTGGCAGCAGGAAGTATTGCTCTTACAATAGACTTTATATTTACCCAAATTGCTTCAAAATTGTTTAGAATAATGTCAAATCCCAAATGCATGTCTCCACCTTGCATTGTTTTCCAAAAAGCCTCTGGTGGAAATGGAGCTTGGGCCCGTCGTCGCTGCTTGCAGCTATATATATTATTTTTTGTTTGTTTTTTACTATTGGCCAATTACTTGATTATCTGTCCTCCCTACCTCCTTAGTTATCAATATCGACAACCTCAAGTTTTCATGGCTGTCAAATGCAGAAAATTAGTTAAAGTATTTTTAGTGTTGGAATTTGGTTGGTTTTTAGCAAAGCTTCTCTTTTTCTTGACCATTTTAAACATAGTAACATCGTACTATTTAACAGTTTCTTTGACAAAATAGTTCCAGAATACAATCCTTTCATTGAACTGTTTGTTTTCACTGTTTCCAAGGTTAACATTCTCTCTTGGAGAAGGTGTCAATGTAGCAGTTGGTGTATATGTGTTGGCCCGGACTGCCACCAAACCTACCGCTGTTAGACTTTCCAGAGATACTAACGAACCAGTTCGCACTAAAACCCGTCTCTTTCACACCCACAATGGCAGCCTACTTTTGCCAAGTGATACAAAGAGGGCACAGGTAAAGGCACTTTTGTATGTCACCTGAAATCAAAATCGAGCTTATATTTTTGTTACAATATCAACTACTATTTATGTCACTTTAATTTGAAATTGTCTAACTCTGTCTTTTTATACTTAACCTTCTTATAAAGGTTTATGGAAAGAAGCAGATTGTAATGGAGAAGGATGAGGTGGATGAGATTAAGAAGTTTGATGATCCAGGTTTGGTGCTGATAGGATTTAAGCCCATGGATCGCCTCAAACTGCACCATCATATACGGCCTGCGCTCTTTATATATCCTGAGGAAGAGCAGATATCAGGCAAGTCGTCATTTGTTCATGTATTAAGCAAATGTTGAAAAGCAGACTGTATGTTAGGGGTCGGTAAAAATATAGTTTTTCTGATTGATCGTGATTTTAATTTGAATGATCTCAATATCGATTCTTAAATCCCAAGATCTATCTTTCACTCGGTGTGCAACCCTCCACTACAATGAGAGGAAATCACTCGCATTTGCAACCAAATTTCATACTATGTGACTAAAATTAATATATTTGGCAACTGACTGGTAAATGTTTACATTTCACTCACCAGTAATTGTGTAGTTTGTTCGTGAAATGTTCAGCAGCGAAATCCTTTTCACAGTGTGTTGAGAGTAAAAGTTGTTCCATGTAATGTGTGTTCAATTACGAAATCCAAGTAACCACGTAATTCAATTGTCATTGAATAATGTCTCTTTTAATACACGTTCTGTTCCTTACAGTCAGTTGTTGATCAAAAACAACTACAAATAACATTTCATTCTAATCATGCATTGCACAGATGAGGTAAAGCCATTCGAGTCCTCTAGTTAACGTGCTCATTTAAAGGCGCTGTGTTAACAAAAATGCTGTTTTTGTTAAAGAGACCGGTTTTAGCACGTGTTCAATAAATCAGTGTAAAGCTTTGTAAATAGAACAAATAATGCCATTTAACACCAAATATGTAACAAAAACAATATATGAAATATAATATTTATTGATTGAATACACATAATTGAATATATTTATTCATTTTTAAAAAGTCAATGACCAAATGATGAAAAATCGAAAGCTTGTTAATTGAATTGAATCAGGAAATCTGTATCAATACCCAGCCCTACTGTAAGTACTTGTATCAGTTCTCAGATAGTCATTTGTAACATGGATCTCATGAGTTTTGGAAAGCTGTTGTGCAGTTCCTTATTTATTTTTGGTTTATCCTAGGAAGCTCCTGTATCTTTACAGCTCTGCTTTTAAAGTGCAGTGAGAAAAATGTTTTTGCATTGTGCAAATACATCTCTCGCCGAAACACTCCACCTCGGTTTGTGGCGCTAGTTCCCCAGAGAGAAGAGCTGGATCAGAGTCAAACACAGGCAACACCTCCAGGTAATTGCTATTAAAGTGTTGGGAACAAATCAAGATTGGCATATATTTTCATTTACAATATCATATGACATGATAATATATATTGTAATGTGTTAAGCTGTATGTTTTATACGTGCTATATACTGCGGGCTCTTATAATTTAGGCTTCCATGTGATTTTCCTGCCTTATGCTGATGACATACGCACTCTGGATGCTCACGAGTGTCCCTCAGCCTCTGATGAGCAGGTGGACAAGATGAAAGAGATTGTGCACAAGCTCCGCTTTAAATACAAGTGTGTGGTTTTCTTCCAGTGCCATGATACCTTGTGCATACTCATTACAGAGCACACATTAAAGGAATATTCCGAGTTCAATACAAGTTAATCTCAATGGACAGCATTTGAGGCATTATAATGATTACCACAAAAATGTATATTGACTTGTCCCTCTTTTTCTTTAAAAAAACTAAAATCTGGGTTACAGTGAGGCACTTACAATGGAAGTCAATGGACCCAATTCATGGACCCAATTCATGAGCATTAAAATGACCACAGTTTAAAAATGATTGCCACAAGGTGTAAACAGTGTACATGTTAACATGATTTTAATGTGATAAATCACTTTCTAACCTTTTCTGTGTAAAGTTATAGACAATTTTATAAGTTCATTGCCATGATGATGTAATGTCAACAAACCCTAAAATGACTGTAAAAATTGCAGTTTAAACAACTTTACAGCACAGATAATACACAAGTTTTAACAGAAGAATTAATGCAAGTGCTTTTATAAAATGTTTACCTTCACATTTCTGTTTTTAAACCCTCCAAACAATTGGCCCCATTCATTTTGATTGTAACTCAATGTCTACACCGGGTGCGTCCATTGATGCAACAACGGCTTGAATCTGTCTACACTAGGCACATCAATACAAATGTTTTAAACCATTTGTGTTGTTGGCAATAGTAGCGCCAGGACATGCAGCGTAAAATGGAACGCGACACCCGTTTACTGTCAGTGCGACACTCCGCTATGGACGCTTCCAGTGTAGAGATTGATAATAATGGGCCCTATTGCTTTTGACGCACCACTCTCATTTGGTATAGTCAGCCCCTCACTGTAACCTTGATTTTTGCTTTTTTTGAAAGAAAAAGAGGGACGAGTCAAAATGTATTGTTGTGGTAATCAACATTATGCCACAAATGCTGTCGATTGAGCTTAACTTGTATAGAACCCGTAATATTCCTCCTAATTACATGCCAATCTCCATTTAAGGAGTGTTGATTTGTAAATTGTATGTATTTACAGGAGTGATGCATTTGAAAACCCAGTGCTGCAAAAGCACTTTAGGAATCTGGAAGCTTTGGCTTTGGACATGCTTGAACCTGAGCCCATTGAGGATTTTACAAGTATTTGTAGTACTCTAATTATAATTTTTTTTTAATAGAAACATTTTTCTTTGTTTCTCTTAATGTCTCACTCTTTTTACCCTCTCTCAGTGCCAAAGGTAAAAATGATGGATGATCGTGTTGGCTCACTGGTTCAAGAATTCAAAGATTTAGTCTATCCTCCTGGCTATAACCCAGAAGGAAAGCCTGCAGCTAAGCGCAAGCCTGGTGAGATTGGAGAGATGATCTTATATTGATATAAAGCATGGATAACAAAACAATGGCGTAATGCAAGTGCAAAGACATGGCAGTATGGTTCAAGATGCCTGAAGATGACTGAATTGCTTCCATACACTAACTCAGGGTTTTGGTAACAGTGCCCATGCTTTCAGAAACTTTGAATGTTGGCATGGCCAGAATCATTATTTGATATTTAATCTCTAACAACACTGTACATCCTTTTTTTGCACAGCTGAATCTGTTGGTGGTGCTGAAAAGAAGCCAAAAGTTGAGATGTGTGAGCAGGAGCTCAGAGACCACGTGGCAAATGGCACTTTGGGCAAACTGACAGTGCCTGTTCTGAAAGATGCCTGCAAGCAGTTTGGAATACGAACGACAGGAACCAAGAAGCAGGAGCTCATAGATGCCCTGACCAGGCAGCTTCCTGAATGAGCTAGTGTTTTTAAAGTGATGCCCATATCTGGGAGAAAAAATGTATGATAGCTTGACATTATGGTGACTTATTTACGTACTTGTTCATAAAATAAATGCAAAAAGATTTATGTCTGCTCATGTTAAGTGGTTGTTGTCAAATCAAGTCTGTTCTTTTAGACATAATTAGGTCCAGCACTGTGACTGTTGTTGTAACATGCAATAAAAGCTTGAATTTTGGAGTTTTGATAGTAGCACTGATCTGTTTTGTTTCACCACATTTGCTCCTTACTCTTGAAATATTTCCACATTATGCCTCCACTTAGTAAGCCTCTACCAGTATTGGCATCATCTCAATTCTGCAAACTGACAACTCCTTTTCTACTGAACAAGGATGGAATAATTTCTTAAAGGAATAGTTCCCCCAAAAATGAAAATGTATTATTTACTCCATCTTGTACTAATCTAAACCAATTTGACACTTTTTTTAATATTTTTTTATTTAAATGTTTTTGGGAAACAAATGGAGAAATTTTGGGCGGGGAAAGAATCTGCTAAATGATGTTATACAATGGCAGTTTATGGTGACCACCTGTTCAAGCTTCAAAAAGAATGCAAATTCAAAAGTCTGATAAATCAATGTGACTTCTTGCTCTAAAGGCATATGAGGTTTGGTGAGAAAGTAACTGAAATCTAATTTATTATTTAATACAAATCTTGACAATCATTGCTCTCCTGTGCACATTCACGGAAGTGCACGAGAGCAACATTTACGCTGCCCCAGCTTGCGAGATGGGGAGCTAAAGGGGGAAAAAATTAGTTTGAAGTCGATGAGATGCATTTCTATGCCCAGCCTTATTTGTTTGAACCGGAGTACTCTGAAATCAAACTTTAAAAGAGTTGATGGTTTGGCCAGCCGAATGCTACTCACATCATCTCAGTAACTACTCTGTCATTGGACACTTCCACTTATTAAGTAAATTAATCATGGCCGACTGAATAGTCAATTTTCTACAATGGCATCTTTAACTGAAAACTACTGCTTGTATGATGCTGCCTACACACCGTTAGGTGTCCGTGTAAGGCCACGAAGACACGCATAAGATTATTGAGTGCATCTTTAAAGGGATAGTTCGCCAAAAAATGTTAATTAATTTACTCATCCTCATACCATCCCAAATGTGTTTGACTTTCTTCTACAGAAAACAAACCAAGACATTTTTTAAATCTCAGCACTGTGGGCCCATACAATACAAAAAGTGAATGATGGCCAGAATTTGAATCTGAAAAAAATCACAAAGGCAGAATGAAAGTAATCCATATGACTCCAGTGGTTTAGTCCATATAATCTGAAACACTTTGATAGGTTTGGGTGAGAAACAGATCAAAATGTATGTCCTTTTTTTTTTTTTTTATCTCCACCTTTAACCAGGCTCGACCAGTAGGTGGTGATGTACACAAAGAATGCGAATTCCCAAAAACAGAAGAAGAAAATGAAAGTTAATTATTAATCTGTTTCTCAAACCTATAATATGGCTTCTGAAGACATGGATTTAACCACTGGAGTCTTATGGATTACTTTTATGCTGACTTGTGTGATTTTCAGACCTTCTAAGTTCTTGTAACCATTCACTCGCATAGGCGGAAATCGCGGGGGGGTCAGGACCCCCTCCCATCTGAGGGTTGTCCCCCAAAATATCATTAAAATATGTGTATTGTAAATAATATAATGATATATTCTTAAAATTATTGTTTAAGAAATAAAATAATACAAATGCAAATGGGGCAACAACAAAAAAAACCTTGGTGTCCCCTTCAAAAATTGCTCTTTAGAATTGTTATGTTTATTGTCCCCCCCAACATTTTTATGAAATTTTCGCCCCTGTTCACTCACATTGTATGGACCAACTGATCTGAAATATTATTTTTAAAATCTTCACAAACTATACCTTTAAAGCATATTCCAAAGATTTTCCCTTAAAAAAAAAAAAAAAATCTAAATATTGTGGGTGGAAAATGTCTAGGAGAATGGGAAAATATATTATCATTATTTTAGTATTTAGCTTGTATATTAATGCTTAGTATTTATGATTATTTTGTAACTCTATATAGTTCACTTCTTTGTTGGTTGGTTATTTGTTATATCTTACATTTTCTCAAAACAGCTGGAATGTAACAATCAGGGCTTGTCATCTGTTTTCTCAAAGTGACTCATTAAAGAAAAACAGAAAGACAACTGCTCACATACCACAGGTGAATGAGATGAAAGCAGGTACGAATTTAGATGTAATACGAAAAATAATGTATCCCAAAAGAAATGGGAAATATCTGATTAATTTCACAATGTGGGCGACCGAGACATGTTTGACAGTCCTATGGGATGCAGCCTGCTCATGACGCAAGCCAACGGAAAGCCAATGACGTTTTGCGCATGCTCATGTCGAGCCAGAGAAAGCTGCAAGGAAAAAGTACAAGAGACAAAGGAATAAACAACTCAAGGAGTGGAGGCGAAAACATCAACTTAGAGCAACGAAAGCAGCACAGACTCTAAACGTTCGCATGCAGGTAGAAGTACGTGTTAGGAATGAATACACTGAGGTTTACAAATGTAGCGTTTTGTCCATTGCTACCAAACGAATAGCACTTAGCCAGAGTGTAAAATTGGTATGAGCGCAATAGTCGAGATTAAATGAGAGAAACATTGACAAATAAAGGGGTACATATGTTCAACATGTCTCAAGATACATTGTTAAACTTGTGTGTAAAGTGTTAATGTCGTTTCTCTCTGACCAAGTGCAAAACACCCATCCAGTCGACTGGCAGGAAGTTTTGCACCATTCCCAATGCACTTATGCTGACCATAAATTCAAATTAGCCTTAAAGGAATAGTTCACTTAAAAATGAAAATTCTCTCATCATTTATTAACCCTCATGTCATCCCAGATGTGTATGACTTTCTTTCTTCTGCAAGAAGACAAGTGAAGATTTTAGAAGAATATTTCAGCTCTGTTGGTCCATACAGTGCGAGTTAACAGAGTCCACAACTTTGAAGCTTCAAAAGCACACAAATGCAGCATAAAAGTAATCCGTTAGACTCCAGTTGTTTAATCCATGTCTTCAGAAGCTATATGATAAGTGTTGGTGAGAAACAGATCAGTATTTAAGTCTTTTTTTACAAAATTTCTCCATTTTCAAACAGACCTTCTAAGTGCTCTCTTTTGTCCTAAGTGGTGTTCTTTTGTGTTTGGTCATTTACAGTATTTGTGTGTAGTGAAAAAGGACTTCTATGTTGATCTGTTTCTCACCCACACCTATCATATCGCTTCTGGAGTCGTATGGATCACTTTTATGCTGCCATTACATGCTTTTGGAGATTCAATGATTTGGACCCTTTTGACTTGCATTGTGAGAACATTTAGAGCTGAGATATTCTTCTAAAATCTTCATTTACGTTCTGGAGTAGAAAGAAAGACATACACATCTGGGATGGCACGAATAAAAAAGAAAAAAATTGTAATTTTTGTGTGAACTATCCCTTAAAGTGGAGTAAAGGTTCATGGTTGGTCTTGTCCCTCAGTTAAACATTAATTAATGCTCAGTTTGGGAGGAATTATGGTTCCTTTTATTTTTATTAAGTATTTTTTTTTATAAATCTCTGTATTTCTTTCTCACTCTTAAGGCTTTGACAGGGTTTTGCCTGCATTTTCGTGGTACTGTAACTACTATGGCAGTTGTCCACCCTGCCAGGATTCTGCACTGCTGACCCTATATCCTGACTGTCACATTTACTCCCTGTCAGTTGTACAAGTCAAGTTACAAGACTTATCCACCCTTATGTCAGCCAAAATGGAAAGAACTGCTTTGCCCTACTGATTGTAATGGTGCTCAGCATGTCTTCAAGCAATCACTATATGAAGAACACTGGAGGAGACAGTCAAATTCTTAGCTTCTAAGATACTCCAGTTTCACAGACCACGTGGGCTTTCCTTATTTCCATTGATACTGTTTTAAATTAAAAGGTGCCCTGGCTCACCTTTTATCCCAGTAGCTACCTCCCCTCCCCTTGCCACTCATCCCAAGCAGCTGAGAGGTTGCTGTGGAGATGATAGTGGTGACATAGCAGCAACAGCAGCAGGAATGGGGAGTACTCCATGTTCTGGTAAGGGGAGGGTGGTAGGGGGTTTTCAGGAGCTTGGCTGTATGCCATGGAAGGTCCGCAAGCAGAAAGGAGAACCTGGTGGTGGACGTGGATCTGAGCTGGAGGAGAGGCCGAATGCTGGAACACCTCCCATCTCCTCACAACCTCCTGTCATCTACCATGAAAAGCAGCATCGAGAACTGTGCGCTCTGCACGCCTTAAACAATGTCTTCCAGGACGGAGCTGCTTTCAGCAGGGATGCACTTCAGGACATCTACCAGAGGTCAGTGCAAAGAAAATGTAGTGTTTCTCAAATAGGCTGATTTTGACATTTCTTTTGGCTCAGTTCTGTTTCCTCTTTCTCATACAGGCTCTCCCCAAGCACTTTGGTCACGCCCCATAAGAAAAACATGCTGGGTAATGGCAACTATGATGTGAATGTCATCATGGCTGCATTGCAGACTCGGGGATTTGAGGCTGTTTGGTGGGACAAGAGAAGGTACTTTATTTCCCTTTGGAAAAAGTATTATGCTGTTGTAATTTTTAAAGGATATTTCAGGCAAAAATTTTAATTCTGTAATTTATTCACCCTTATGTTGTTCCAAGAATTTATTTTAATTCATTTATGCATTTTTACATGCGCATACAGCAGACACTATTATCCAAAGAGACTTTCATGCTCATGCTACGCTTTTATCAGTTTGTGTGTTCCCTGAGAATTGAACCCATGATTTTGGCATTGCTTGCACCATGCTTTGCCATTTGAGATACATTTCATGGAACACAAAAGGAGATGTTTGGCAGAATAGCCTCAGTCTCTATTCAGTCACCTGTCAGCACTTAGCATTTCCCAAAAAAGGTCAGTTAGGCTTAAAACAACATGAGTAAATAAATGTAAGTAAATGGTGACTTGGGTTATTTGTGGGTGACCTATCCCTTGAAACTAATTGTCTACTGATGCCTTCCTTTCCCCACACTAAATCTGTATTTGTTGTCCAATAGGGATGTTGGCAGCATTGCACTGCCGAATGTCACCGGTTTCATCTTGAATGTGCCATCCAATCTGCGCTGGGGGCCGCTGCGACTTCCACTGAAGCGCCAGCACTGGATTGGAGTTCGAGAGGTGGGAGGTATCTACTATAACTTGGACTCAAAATTGCGCAGTCCTCATGCTATTGGAACAGCCGATGAACTTAGGTAGGTTTGGAGTACCTAAAGGGATAGTTCCAAACCTGTATGATTTTTTTTCTTCCATGGATCATAAACCGAGGTGTTAGACAGAATGTTAACCTCACTCAACATTCACTTTCTCTGCATCTTTTTCCCATACAATGAAAGTGAACAGGGACCCACAGAAGAAAGTCATACAGGTCTGGAACAACAACAACTGCAATTGAGCCAATTTTTCATGTGGAGTGTAGGTGTGCTTTGTCTTTACCAGTCATTGTAATGATTTCACAGGAAGTTCTTGTGTCACCAGCTTCGAGGGAAGAACTGTGAACTCCTATTGGTTGTGCCAGAAGAGGTGGAAATCCACCAGACATGGAGGTCTGATAACTGATGAATGTTTCAGATCACTTTATTGTGGGGGGGTCTTCAGTTCATGCTCAGGAGGGGCAATGATGTGAAAAAAGGGGAGGTTCAATCAGGGAACCATTTAAGGAGCAAATGGAGTTGCATTCAACCAGTTATGAAAGCATGCTGGTCAGACTTTGTTACACACCCACACGCAGCTGGACTCTTGCCATGGAGACTATTGCAGCACAGGACACACAGGGATATCACAAGACAACTAAACACTAAACCGATTTATGAGAATTTTCTTTGGAATTTGGTAATTTGATGCATTTTTTATATACATTGGTTATTTCTTTTACTTTGTATTGTTTCTGACTTGAAAGTTTGAGGTAATGGAATAATTAGTGATGCGTTCTCCCTGTACATCACCTTCCAAATGTTACATCCTTTCCATTTGATTTCCCACACACCTAAACATCCTGTCTCACATTACAGATCACAGTAAAAGATATATGTTTGACCAACTGGATTTGTAACACAAAGGTTCATATGTACTTATTTGGAGCATGAACTTGAAGATTTATAAAGGCAGCATCCTGCTTGAATATTTTTTACATAAAGGGATAGTTCACCCAAAACTGAAATTTCTCATGTTTTTCTCACCCTCATGCCATCCCAGATGTGCATGACTTTCTATCTTTTGCTGAACACAGTTTTTTTATGGAATATTTCAGCTCTGCAGGTCCTCAAAATGCAAGTGAATAGGCTCAAAAATGTTAAGCTTCAAAAAGCATATAAAGGCAGCATAAAAGTAATCAATTCGACTCCAGTCGTTAAATCCATGTCTTCAGAAACGATAAGTGTAGGTGAGAAAAAAGTACTTTTTTACTATAAATTCTCCTCCCTGGCCAGTAGGTGGTGATATGCATAAAGAATGCGAATCACCAAAAGTAAAAGAAGAATGAAAGTGGTGACTGGTTGTGAAAAAAAAAATGACTTGCATATTGATCTGTTTCTCATCCACACCTATTATATCGCTTCTAAAGACATTGATTTAACCACTGAAGTTGTATTAATTATTTTTTACGCTATCTTTGTGCCTATCTTGCATTGTATGAACCTACAGACCTGAGAGATTCTTCTAAAAGTCTTTCTGTTCATCAGAAGAAAGTCACACATCTTTGATGGCATGCAGTTGAGTAAATGATGAGAATTTTTGGGTGAATTATCCCTTTAATGGCATAGTGACAGATGAGATGTGTCTGGTGTATCACAGTACAGCGTGGCACCACTATAACTGGATGTTCTGTGTTAGTTTCTTATAACTTTAATTACCAAAACAGTCACATGTTAATCTCTCATTGTAAACTGTTGCTCTCAACACTCTGGTTGTAATATATTCTTGTAAGAAACAGCTAGGCTTTCTAGGCCATGGCTTACAAGTAGGGGACTTAGCAGGAACAGGTGAGCATTAGTAGTAAAAAAAAAATAATAATTTAACTGCCAAAAACTCTTTTACGTAGAAAATGCTGTTGAGAGAAGAAAGAAAAAAATGAAATAAGATGGAAAAGTTGTCCGAGGCTGAAATCGTAATTGTCGAGACAGGACCGTTTCCTTCATTTTGGTCACAAACTTGGCTTTCGCCTTGGATTATTCATCATAGTTTGGGGTTGAGTTTGGATTAACATAGCCTTAAACTTTACAGAGGGAGCAGATTACACATTCAAAGGGAAGTCGAATAATGCATCTCAGGTGATCCAAATTTAAATTTAATTTACTCTTGGGCATCAATGGTATAAACACTGCTTCACTTGTAAATATTGCAAGAATTATGATCAATATTTAAATCATATACTACAATTTAAAAGGAACATTCCACTTCACCATACACAGGGTAACTTGTAAAACTGTAGAGATGAATAAGAGCCTTTGCCATGACAATCTATATCCCCACAACCCCTTTTTTCATGGGGTTGGTAGGCACTACATGTGCTAATGCCATTGATTTCCATTCAAATAAAATGCGTATGATGGCACTTTATGTATTATGTAAAATGTGCTGTGACATCATTAAAGTCATCTTTGTATGTACACAGTGTAGTGTTATGTTTATATTTTGTGTGCAAGGAGAGGTGTTCAAATCTCAGTTGCTCGTACAATTACAGAAAAACAATAGTTATTGCAAAGGAGCATGTAAAGGCATTTTATTTATTTATTTGGATTGCAAAAGGAAAATTTAAATGGGAAGTTTAATAGTAAAGCCATCAACTCCGCTCTAAACATAACTACTGGTAGGCCTGTGTGTGTGGCGGGAGCGAGTCAGACCGCTTTGTGACGCACGGGGGCGCGCTGCGCGCTCTGCAGATGTGTCGCAGATTTAAAAAGTCAGCACTCAGATCTAGTACAAGGAAATGGAGCTGTGCAAAGCATGAAATATTGAATTATAAACACGGCAGCGGAAGAGAGGGAAGGTGTGCAGGAAGAGAAGACAGCTATTTTAACAGGCAGTGGGGTTTACGTTTAATAGTTACTTAAACGACAACAAGAGAAAGTACAAGGCTTTCTTAAAAATATTTTTTCTAAAATATTATTATAGGGGAACAAGTTAACCAATGGAACTGTCAGCAATTGGTGAGCAAGTCTTTGCTGTGGAATCAATCATTAAGAAAAGAGTTAGAAAGGTAAGTGTATGCGTGTGTAGCTGCGTGTTTGTTGACAGCACTGTCTGTCTGAGCTGAGGATTTGACAGCACTGGATTTAAATTAAAGCAAACCAATGCACTCATACGTGACGTTCCCGCCGGAATAAAGTTTGGCTTGACGTTTGTCTGACATTCAGCCTCGAGGAACTGAAATAGATTATTAACCGTTGCGCATGATGGCATAAACATATTTTATTTGAATCGCATTAGAATGTAGAAGAGAGAACACAGGGTGGTTTGACGTAATCCGCCTTATTATATTGCAACGGATAGATGTTATAAATGTGTTTAACGGTTGCTGGAGCAATGTAGGGACTGTCTACAAATCACACAACCAGGAGAAAAACGTGCAATATCTCCGTCATCGGAATGGCTCAAAATGTGTAACAAAATACATATTTGTGCATGTTTCACGAATCTTGTTACACATTTTGAGTAGCCATATGGCTATTTATATTTTTATATTATATTTATACTTTAAGAAGTTATGCTTGTGTTTTGTTTATGTGAGTGCCAGAGAGTATAATGAATATCTAAAACAAATCAGTGCTGGTTTTATGGAAATTTCCCAGAACATGTTTCAATAGTTTACTGGTGAGCAAGGTAATCTGGGCCCCCTGACTGTATATTGCTCTGGGCCCCTTTCCTATTAAAAAAAAAAAATAGTTTAGAATTCTTTGTGGGGCCCCCTGTTCCTTTGGGCCCCTAGAATCATTACCAACTTTCACCCCACAAGCTACAGCCCTGCTGGTGCATATAGTCCTGAAGCACATTAAGTTAAACTTAAGTGGTGATAATTTTGTTGTTGTTGTTAATATGCACACCCTTTAGGATTTTGTTTGGACTTCTTCATAAAATATTATTCTCAAAATATTAAATCAACAATGAGAGTAAAATCAGCTCCAAATTGTCCCTCTGGGTGGCAGCAAACATCCTCTAGATTGGATCAAATCTATATATTTTACATCGTTTTCTAATTTGAATGTGTGAATAGTAATTTTTCTCTGTTGAAGGACCCACATTTATATGTGAGAGTAAAACCAACTTTAGATTTTGGAAATACGTATAGATGCGTTTCATGCATATTAGTGCACATTACTCTTCTTTTTTAATTGTCTTTTCAATGACAGGGTCATATCAATACTTTGCAGACTGTCCCTATTTTGTTTCAGTAACTGAACACATTTGCGTTGCAATACGTCAAGGCGGACTAAAATAAATAAAGTGAGATGTGTAATCTCATTCTTATCATTATCTAATTCAATTCAAATAAACACAATTTTAAGCCATTATGCCAACATGCGAATGACATTGAAGTAGGCTGAATTGTCACCAAAAATTAAAGATCAAACGTCATGCCAACTTTATTGTGGCCTCAAGTCGCACATGTTATAGGGGCGGGACGCACACGACACGTCCCCTTTAGAACAACGTGAACGTGTGTTTGTAGTCTATATCATCTTTGTGGACGGGTATCGCACCCTACGTTTGGAATATTGTGGTGATGAGAGAGAGGTAGACTACGCAGTTTTATTTTCCATTGGGCTTTAATAACTATGGAATTCGGACACAGCCTTATATAGGTATAGTTATGTTCACATAGCTCTTAATTGTTTTGTAATCATATTAAAACATGCATTCAAGTCATAATAACGGGTGGCAACAAAAAAGAAATACACTGTTACTCTCATTCTCTCTTATGAAAATATGTAAATTTAAAGTGTATTAAAATAAAAAGGAGGGACTAACAGTTAAGGGTCGTCTTCTTTATGATGTCAGAATCCAATTACATAATCTTATTGAAAAAAAGAAAACAGGAGAAATGCGTCATCGAAAAAAACACAATAATCTTTTTCTTTTCTTTCTTTACGTTTAAGGGTCATATAGAGTATTTTTTGAAGTGGAAGGGCTGGCCTCCAAAGTAAGTATTACAATTGTTCAAATAAATAAACAAATGGAAAATCATAAAATGTACAACCACAGAATTAAACTTAATTTTCTATATTCCTCAACTGTGATTTATTATAGTTTTACCACAATTTCCATTGTCTAGCAGCTATGGTGTGTGTATATATATATATATATATATATATATATATATATATATATATATATATATTATTATTATTTATTTTTTGATGCTCATCTAATTATGTATGCACATGTGACTTGTTTAATTTTTTACAACTTAGGTACTGCACATGGGAGCCAGAGGAGCACATCCTAGACCCTCGACTGGTTTTAGCCTACGAGGAGAAGTGAGCAATTAAAAAAAGTGTACTTCCTTAACAATACATTTCCATTCTTTCCCTTTTAACTTCTAGTGCCTGAAACTGTCCCAACTGCTTTTTCCTCATTGTTTCTCATTTTAAACAGAGAACAAAAAGACAGATCATTGGGCTGGCGTAAAAGAGGGCCAAAACCAAAACGACTGCTCTTGCAGGTAAAGACTATTAAAACATCTCATTCCTTATTTCTGTGATAGTTACCTTTCTAAACATAGTCTTTAATGTATTGACTACCCACATATTCCTCTATCAAAGAGCAACATTTACCCAATGGATCTACGCAGTGCACACCAAGGTACAGAGAGTTCGTCTGCACAACTGCCACTCTCAGTGACACGATCGCTTGCCCCACAATTCAGCGTTGTGGATGAGAGGTTCCACTCCACAGGGACATGCATATATCACGGATTAACCCAGCACAAGAGAAAGAAGAAAACATCTAGAGAGACTTCCGAGGAAGAATGGGATAGAAGGGAAGATGATTATGATGATGATGATGAGGGGGTTATGGAAGAAGAGGAGGAGGAGGATGAGGAAGACACAAGACAGGAAGGGACTAAAACTGGCAGCAACACTTTAAACAGTACGTATAAGTAAATCTCTTTGCTATCTACTTGAGTATTTCCATGGTATACTGTAGTTGATTGCCAGACCTGAAAATGTTAGGCACATCTACTTATTTGTTGTTTGTTAAGTTTGGGGAAATCAAATGAAATCAAAGCTGGAGTTTGAGTGGGTTTTATTCCATTTCTGTTAGCTTCTAGGAAATCAATATGCTAGTGTTCTCCTTAAAGTTGAAACATTTTACTTTTAGCAGATATACATATTTAAAAGTCTTTTTCTTATGGGAAAAGGACCAAAAATATTGATGACTCATCTTGCAAAAGTATTTTGTCCCCCTACTTTTTGTTAGCAATAGCAAGTAGTAAATTACGTATATGGCTGTGAGTGTGATGTAAACCCAATTTTACATAAAAAGGAAAAGCCCTTCTTACAGCAACGTCCTGTTTCAATATTAAACACACCAAAACAGGATAGAAAACTGCACTCATCAAGCAGTTTCATAAGGTCTTAAATGCAAGCTTTGTTACTTAAATTGAATCGCCTAAAACAGTATCCCATACAATGCTTGACTGTTCATAATCACAGTTATTTGACATTGTATTCATATGAGCAATGTGAGAATATGTACAAAATGTACTCTCTCTGTCTCAGAGCATATCAGGACAGGAGGCTGGAGTCCAACCACTGATTTCGAGAAAACAACTGTATCTCCTTTGCCAGAGCACTGGAGTCCAGTTATGGGCCCAGAGGAGGTAACTGTGACTGATATCTCCATCAACTCAATAACAGTGACTTTTAGAGAGGCCTTGGTTGCAAGGGGATTCTTCAGGAGCTTGGAGCTCGAGTTCTAATATGACAAGGAGAAGGTGAGGATGGTGAGAGTGAAAGACAGTTGGTACATCCTTTTTAGCAGTGTTTTTTATTATGTTGTTGCATGGCTTCCGGCAATGTTTCAGTAAGAAAAGCCTGTTCAGACTTATATTTGCACCAATATTGTTCTGTTGCACCATTGTGCACTGTTCTAGTGCACTATTAAACCCTCCAAAATGCTTTCAGGATTGTGTTCAGATCACAGAAAAGTTTTTATCATTTAATGCTTTTAAATTACCCAATAATGTGAGAGTTTGACAAGATCTTGAAATTCTCAATGATAGGCATTTTCATATTATCCATAAAAAAAGTTATTGCCAGTTCACCGATGCTGGTATGTAATACAGTGTTCTATTTGCCTGTGTTGTGCAGTGAAGTTTAGAGATTCATCTAACCAAGATGAACTCCATTTGGTGTGCCCATGTACTTGCATATTAACAGTGCTAGTACAAAATATTAATTAGTACAATTAAATAATCTTAAAGACAAGCTGTCATATATGTTTCCATAAATATACACATTAAATGTATGTATATACTGAATATATACTTGGTAGAATCGACATATACTTACACAGAGAGTATTCTAATCTTGACTTACAATTATGTGCAGTGCTGTAGAATGTGATACTAAAAATATTATGAGGCCACAGGGTTACTGTTGGTTACCTGGTAAAGCATGGCACTAGCGACATCAAGATCATGGGTTTGATTCCCAGGGAACACATAAACAAATAAAATTGTGGATCTTGAATGCACTGTAAGTCGCTTTGTATAAAAGCGTCTGCCAAATGCATAAAAATGTAAATGTAAAAAAAAAAAAGGAAATATCTGAAATTCAACAATAAAAATGGTGTTTTCGCATTTAGCATTTCAGCTTTTACTGTCAGTGTGCCATTCTTTCAGAATGCATGAGCAAATATATATTGTGGTATGACAAAAAAAAAAAAAAAAAATCTGCACAATGTTCTACTTTTAGCATAATTATGTATTTGTATGAAATAAAGCAGCACTTTATTTTCTCAACACTATAGCTTGCTATTAACAACACATTTCTTATTATTGCAGTTTTGGGTTTTTTTGGTAACACTTTACAATAAAGTTTTATTTGTTAACATTATTTCATGCATTAGGTGTCATGAACTAATGATGAACAATGATATATGACAGCATTTATTAAACTTGATTGATCAAAATGCTACTGTTCATTGTTTGTTAGTTCATATTGCATTAATCTTATCTTGTACAACTTTTAATATAAATGTTAAACAAGACATTAAAACGTTAAACAAGATAAGAAAATGCTGTAAAAGTATTGTTCATGTTAGCTGTTTCATTAAAGGAATAGTTCATCCAAAAAAAATGAAAATTCTCATCATTTACTTATCATCATGCCATCCCAGATGTTTTTTTTTCTTCTGCTTAACACAAACTGTAAGAGTTTTAGACTTATATTTCAGCTCTGTAGGTCCTTACAATGCAAGTGATTGGGTACCAACATTTTGAAGCTCCAAAAAGCATATAAAGGCAGCACACAATCCACTATTATTAGAAGTTAAATATATATCTTCTGAAGCTATATGATTGGTGTGGGTGAGAAACAGATCAATATTTCCTTTTTTACAATAAAATGTCATTGCCCAGTAGGTGGCGAAATGCACAAAGAATGTGAATTGCCAAAAACAAAATAAGAATGTGAAAGTGGAGATTTATAGTTAAAAGAAAGGGACTTTAATATTGATCTGTTTCTCACCCACACCTATCATATCGCTTCAGAAGACATGGATTCAACCACTGGAGTCTTATGGATTACTTTCATGCTGCCTTTATGTGCATTTTCAAAGGATGCTTTCAAGCTTTAAAATTCTGGTAGCCATTCACTCTCATTGTGAAGACCTACTGAACTGAAACATTCTTCTAATAATCTTTGTTTGTCTTCAGCAGAAGAATGAAATCAGAGGATTTTCATTTTTGGGTTAACTTTAATACCACCTTGTTGTAAAGTGTATTTTTGTGTGTGTGTGTGTGTGTGTGTGTTTTCAAATGTGTTTAAAAACTTTGCTTAGTCCTCTTTTGTGCATAAACTCACCAAGTATGAATTTGCAACATCTTGCACATTAGTCTTTAATGTTAAATTTACTTTAATGACTGTTTCTTTGTTGTATTCGTCAAACATAACCAAGGAGAAGACAACTGCTATATTTTTCTATATTGACGTGAATGTTTATTTAGCCTCTATAAAATTCTCTGGGGGGCTTAACTGTTTTATATGCCTCTAGTAAACACTGACATCTTGTGACATGTATACATTTGATAAACTATGAAAATGCCTGTGGTTGCCTTTGCTTTTCAGGCCATTTGCACTTTCAAATGGAAAACCTGGTATTATGATGCCATAAATAAAGCTTTGGCGTAAATGAATCATTAAGAAATGTATTAAGTTATATCAGTGATACATGGCACTGTATGGATTTAATAACTTGAAGAATCAACCTCAAGCCATCTCTAAATCAGGTTGACATAATGCTATCTTCACATTTATAACATTAGTACTGAAACCACGCTGGTAGCAAATTATTTTTGAATAGTACAAACATTTTAATGTACAATTAAATAATTGGCAAAATACTGACCACCATAATTCAAAAAACAAACAAACAGTAAAACAAAAGACTGATTCTTAAATCAGAGCAATAGTTTTTTGCTCCTCTCAGCAACAGAAGTGGTCAAAACTAGTAACCATTAAGTTGTATGGTTTCTTTTCCAGTCTGTTTAATAAAGAAAAATAAATGTTAAAAAAAATTACAGATCAAAGAAAAAATTTCAATTGCCATGGTTTGTATAATCATGATGTATATACCACTATATCATGCAAAAGACACTTCCTCAAAATCCCATATTTCTCAACCTTCTCAAAGTGGTATGCATATGGTATAACAGCAGTGTCTTTGCAATATCAATACATGTTTGAAAAAAAGTGTAATATAATATAAAATGTTGTAGCTTCAACTTTTTAATCTGAAAAATAAAAATTTAACATATCTATGTATAAAAACAAGTATTTTTATCCTTTTTTTAATAAAATAAGTTTTAAGCCATATTGCCACTGTTGTGTGGTCATTCAGCACCCCTTTAACCAACTTAATAAAGAATAATGAATGTAATGGGTTTTTATATTTAACACTATAAAAGATCATCCATCCATCTTATATATATATATATATATATATACATACACACACACACACAACTTGTCTCTTCCTCACCTTATTTGTGTGCAGGATGGAGACTATAATGTCCAGAATTGGTTAAGTAAAAACTACTGAAAACCTTTTAATTAAGCACACAAAGGCGCATTGGTGCTTTTCTCACTTGCACTCCATTATATATCAAAATCTCTCAGGTTGAGCCTACTAAATTGCCATAGTTCTTCAGCTCAGACAAGCTTAAATCAAGAGGAAACATCTGTCCATCTAGCTCCATTTACACACACATTATATATATATATATTTTATTATTTTTTACAAAGACCATTTTGAGTCATTTATTTTATACACCATGAACATCACTTAAATCCCAAAGTTTAGAACACTAGAGATTCAAGGGAGACAGAATAACACTTCCTTCCCAGGGAAACAGAGAGGAAAGAGTGTGACGGCATCAGAAATGGCAGAGGATAGTTTAAGGTGATATTTGCAAAATCCACAACCCTCAACAGTGTTTTGACCACACCAAACTTCTTAACAGTTATCACTGCACTGTTCTATGAGAGCACACCTGTAGAGTCATCAGTACTTCCATGGTTCCATTGTTGAGGGCATAGTGAGAAGACATTCATGGGACAAGGTGTATGAGGGTGGGAAAACTTACATGCCTAAGAGGACAGATGTTTCCCATGCAACAAGCCATCAAAAACACACTTATTCCTAGACACCATCAAATATTAATTTGAGCCCATCCTCAAAAAAAGAAAGACAAATGAAATACAAAAAGTAGAATAAGAATATATATTCATCCATTTATAGTCAGGTTCTATCATTAACAAAAATAAACTCTTTGTAAATTGTTGAAGTTTCAAATACTATATGCCATATACTTCAAAACAAGAGAACAAGAAAATATCTGTTAGCCAACCAAAAAAAGCTGAGTAATAAATAACCGTTATTACCAATGCCATCATTATGAAAATCATTACGAAAATCATTACATTGGTGAGAATGAATCTAAAATTCTCCAAAATAGAGCAGATATTCTTGATTGTTTAAAGGCAAAAGAAAACAAAAGTCATTTTTGTTTACTCATTTTGCTTTTTAATTTCATGCCATTTTTAAAATCTTAAAAAATATCTATAAAAAAGGCAGACATCTTCAACCCCAAAAAAATTCTGGTCTTATACCAAGAGGAAATATTTCCCATCCTTTAACCCAAAACCCTTTTTACACAATTGGCTATATATATATATATATATATATATATATATATATATATATATATATATATATATATATATATATATATATATATATATATATATTAGTACCATCAATAACTTACCATTCATTTAATTTAATTTGTTGACTTGCACATGTATTATCTCCCATAGGAAGTTCAGTTCTTTTCAATTACGTAAGAAAAATATTAAATAATAATAATACTATTGATGACATCCATTGTAAATCCTAGATTCAATCTGCAACCAACCCCTGGCAATCAGTACAGTTTTTTGGAGCACTGCAACACTAGTCTAAAGAGTTGTGATTTATGTTTGTCCCCATTTCTTGGTTATTATTGAGCATATCACTTGTCCCTTGCCCATGCAAGACTCCCATTCCACCAAGCTGTGAAACCATGGCATTCTGGTCTGCTCCAAATGGGTCTTGGTCCATAGCTTTGGCCTGTTGCTGCTGCTGCTGAGATGGCTGCTGCTGTTGTTGTGAAGGAGCAACCATGCCAGTGTGGTGCGGAGGAAGATGACCTTGGTGAGGGGACCCTGTCTGGGTCTGGGGAGAGATGCGATGGGGTGATGGCTGGGGCTGCATGCGAGGAGATGGACAAGAATTTGGTGGCTGAGACTGGGGACGAGGTGATGGCTGGGGTGAGCGGACTTGGTTGCTTAGGGAAGTGGGCAACTGTTGACCTTGCAAGTGGGGAGACTGGGACATTTGTTGCTGTGGATGCTGAGGGCTCATGGGATTGTTGTGCTGAGCAGGAGATCCTGCTCCTCGGTGTGACTGTTGTTGCTGGAGGAGCCTTTGCTGCAAAAGCATGACTGAGGGTTGTGAACCAACTTGAGCAGATTGCATCTGCTGCTGATGGAGGGGTACACCACCTCCAGGACCTCCATCAGCAGCTGGGAGTCCAGCCATAGCATTCTGCTGCTGTTGTTGTTGTTGTTGTTGTTGTTGTTGTTGCTGCTGCTGTATCTGGAGTTGCTGGTGCTGCAACCTCTGTTGAAGAGCCGCAACCTGCTGATGGGACACAGACCCAGAATAGGTCTGCTGTGTCCCAGAATGGGTACCTGCTTGTTGCTGCTGGAGACCACCAGACAGAGGTTGTCCAGGCTGCTGTGGAGGCATTCCAGATTGGCCAAGATAGCCCTGCTGCTGAGGTGGTTGAGGATGCTGAAACTGAGCATGGTTTCCCACATGTTGCTGCTGTTGTTGTTGTTGCTGCTGCCTCAGCAAATGACTCCTCATCAACTCTCGGAACTTGGGGGAAATGTTGGACATGTTGGTGCCCTGGCTGGACATAACACCTTGTTGCTGATGCTGTTGCTGTTGTAAAGCCACCATTTGCTGTTGTTGCTGCAAACTGCCACCCATCATAGACCGCTGTTGTTGCTGCTGCTGCTGTTGCTGTTGTTGTTGTTGTTGTTGTTGTTGTTGTTGCTGCTGCTGATTCATCGGCATGCCAGTTCCTTGTGTCATATGCATACCTGCCTGAGCTGCCCCAGGATTTACATTTAATTGCTGGCCATCAATGACTCCTGGACCTCCACTGGGTCCTGCTGCAACACCTGCACCTCCTATTCCAGGCCCACCTCGACCAAGGTACCTGGGAACCCGTTGCCGGATGAAGGTTGCCATGAGCTGAGGATTTGAACGTAGAATATTCAGGACTTGTTGTTGCTGATGGGGAGAGCTAGGTAACCTTAAGGTTTTTAAGAGTTCCTGTAAGGCAGCCTGGGAATGATTTGCAGTGCCAGCGCCAGCTGGAACGGACCCTCCTTGGCCACCCAACATACCCATTAGACCTGAATGCCCTTGCTGCTGCTGTTGACCAACCATCTGCTGGTGTTGCTGGGGTGCAGCCATTCCTTGCAGACCCATTTGGTTCATTAATCCAGGTCTCTGCTGAGGAGGCATGCCAGGTCCCACCCACTGCTGCTGTTGCTGTGGAGCCTGAATTTGTGGTCCTCCTTGCTGGGCTTGCTGCAACTGGACTTGAGGGAGCGGAATCTGAGGTCCAGACTGCTGCTGCATGCCTGCTGTCATCATTCCCTGCTGCTGTTCTACGTGAGCTCGAGCCACTGCAGCTTGTGCCTGGGATGGCATTCCCTGAGGTCCAACCATTCCAGACCCAGGAATGTTTAGGCCCATTTGGCCTTGAGTTTGGGGACCCTGATGCATGCCATGTGGAGGTATCATCCCTGGTCCCTGGTTCCTTTGCAGGATCTTCTGCTGAGCCATTTGCCTTTGGGTCTCTGCCACTCGTTGAATCTTCATGGCAATTTCTACTGCAGCAGGTGGGGGACCAGGTTGCTGATGTTGCGGCATAACAGGCTGTCCTAGGTTTGGCTGTTGCTGTTGAGGGAAGCTGCTCAGCCCAATGCCTGGATTTCCCATGGACTGGGAAATTTGAGAGGATCCAGGAGGTCTTTGTACATATGGAGGAAGGTTGTTGGGATGCTGAAGCTGCTGAACTGATGTTGGCTGTTGCTGCTGTTGTGGTATCAAGGGCTGCTGTGGGGAGTTCATTATCCCACTTCCTCCGGACATTTGCTGGTACTGATGTGCCATCCCTGCCAATTGCTGTGGTTGCTGAGATGGAACACCTCCAACTCCAGGCTGTGGCACAGGAGGCTGGCATTGCTGAGTGGGTGTCTGTGGGGTAGGGGACTGAGTGCTGGGTGTTGGTGTGCTGGGTCCAGTAGTACTATTGTTCCCTGGAGATGGCAGCCCACCTTTGCTTCCTGGTAGCTGCATACCTGCCCTCTGCATGCTGGCCATTCTTCTGCGCACCATCTGAGCCTGCTGTAGCCTGTGCTGGAGCTGTTGCTGCCGCAATTTCTGCTTGATGTTGAGGCAGAATGGCACAGGGCACTTGTTCTCTTGGCAGTGTTTTGCATGGTAACAACAGAGTGCAATTAGCTGCTTGCAGATAGGACACCCACCATTTGTTTTGCGCTTGCAGCCCTTTGTATGCTGAACTACACGTTTCATTTTCTGGCAAGATGGAAGTGAGCAGTTGGCATTGCGGCACTGGCAAGCATGCACCAGGGACTGGATGCACCTCTGGATACTGAGACGACGGGAGTCTCCAGGATTCTGCATTGAGGAAGCAGCCTGGCTGTTGCTTTCGTCATCCAAACCCAGGCCCAGTTTTTCCATCTTGTGCTGGTGATTTTTTATATTGTAACAATTGACACAGAGGTCATAGTCCTGTGAAAGGGAGGTTTAGAATAATTGTAAAATGACAAAGGAAAATTATCACTGTGTACTAGCCAAAAGCAAATAAAATACCCTGTATTAAGTTCAACTAATTATTTATATAACTGTGGTGACCAGACATCCTGTTTCTTATGGAGCAAATTTTTAATCATTCAGGACATGTGTAAACCGTTTTGGACAGTCCAAGGAAAATCATGGATGTCTGCTCATGCCATATAAATATATCAGCTCCAAAGATTTTAATAGTGATAATGATTATAGTTAGGAGATCATCTCAAATCTTTTTTATTTTTTTTATTTTATTTTTTTCGCCCCAATTTGGAATGCCAAATCCTATGCTAAACCCTTGTAGTGGCTTAGTGACTTGCCTCAATCCAGGTGGCGGAGGACTAATCTCAGTTGCCTACGCGTCTGAGACAGTCGATCCACACATCTTATCACGTAGCTTGTTTAGCGCAATACCAGAGACATAGCGTGTGTGGAGACTTAACGCCATCCACCGCAGCATCCACGCACAACATCACGCACCCCACAGAGAGCGAACCACATTATAGCAGCCATGAGGAGGTTACCCCATGTGACTCTACACTACACTCCCTAGCAACCGGGCCAATTTGGCTTCTTAGGAGACCTGGCTGGAGTCATTCAGCACGCCCTGGGATTCGAACTCGCGAACTCCAGGGGTGGTAGTCAGCGTCTTAACTCGCTGAGCTACCTAGGCCAGCCGATCTTCTCAAATCTTAGGCACCGATCCAATACCTGGATTGGTATTGGCTCCTATACTGATGTTTTTAACTGGATCGGGTATCGGGCCAACAAATCCAATACTGTCTGTTGGTGATGGCTGTTACCATGAAGCTCCAAAAATGACATGAAAGAACCATTAAAGTAGTCCATTACAATTTTTTTTTTGTCTCTTGAAGACATATGATGCCTTTGAGAATCTCAATCACAATCCCTCATGCAACATTTAATGCCATGAATTAACTTATGAATTTAAGACTTGTTGCACCAATTTAAGACCTTTTTAAGGCCCACAGAAACCCTGCTAAACTACTGTGAACTAGCCCACACACACACACACACACACACACACACAGACACACACACACAGACACTCTATGGTAACCGTCTTACTGGAGTGTCAAAATAATAGCCCCAGCTAAAGTTAAGAAAATACAACTGAAATACATTACTAATGTTTAATACAATTCTAATATGTACTATTATGATTAATAATACCAATAATTATTATTTTTATGTTAATTAACATTAATTTCTGACTTCACACCATTCCAAAAACAAATAAACATGATTGAAAAAAGGACTGAAATCCTATTACAACTGATGTGAACAAAAAAAAAAAATTAGGTCTGAACCTATTTATGTCCAGATACACATTGAAATAATGCATAAAAAGAACTGTAATCTTTTCTATAAGACTTTCACTGGAATTGCTATTAATGTTATCCTGGAGTCTACAGTATTTAAAAATAAAGCTATTCTTAATAGGCTACACACTTTATGTAATAATTTTTTCCCTCTCTCTTAATATAATAATATAATAAATAATGTGTAGTTAGATGATTTTGTTTCTTTTCATAAAAAATTGTATCCCCAATAATTTCTATACAGTGAGGTTTAGATATTCTATACTGATCAAGAAAAAAACAATACTGGTTTCGGATCGGGATTGACTGATACTGAGAGTTCAGGTATTGGAATCGGATTGGGAGAGAAAAATTGCATAGGTGCAACCCTAATAAAAAAAAATTCCTACCATTCTATAGTCCTTACCTCACAAACAGTGCAATGGAAGCGAGTTTCGACATGGTGCTTGCACTCATTGCAGGTATAGACAAAACGATCCTGGCTTTGGTTGTGTAATTCCACCAGCATGCACATAGTGCTCCATTTGGAACGTCGTAGTGAAGAAAACTCCAGATGCTTGTCCCGTGCAAGTGTTAGGAAGGCATCACGACCATCCATTAAATCACATGCCATCAAAGGATCCAGGTCAACAATGGGAGGAAGGGAATTGGAATTGGGCCCAGCGATCAACCGGATAACAAAAAACACCTTGCAAGCAAAAAAATATTTGGTCACTATGCCTAGGCATACGTTACATTTTTACCAAGATATTGATCAGGATACAACCGATAATTGATTATAGAGAGAGCTTTACATAAAACGTTAATTTTAAATGTTCAGAAATGTTTCTTGATTTCAGATGTCAGTACACGTGATTTTGTGAAACCAAGTTTAAGTCCTCTTCATACCTCTTTGTGCTTTTCCATAGTGGCGTACAGTTTCTGTGAAAGGTCATTGGACACATTTGGAATCCCTGGCTTCTTTTTGTTGGCTCGACATAGACTGCTCTTGTTCTTACTTGTTTTTTTGTTGTTCTTTTTCTTGGCATTTTTGCTATCACCTTTTGTCATCTGGAGAAACAAAAAGAAATATTAGTTGTTATGTAAACAAGCACAATTAGAAAGGAATGAAACCTGATAAGTGAGATAAGTGAGATCCTAAAGACTAACATCAACACTCTCATTGGATGTGCTGTTTTCCTCCCTCTTTCTTTCCTCCTCCTCCTGCTCCAGCTCTTTGATGCTCTCTTCAAGCACATTAGGCCAGAAATCACCCTCAAAATAGGGCAGTTCTTTAGCGCTGGTAAGACGATCCTCTGTTGCCTGTTTGAAGATGTCCTGTAAGAAAAAAAAAAAGTTACATCAATTTGTAGATCTCTCAACGGTACACTGAAATGTACAATATTCATATTAAAATATGGTTAAATATAATTGTGTTGTCCAAGTTGTACCTTGTAGTCATGAACAATACGCTCTGCTACCGCTTTATCCAGCATCTTCTTGTACCACTCCTGCAACCGCTTGGGCTTTGGTATCTTCTGCTCTGCAGGGTGACAGTGGAAGATATAATCATCTCCTTCACTAGGAGGGCAGGCCCAGATGTGTCCTGTGGTGAACCTAAGAAAAATATTCACAAAGGTTGAAGTTAAGAATTTCAATAGGTAAGAAATGTCAGTGTCAGTTGAAGTATGATAAACAGTAGGACAGAAATGTACACATCGCTTTACCCTTGTTTTTTGGCATACTCCAAGTACCCTATAAGAATCTCATGGTACACTCCTGTTCTCAAACTGCGTGGCTGAAAGAAGTGGACACTGTCAAGGTAGGATATGTAAACCCGTCTAAAAGGAAGGATTAAAAAAAATAATCACATAAGAGTGTGCAGTTAATTTAAACTAAATTAGAGGACTAATCAATAAAGAGAGGTTACTAACTGACCTTTGATTAGGCGGTGGACAGTCGGAGCCATACTCTTGCACATGCATCCCAAAGAAACAGACATCAACACCATCAACATCCTCAAAGGCAAATAAAGCTTTCGTTCTGTATGGGAAAGACTCTGCCATCTCTCCACTATCCACAAACCTGGGGAAAAGAAAGAACATCCATTAAAATACAAGCAGACGATCAAAAGGTCAACTTTTGATTTTCTTTTTTTCCTTTTACAGATTTACAATTAACTAATTTAAAGAAATTATATCACAAACATCAAAGTGAACAAACATGGCTTCACAGCAACAATAACAATGCAACAACTTAATTGAAGGAAATACTCTTAAAATGACCAACAGATAAATGTAAAGGATAAAGTTATAACAAATTAATGTTAGTTTTTGGTCTTCGTCCATGATGTCTCACCTGGCCTTCATGCCTGGTTTGACTTCCACCACTTTGTCTGAGACATGAACAACACGAATAAAGACTTCACCAGACTCTGGGTGATTCTGTCGCTTCAGATAGTCATTAACCCGTACTTCCAAGAAGTTGCCTAGTTTGGTCTGTGGAAGCCCTGAGAGTCCAACAAAATGTGGTTAATGTCATCACAAATTGAAATATCAGCAAGAGAAAAAAATGGCAAAGATTTGACTGTATTTTAATACAAATATTCTGAAAATGTGACTACTCACTTTTAGAAGCATATTTATTCTCTTTCCGAGTCTTATTGGACTTCTTCAAGCAGCCATCACACACAAAGCTAAAATAAGGAAAATAAATTAACATAAAAGAAGACAGACAATAATGTTGGGGTTTGAAACACCTTCCTAATCCACAATCATTTGACTGTTGGATTAAATTTCAAGAAACTCACCCAGATGGCCAGATAGTGTCATTGTGCAAAACACAGATCTGATGCATCTTACGATCACAATCCATACATTCCACAAATCTAGAGAAAAAAAAGATTACTCCTTAGAATTTTCCTTGGCAATTAGACTACATCTACTTTAGTAAATAATTTATATAGTAAATATTATGTAGATGAAATATTTACAATAAACTTTACAGCAGCCCAAAGTATGCAGTAGTTGCAGGCTTCTTTGAAAACATGTCTATAAATTCTATTTAAATATTAAACAAGCCTCAACTGTGTTAATTTTTTTTAAATGTAGCAGTGCATACAAGGGAAGATTAAAGTAATACTGCTCTATGCATCACAGAAGCAGCAAATGAAACCGATTCAAGCCTGAGAGCACAAAAACAGGATTAGGCATGAAGATATGTACTTACAGCTCTGGGTCAAGTGTGTCATTTTTCTTCTTTTCAAACTGATCCTTGTTGATTGATCTAGAAATATATGGAAATTGTAGCACTATTAAATCAAGATGCATGATGTCTAAATGTATTCTCTGATGCACTACTTAAGGGCTCAATTTCATAGGAGAACTGTTCTTGAAATCATCAAATGAGATATTTTGCAAAACCCTAAAGGGCAAAATCTGTTTGGAGTTACAACAACACTAACCAAAAACATTTTTTTTAACAGAATTAATCTTTGAAATAAACTTTTCAAAATATATATAGAAAAAATATATCACGGATTAAAAATCATATGAAGGAGTCACTTACGTCTGAGGTTGGGATGGGTCATCTCCCAAGGACACACTCTCACCCTGGATCTCATTGAAACACTTCTCGCAGAAGTGGTACCTGTCAGCAAGAAGCCCATGTTTTGGTGAACTGCACCATGCGCCAACACCACAGCAATTCACAGAGGCAATGAGGAGGTAGCCACCAATCAGTGCAGGACAAGGCAAGGCAGGACAGGGTATGCAGGCCAAAGGGGGAAAATTGCAGGATAGGGTCATTGCCAGAGGAGCCAATCATAATGCAGGATTTTTGAGCAGGGATTTTGAGCAGGGAGAGGTTTAGGTGCAGATGAAAGCAGGCGACAAAGGAATCAACAGATATCAATGTACATGGGAGATGAAGGGTCGACATAAAAACATTAGACAAGATGTGAAATGAATGGATCAAGGTGTGAGACAACAACAGCGACAAGCAGAAAGCCAAAGCAAAGCATGGATTAGCATTTCTACATATAGAGCAAATCCATTACAGCAAACAGGAGCAGAATCAATTGCAGGGAAGGGGGAGACTTATGGACACATGAGCACATTAAACATGAACAAAACAATGCAGCCACAATTTAAGCAGATATGGGCATTTTAAAGACGTCCTTTTGAAAGATTTGAATTAAAGGAAAATCAATAACTGAAAATCATTATACACGGACAGAAAAGAAGTCACATCAAGACATTTTTTTAAAAAAAGTAGAAGAGTACCATTTACTATAACTTTAATAATGGACTTTAGGGGAAAAAAGGAATATATAGCCTACATGACTTTTTAGAATGTAAAAATTTACATTTTTGAAACATTTATATCTACAAGAAAAGGACAACACTTTAAAATGCCAGAGTTTTTCCACATACAGAATATAGGACATTACAATGGCTAGGACCGATTGGTCCTATTGGAAAAGGTGGCATAACAACACCAGCAAACTGTCAGTTCATTTTATGTGGCCAGGTGGAAAGACATTCAAGCTATTTCACAAGTTTATCTAACTATTAATCTTTGTTTCTTTCATGCGAGTCAATCAGATTATATTTGCTTGTGTGTCCATTGATTTTGACCCTGGTCTTAAGTTCCTTACCTGTTCTGATAACTAAAGTAAGCAGCATCTCGGGGTATAGTGCACAGCTGCTTCCCATAGCAGCACAGAGTTTGGGGTGAGAACTCAAGCTGTGAGAGAGAACAAAAAAATATTAGCCAGTGTTACGCTGGAGAAAACAAATCAAAGGGACTTCCAAAGAGCAAAACACACAAAAAACTGTGCAAGTATATGTTAAAAGATATGAATAGTGTTTTCAGATTAAACTGTTCTTGCATGCATGTTATGATTAAATGTGGATGAAAAAGGAAACTGGTTATTTTTTAATAAACAATAAAAAAAATTAAAAACACACACACGCTCGCACACGCACGCACACACACGCACACACACGCGCTCACACGCTCACACATGTAGTGTTTCCATGTTTTATGGGGACTTTCCATAGACATAATGGTTTTTATACTGTACAAACTTTATATTCTATCCCCTAAACCTAACCCTACCCCTAAACCTAAACCTCACAGAAAACTTTGTGCAATTTTACATTTTCAAAAAACATAATTTAGTATGATTTATAAGCTGTTTTCCTCATGGGGACCGACAAAATGTCCCCACAAGGTCAAAAATTTCGGGTTTTACTATCCTTATGGGGACATTTGGTCCCCACAAAGTGATAAATACACGCTCACACACACACACACACACACACACACACACACACACACACACACACACACACACACACACACACACACACACACACACACACACACACACACACACACACACACACACACACACACACACACACACACAAACTTGTAGACCTCACTAACTGACTAGTTGTTGTTGACCCATCCCGATGATCTACACTATAAAGCTGATTACTGCATCAGCCAGAAGATTGAGCTTACAAAACAGGCACCCTCTTAGAATCTCTTGGTGTGTAGACAATTTAATGTTTGAAAAAAAAACTGCTGCACTCTCTGCTGTACCTTTCTCCCACAACAGTAGCCGAGGCTTTGCATGACCGGGTCAATCTCCTGCTCAAACACCTCAGCTAGTTTGGAGCAATACTTGTAGACTCGCGATGTCTTGCGGTTGTAGAGCCAGGCGTTGTTGAACATGAGCCAGATGTCATCGACGTACTGCCAGGGCTCTTGGTACTGGCCCGTGTCAAGTTTCCGTTTGATTGTGGACAGGTCCATTGGGTTCTTCACAATGTCAAAATAGTCCTGCAATTTGCCAAAAGTGGAAAGGTTAAATATTAGATCTGAACACAGGTTTAGTAAGTCACAGTGGGAATGTGTGTCCCTCCAGGAATCTGCAATCGCCACATTTCGTTTTATTTTAGGTCAACTATTTTAACTTTAACAAAGTTTACTTGCATTGTCTGACTTGATATTTTTTTCCATTGAACTCATACTAGCCATATCTCAGGTTTCACATTTTAAATGTGAAGCATTTTTGTGTGTATTTATTATTTTTTGCTAGCTAGCTGCATATACAGTTGTTATGCAATGAAGTAATTACCAGCAATTGCACTTATAATATCATTGACACAAATTACACAAGTGTACTATGATTAGATTTACAGCAAAATAACACATTAAATCACAAATGGCATTGCAATTTTTGAGCAAAGCCGCAGCAAGTCTGTTATTTTGGGCCACAAAAATTAGGAAAAGGTTTTGCAAAATCCTTGTGGGACTGATAAATGAGAATGTACTGCTGATAAACTGGGATATTATTTACTAGCTGTTTTTGGTATCTAAAAAAATATTTGATATCCCACAACATATCCCTCCCAGCAGTACACATTTAAGATTTCATATACTCTTAAATAAATTAATACACAATATTAATAGTACGGTATGGTAATAATTAATAGTAAGGTTTTGTTCAACCTCAAACAGAGCTTTATTAAGGAGACAATGCATCAGACTGCACACATACTGGTATTCCCAGCAGCGAAGGGTCCACAGGTTGGCGGAAGGGCAGAGACTCAGGGTCCTGACGGTAAAGGGACTCCAGTGTGGGCATCAGGGCCTGCCTCAGCTCCTCTGGTTTAAAAACTGCTGAAAAAGTGAGAAATGTATATGGAGTTACTACAACACATCAGTTCTTAAAACCATTGCTAGAAACATGCAACTGTGAATATTTAATCAATTCGCATTAAAACCAGCGGTTCCCAAATTGTAGTGCACACAATTATTTGCATTGATCATACTTTTCTTCTTGTTAGGGACTCCAGAAGGTGAGCTGTGGGTAACTGTGGACCCTGAACCCTCCTCCTCTTCTTTAGGCTCAGTCTTTAGCTCTGGCTTTTTGTCCTCTCCTTTTTCTGCGGACAATGTCTCCATTGGCACACCTTTATAGTCATCACTGAAAGGCTCCTCTTTCTTTATCTGAAAAGCCAAACAGACAGCAGTCAAACCACATAGAATCATATAAAAAGTTGATTCTAAATGTTGGAAAATCAATACACCATTCTTAAAACCTGTATTCTTTACTGATCTACATGATAGCTTTTTCCCCCAAGCAATCAGACTGTTGAACACTTGATCTATTAGGATCAATAATTAGCACTGCACTTTATTAATCTATAATCTCACACTGGACTGTCAACATATTCTCCTCAATATACTACTTCATATACATATATATATTTCATATACTCCTTACTTATTGTATTGTATATTGTGTATTCTATATTGTGTGTATTGTATATAATTATCGTGTTGTGTAAGTATGTGTACATTTGATATGTAAATTGTGTTGTGTAAGTATGTTGTTTATTGTAACTGGTATATGTCTCGTCACTGTCATGACTGCTATGTTGCTTGGAACTGCACACAAGAATTTCACCTACTGTTGCACTTGTGTACATGGTAGTGTGACAATAAAGTGATTTGATTTGATTGATCTTACAACGTTCACTTCTTACCTTAGGTTTTTCTTCAGTTTTAAAGTCTTCTTGCTTTCCAGTTCGTCCTCCTCCCATGGTTTCTTCATCCTCCTCTTCCTCCTCTTTCTGCTTGACTTCCACCTTTAGCTCGAAGGCAGCTTTGGAGTCTGCGTGGCCCTGCTGAAATGAGGCATCTGCACTGCTGACGGAAGCAGGGGTAGTAGCCTGGCTGTCCACTGGCAGAGAGCCCTTATGAGACAACTTAAGGGAAAGAAAAGACTAATCATAAAGGGCAAACCAAGTAAACAGAGCATAACATAGGCTTAATGTTAAAAAATGGCCTACCAGCCTAGGACCAATGTGAGTTTTAGACCAGCTGATAGAAGTAGCACTTACCTTATTGGGCCAGAGCTGCACCTCTACACCTTATACACTTGTGTTTTTATGCCTTGCAAACTTAAACTTTTTAGTTTTCTGTGAGTATTGAATATTGTTGTTGCAAATTCTGCTGATTTACATCAAGTTAACATCTAACTTGCTAACATAGATCAAGTTAGGGCTGCAAGATAATGACAAAACTCAGAATTGATGATTACCCTTGATATTGTTTTTGCAATGACTGTAATTTAATATAATTTACATTAAAAAACTTATTTTGGCTAGATCAACTGCATGCCATATTCTTTGTTGGCTTCTAATCCAAAACAAGCTGAGAACGGTGTTCCTCAACTAAGATTATTTATTGGTTTTAAACATCAAGACATATGGCCTAAACAGTCAACTTCACTTTGACCTTCTTGGAAGCATAAATAAACAAAACAAAAAAGTACATTCCAAATTTTGAATAAATTATATACAGTAAGCAAGCAATGGACCATGATAGTTCACCCAAAAATGACAATTCTCTAATTTTACTCACCTGCATGCCATCCCAGATGTGAATGACCATAGAACACAAATTATGATTTTTAGAAGATTATTTCAGCTCTGTAGGTCCATCTAATGCAAGTTAAGGGGTGCCAAAATTTTGACACTCCAAAAAGCAATTAAAGTTAGAATAAAAGTAATCCATATGACTCCAGTGGTTAAATCCATATCTTCTGAAGTGATATGATAGGTTTGGATGAGAAACAAATTAATTGTAAAAGTCCTTTTTTGCAAGGAATTCTTCTCCCTGCCCAGTAGGGGGCGATTTGCACAAAGAATGTGAATCACCAAATCACAAGATGAATGTGAAAGTTAAGGTGGAAATTGACTGAGCAGGGAGGAGAATTTATAGTAAAAAAAAAAAAAAAAGGAGAAATATTTATCAGTTTCTCACCCACACCTATCCTATCACTTCTGAAGACATTGATTTACCCACTGGAGTCTTATGGATTACTTGAATGTTGACTTTTTTGGAGCTTCCCAATTTTGGCACCCATTCACTTGCATTGTATGGATGAAAAGAGCTGAGAAATTCTTCTAAAAATCTTCATTCGAGTTCGGCATATGACAAAGTATCCATATCTGGGATGGCATAAGGGTGAGTAAATGATGAGAGAATTTTGCTATTTGGGTGAAATATTCATTTAAAATGCTGAACTGCTGTATAAACAACATGAGTAGACCTACATGGACTGCTATAACTGAAACCTTTTATGATTAGTTCATTCTGGCACCTGTAACTGCAATCTTGATAATTTATTTGATTAATTGTGCAGCCCTAGATGAGTTTGATAAAACTTGTGAGAAAAATTAGGTTGAGAAAGATAAATCAGTCATGTTTTGCACCATACGTCATTGTTATCCAGCAAAAGTGTGTGTATGAATTTATAGTGGTCAAAAATGTAATCTTGTTTTTGTCTGATTTGTAATAGTAGCTGAAATAAAAGCTATAATGTATTTTTCTGTCCCATTTAAAAATGCATTTCTAAATATAGAAGTAGAATTCTTTTGTGTTGGGCAGAGCAAAAATGTTGCAAGTGGCAAGTAAAACTACTTACTGTTGAACCTTGGAATGGCACCATGATTTTTTTTATATATAATGAAAGCTAGTACTCACAGGAGTGCGTGGATGCTGGCCTGTGTTTGGCGTAGAAAGGCCACATTGAGGCACAGTGGGAGGAGTTCCTCCTAATGGCTGCATGGCATTGTCAGAAGTGGCGGACGGAGGTAACTGTTGCTGATTGCCAGTCGTGGCTAACTGGGGTTGGCCTGGGGTGTGAGGCTGGGGCGTCTGTGAGCCCGACAAACCTGAAGGCGGCGTGAGGTGCGGTGTAGGTGTGCGGCTACGTGCTGGGGAAGGAGAATTCTGGCGAACAGGCGGACAGTGCGGGAGGTTGATGGACTGTGATGGGGTGGATGATGGAGGGATGCTATTGGGACCCAGAGAGCCCAAAGAGGGCCCAGCAGACCCAGGCTGGGTTAAAGGACTGCCGACTGGCAGAGATGACAAAGGCATTTGCCCCTGCTGGCATTTTAAAAAAGCACACAGGACAAACAATGAGAGCACATTCAAAACATAATTTCAGAACAATGCTGCTCTAGAATATGCAAGAACAAAAGACCAAGACAAATATAAAGACAGATCAGTATATGTAATGTGTCTGCATACAAGTTTGTAAAGTAATGTTTCCCTAATGAAATATGTTTTGGATTGTACATAAAGAACATTGCTAATATAGACGGATAAAACAAGGATTCCTAGCGGAGTCTCTTACTTGAGTGATACCACCCTCATTTCCGGGGTGTGGCATGTCACCAGGCCCAGCACCAAGCGCAGGTCCTGAACCTGGAAACTGTCCAGATTGGATGTACTGATTTTGCATCTGTGCAACATTCGCTTGTGGCATCCTGCCAGTGCCCATGCTCGCCTGAAACAGTAAATACATTCAGCATTAAAAAGTAACAGTGTTATATCTTCTGTACAATCGTTCAGAGACAATGTCCTCCTTAACTACTGCACTGTAATACAACAGAAATCTGTAAAGGTGTGACTTTCTAGTCACAGAACCGACCTGGTTTAGAGGTGAGCTGAGTGGTAGAGGTGGTGTAGATCTCTGGCTCATGGACTGCATTCCCATATGGTTAAATTGACTCATTCCTACAATGCACAGAGTCAAATATAAGAGTGAGTTTACATACAAAAGTGGTGTCAAAATGTCTGAGATTAGATTGATAATGTAAGCAAATTAGTGGCATGCTGAGAATATAATTAGCAATGAAAAACTTTACTAAATATGATGAGTGGTCTCAGACTTTCATATATGTTATGTATACATACATATTCATAACATTTATTATCTTCAGATAGGGTGACACAAGACATGCAACACTCTGAATGAGATTTACAAACCAGCAGCATTCTGCAACCTGTTCATCATCTGGTTTGGTCCAGAAGGCTGCACCATTGTAGGATCTGAGAGAGAACCATCTTCAGTTGGAGGTAGAAGGAGAAAAGTAAAATTGCAGTCCAATTAAATGCAACTTCCAAGCATAAGCTACTTTATTTTCAACAAGCCATCTTCTCTCATGCTACCTTTCAAGGACGTGTACTCACTAGGTGACAGTCCTGTGGGTGGCCCTTGTTGCAGGCCAGTGGGGGACATGCCAGGCTGAGTGGGCATCATACCCTGCTTCTGTAACCGTGTCCTTCGCTTCTCTTCCAATTCCTTCTGGATCTTATAGATCTTCTCTGCAAGCAGATGGTAATATTCTGCCTGAAAGTAGGATGTAAAAATTGCTCAACTGGTCCGTCAATCGATAAAAATATTTAATAATCAACTGATTATTTTTGTAGTTAACACATTAAGTTTCTTTTTAAGAAAAAAAAAAAAGAATACAAACTGGTTAGGCAATTCATTTGGACAACACTCATAGTTAAATATATTATATGATATTGTTTATGGACAACATGTAGGTGTAGGTTTTTGAAACGGCACTCTTTAATCTCAATACAGATATTGATCTAAAATCTGGGTTTGATTTATAAATAAAATAAGCTGTTTCTCCCTTTACTGATAAACAAGAGAACAACTAACTATTGTGTGTGTTGAAGTACTGAACAGAGTCACTTGTTCTGGAAGAGGATCTTTAGTGGGGATGGAAAAAACTGTTCTCATGATTCGGTTCGACAATTCGATATAATCCCATTTCAATATATATGACAAACTGTGACAGAAAATGTGTGTGGGGGGGGTGATTATGTTTGAGCAAAATGCACATTATAATTTCATCAAAATGTGTTCTTTACAACATAATATAAATACTCTTTTATATTGTTTAAATAAAGAGTTTTTCTTGTATACCTTTCTATGTAAGAAATGTTCAAACAAATAAGCCTTAAAAAACAGTGAACTATCTTCAGGCTGACCAGGTACAGAACAAAGACTGTCATCATTATTATAATTACATTTTACCAAATAAAAGTTCAACATTCAATAGATTAATATTATATCATGAAATTGTCTCTACAGTTTACATACACCTCAGCCAAATCATTTTAAACTCAGTTTTTTTACAATTCCTCACATTTAATTGTAGAAAACTTTCCCTGTCTTATGTCAGTTAGGATTGCTATTTTATTTTAAGAATGTGAAATGTCAGAATAATAGTAAAGATAATTATTTATTTCAGCTTTTATCTCTTTAATCACATTTCCAGTGGGTCAGAAGTTTACATGCACTTTGTCAGCATTTGGTTTAACTTGGGTCAAACATTTTGGGTATCCTTCCACAAACTTCTCACAATAAGTTGCTGGAATTTTGGCCCATTCCTCCAGACAGAACTGGTGTTAGGTTTGTATAGGTCCTTTCAGGGATCCCCGTTCTGGGATTGATTTGCACTTCTCGCACCAAACTACCGGAATCTCTATGAGACAGAATGTGTCTCCTTCCTGAGCAGTATGATGGCTGTGTGGTCCCATAGTGTTTATACTTGCATACTATTGTTTGTACAGATGAACGTGGTACCTTCAGGCATTCTGAAATTTCTCCCAAGGATGAACCAGACTTTTTTTTTTAGGTATTGGCTGATTTCTTTTGATTTTCCCATGATGTCCAACGATAAAGGCACCGAGTTTGAAGGCAGGCCTTAAAATACATCCACAGGTACACCAGCAATTGCCTCCAATTAGCCCCTCAGAATCTAATTGGGCAATTGTCTAAAGGCTTGACATCATTTTCTGGAATTTTACAAGCTGCTAAAGGCACAGTTAACTTAACGTATATGTAATGTATATGTAAACTTCTGACCCACTGGAATTGTGATATAGTCATTTAAAAGTGAAACAATCTGTCTATAAACAATTATTGGAAAAATTATTTGTGTAGATGTCCTAAACGAATTCCCAAATCTATAGTTTGCTAATATGAAATCTGTGGAGTGGTTAAAAAAATGAGTTTTAATGACTTCAACCTAAGTGTATGTAAACTTATCACTGTTATCACTGTTTGAAATAATGTGTACATTTTAGAGGTGTAACTAGAGGGAAGGCAGGATGGGCAGCAGCCCTAGCGCCCAGGATGAGAGGGGGCCCGCAACGGTCGACCAAAAGAAACCATAAAAATGGCCACGGGCCCGAGGGGTGATGAAAAACAAAAGTTTCTTTGCACTGGGACCCTCAAGGTCCAACATAAGCCACTGCTGTCACTTCAGTTCAACATGCATCTCACAGACTCACAGCAGTTTATTAATAAGAGAGAAGTCTCTCAGTTTCTTTATCACATGTGTGATTAAATTTCATAATTCTTTTAAAAAATGTATCTGACTGTAAAGAACAGAAAGGATATTAAAAGACAAATGATATAATAATGGGATGATAATGTGCGAAACGACAAAAACATGTCAAACTGTAACAGACCAAACTTTAATCAAATATTCATTAAGAAAAAATGTATAAACATTTTCATATATCTCATGTATCAAACATATAAAGATAAACTACATACAAAATTATATACAACTTACTTTGCTGTGAAAACCTGAGCTCCTGAAATAATAGCATATAATAATACACTGAAGTATTACATAATCTTTAGAGGTTAGCTTTCTGTATTGTGAATTCTTTTTGCTTTAGAGACTGTTACTTGTCTATGTTTAGCCAATTTAGGATATTACATTGCTTGTAGTGTGCTTTTTTTAAAGGAAAGAGTGTTCTGACTAGAGTGTAACTTAGTTCAAGTTCACTCACTTCATTGTCTGTGCAGATGCAAGTTGTAATATTACATATATGTTGTGGATATAGTGATTAATCTTATGTGTAAATAAAATGAGTTTGAGCGAGATCATTAACCCGTTTTAAAGCGGATCAGTTTCCCGGTGTTCAGTGTGTGCAACTCACGCAGCTCAAGCGGGGAAATCCCTAACATACTGTATTACAGGTTAAGATGAATCCATTATCTACTGTGATATCTTCCTCTATAAACATATATTCATCAACGTTGACGCTGCAATAAAAATAGTTGAAACTGCTAAATTCAAGCCCTTAAAAGCACTTCAAGGCCTTGTAATAGTGTAGGAAAAAGTGAAACATGGGTAAAATTAAGCAATAGAGAAATTATGATGTTTACCGTGTCTTTTCACTTATGATGAAATGGACCGAAAACAATGTTGCAAATTCTGAAATATTGAGTTATGCCTGAATATGGTCCGTAATTTTTTTGATTCATGATATATCAGAATTCAATATACACTGGCAGCCAAAAGCTTGGAAAATGTTTTACGGATTTTGCTGTTTCAAAAAGGAAATTGGTATTTTAATTCACCAAAGGGGCATTTAACTGATCACAAAGTATAGTCAGGACATTACTGATGTAAAAAAACAGCACCATCACTATTTGAAAAAAGTACATTTTGATCAAATCTAGACAGGCCCTATACCCATCACTCCAACACCTTATCCTTGAGAAACCATGCTAAATTGCTAATTTGGTACTAGAAAATCACTCAAAACTACTATATCTGAAAGCTACTTGGTTCGTTAAATGAAGCTTAACATTGTCTTTGTGTTTGTTTTTGAGTTGCCACAGTATGCAATAGACTGGCATGTTTTAAGGTCAATATTAGGTTACAAAATGGCAAAAAAAAAAAAAAAAAAGCTTTCTCTTGAAATTGTCAGTCAATCATTGTTTTGAGGAATGAAGGCTATACAATGCTTGAAGATTTCATACAATGGTGTAACTTCACAGTCTTCAAAGACAAAGGACAACTGGCTCTAACATGCACAGAAAGAGATGTGGAAGAACAGATGTACAAATAAACAAGAGGATAAGCACATCAGCGTCTCTAGATTGAAAAATAGACAGCTCACATGTCCTCAGCTGACAGCTTCATTGAATTCTACCCACTCAACAACAGTTTCACGTACAACAGTAAAGAGAAGACTCAGGGGTGCAGGCCTTATGGGAAGAATTGCACAAAAAAAAGCCACTTTTGAAACAGAAAAACAAAAAGGAAAGGTTAGAGTGCACAAAGAAACAGACATTGGACAACAGATAATTGGAAAGAGTGTTATGGGTCTTAACCCCATTGAGCTTTTGTGGGATCAGCTAGACTGTGAGGTACGTGAGAAGTGCCTGACAAGACAGCCACATCTATGGCAAGTGCTACTGGAAGTGTGGGGTGAAATGTCACCCGAGTATCTGGACAAACTGACAGCTGGAATGCCACGTATCTGCAAAGCTGTCATTGCTGCACATGGAGGATGTTTTATGAGAACACTTTGTAGTTTAAGAAGTTCTGAACATTTTTTAAATTGTAATACTAAATCGTCACATTATTAATGTCCTGACTATACATTGTGATCAGTTGAATGCCACTTTGGTGAATAGAAGTACCAATTCCTTTCCATAAGAGCAAAATCTGTACATTATTCCAAACTTTTGGCCACCAGTGTATATCGTCCAATCCCTAGTCTTTAGAAATGTCACAGAATAAAATGAAAAATGTTTCATTTTAAAATGTAATATGTTAACAGTGTTATTAATGTCATTAACCATATTTAAATCACAAGTTAACATCTACATTTTGAAAGCCATACTAAATAGATGTATAAAGCCGTGACTATTTTTAGACTGCAAATATTTTGATGGACAGGACAGTATCCTCACCCTGCTGTTAGCAGACTCATACATGTCCCCCTCCACTTTACGTGCATAGGCCACTAGATTCTCCATGCGCCGATCCTTCAATGCAGCTGGGTCTGGAGTTGGAAAAATAGCCTGGACTCTGAAGATAGAAAGGCACCAGCAAGGCAGGCACATGGAAATTATTATCAACTGGTGTTTGACTAACTGAGTGTATTTTTTCTTCACTCTCTCTATAAAAAAAAAAAAGCCTTGGTTGGTGATTATAACAAATAACTTGTTTAAAAGATTCCCTTTATAAAACATGGGAGTCAATTTCACATAACAAATAACTTGTTTCAAAGATTCCCTTTATAAAACATGGGAGTCAATTTCACATAACAAATAACTTGTTTCAAAGATTCCCTTTATAAAACATGGGAGTCAATTTCACATAACAAATAACTTGTTTAAAAGATTCCCTTTATAAAACATGGGAGTCAATTTCATATAACAAATAACTTGTTTAAAAGATTCCCTTTATAAAACATGGGAGTCAATTTCACATAACAAATAACTTTCACAAAGCACTGTAGGACCTACAGTTTGTGCACCAGGTGGTTGCGTAGGTCCTGATTAATGTCCTCATGCCAGCTCTTCCTCATGCCACCACTGGCAGCAGGGTTGGCCAAAGGCATAGACCCCACACCACCCAAGGCATTGTTGTCATTCATCAGGCTGGGGACAGAGGAGTGAAGGAGACAAATAAGGACTTCTCTTTGTACATTAACATTTCCAAACTGACTAAACCCTAGTGCAGTGGATTAGTGTAACTTTGAGACTTTAATACATTAGGAGGCTCAAGACAAAATAGTGGCCAATTACATGAGATGTTACTAAAGTTTTGCTTACCTTGATGAGTTCATGTTCAGATGCATCATTGTATCCTGGAGAAGATTAGATTGCTGATTCGGAGACTGACCACCCACTGCCCCATTTACACCCACAGGATTTGCTCCTGTTAAAAGAAAGGTTATGAGAAGAGGCATCCAACGCAAAACTTTGTCTGATAGATAAATAACAAAAACAGAATATTGCCAATATTTAAAAATTGTTGCACCAAATTTGTCATTACCCATAGTGTTTAGTGCCCGTGGTGACTGTTGGACAGGTTGAGGGGATGCCTGGTTTCCCTGGTATGTGAGGCCAAGGGCCGCATAAGCCCTCTCGATGGAGCTGGGATCTATCTGCCCTGGGGTGTTGAGATTGGGGGCACTAGGTGGGCCACCAGTCACATTACCCAAAGACGTACTTAACCCCACAACTGCAGAACTCAAGAGAGCTGAGGAGATGAAGCGGTGAAGAAATAATACAGAAGAAAATTAGTGCCAGTTTCAACAGAACAGGAATCTGGAATAGTAGTAATAACACTGTTTTATGTACAAAATTGTTCCATTGGGGATAGGACTAGGGCTGCAACAACTAATCGATAAAATCGATAATAATCGATTATGAAAATCGTTGTCAACGAATGTCATTATCGATTAGTTGGTCTGCTTACGTCACAGGGAGCGTTTACTGATGACGTCACTTTCATGACAACAGTCACATGCGAAATGGCAGAGAGTACAAATCAATCGGCGGCAGAAAAAAGTGTGCGCCCCAAGTCATCTAAGGCATGGGAGCATTTTACATTAAATGCAGCAAAGAAGATCGTTACCTGCAAGTTATGCAAAGCTGAGCTTGTGTGGCATGGAAGTACCACAGTGATGCACGAACACATGAAGAGGAAACACGTTGGTGTCACGGATGAAGGTGAAACAGCACGGTAAGCAAAAACTGTATCCTCATTATATGAAGATGTGAAAATGGTATACCCGTAAAACTTCAAATAATAGCCGGGCTTTTATTTTCCCAAATCGTCGAACTGCACCGGCTTGTATTTGAGACAGGCCTTTATAATTTAGTTGAGATTTTGTTCATTGAGATGTTGTTCCTAGAGTCTCTAATCTCTAAAAATCTCCAAATGCTCCACGTGAAACTGCGGTCTTCCGACCTTTTACTATCGTGTCAATAGATTTTGATTAATATGCTTGAGGAGAGAGAGCAAGACAGCGCCGTGTTGTTTGAAGACGTGAGAGGCGCTGCAGGCCGGGCTCTCTCTCTCTGCTAGCCTCTCTCTGCTCGTTTTAGCCCTGTCAAGTGCAGCAGTCATTCTATTCTACATCAATCACCGATTAAAAAAGGCTTTGTCGGGGAAAAAAAATGCGTAGCTCTACTACGTTCACAAGCTTGTTTTCAGTCTTTCTATATTTAATTTATCAATATATTCTTATAATTCATAAAAATTAAATGAATTATATATTTGAGATGTTTTTTGGAATAGTGAATAAGAAACATGTTCGTATGAACAACACTGAACAGTGACAGTTTTCCTCTTCTTCTACATTCTACCTCTGTATAAAACAGTAACATTTGTTTGTTTGTTTATTATTTATAATTTTGATATTTCAACTAAATCTGCTGCTTAATAGTTTATATGAGCACAACTCAATGTTTTGTTTATTTATATTTTGGATATTTAAGTTTTACTGTTTAAAAACTGGACAAACTTTTGTGTTTTAAGGTTTAAAATGTCCAAATTAAAGATTATATTAGTAAAACTCAATGTGTGGCTTTTGCACTTTTTAAAGTACACTTTTACACATAAATACACTGATTTAGGGTTTTATTTTGTTACAAAAAAAAATCAAATTGAATTTAAAAAACTTTATCCGATTAATCGATTAATCGAAAAAATAATCGTCCGATTAATCGATTATCAAAATAATCGTTAGTTGCAGCCCTAGATAGGACTGTCACGATTATGAAATTTGGCTGACGATTAATTGTCAAACAAATAATTGCGATTATGACGATTACTTGTCTGTCTGTGGGCCTTCACAAGTATGACGATTAATGGTCATAACATTTGTCATCCTTAAGGTGTGTGTGTGCTTCATACGCCACAAGTAATTTGTTAACATTTAACTTGGAATTTTTGCAAAAAATATTGCATAGGGGTAAAATTACATGAAAAAGTTGTTAAACATCAAATATTTCCAAATACTTAAAATATGTCTCTTAAAAACTTTAATCTTGTTTTTTCTTTTAACCCAGCAAACCTGAATAGTTAATATAATCTGATATGTATCATAGAATACATTTTGCAATAGTAAAATATGTCTGTCCAACATTGTTAACGTTCACACATTATTTTAAGGCATTTTAACAGACAAGCCCATATTTTGCATGAAGACCAAGGTCATAGCATGTTATTACAGAGCGTGCATCAGAGCACCTCAGAAGCGGTTAAGCTTCATGCACTCTTCAGGAGCTGCCCTGGGTGCAGTTGGTTGTGCAGGTCAGCGAGACGTTCATTTGGAGTGCTCACATAATAAAATTAAACTGGAAAATGAGACAAAAATGCGGCAGTTATCTCAACTAATCACGATCAGGCGAGTATCTACTAATCGTGACAGGCCCAATCAGGGCCTCACATTGTTCCAAAACCATATGCCTTTTTTCTTCTGTGAAACAAAATGTTAGGCAGAATGTTACTCTGTCACAATTCAGTTTTTTGTGTCTTATTTCCACACAATTAAAGTAAATGGTGAGTGAGTTGGTCCTTCAACCTAACATCTATTTTTGTGTTCCATGGAAGACACAAAAGTCATATAGGTTTGGAACAAAATAACGGTGCATAATTGACCACAGAATTTTCATATTTGGGTGAACTATCATTTCAAGAATGAACAACAACGTCACAGCCTCATGTTTTATGTAACTTTCTATGTTTCTATATTCTAATAAAGTGAGGGAGTGTGATTAATATGCAAGAAACAACATATTTTGTTTTAATACACACACTCACACTGCTGATTCCTCTTGTCTCCTGCATTTTTCAAAGGTAGACATACAGGGCAGTCGTGCCGTGTGCAGTTCTTCCAGTGAGAGATTATCTGTCTGGATGAGGCACAGTGCGCCACTGAAATAGAAAGAAACAATAAAAACACAAAGCCCAATACTGGTAATGACAAATGTGTATTATAGGAAGAAATGCAAAACAACAGAATAGAGCTACCACGTTTTTATTTTTTTCCCCCAATTTGGTGCAGTTCAAACACTTACCTTGGCAAGACTTGCCAGCCTGGCAGTGCGTCATGTGATTGAGAACATTCTTCATGGTTCGACAGTGGGGCAGGTTGCACTGCCGTACTTCCCCATTGGCCTGCTCCCGCCTCTGGCATTTGTGGGCATGGAGCAAAAGCACCAGCTGCTGCTGTATAAGTTTGCGCTTTTCTGGGTCGGCCGCTGGAGGTACACCTCCCACTCCTGCTGCAGTCACGACTGAGGTGGCTGATCCAGGGCCAAGACTTCCTTGAGTGTTGGGTACCATGCCGTCTGTTCCTGCACCTCCGGCAGCACCGGCTGGGGAAGGCTGAGAAGCCTGCTGTGGACATGTTAAGAGATGGGAGTTAGATGGGAAAGGCCAAAGTAAAGTGTATACACACTTCATTTTATGAAGACAAATAAAATGAGACTTCAGATGGTTAGTTCAACTAAAAAAAATAATTACAGAGCAAAAACTGACAGCCTCAAGTTAAACCATTCCATCCATTAAATTAAATACTGATTGAAGCTGTCAGTCCTTAACATCTCCTTTTGCATTCGACAGAAAGGAAGAAAGTCTTTAAGATCTTGTCCATTTAAACGGTCCACATAGAATAATTAGGCTACCAACAACTGCTATTACTTATACTAAATACAAGCATGTAGAGTATAGAGCTGCAACTGATGATTATTTTGATAATCAATTAATCTTAGATTATTTCTTGGATTAATCAATTAATCTTTTGTTATTTCTTCGGTTGATCAATTAATCGGATAAAAACAAAATTATATTTCCTGTATTTTACTGAAAATGTGATAAAATAATTTTTTATAAATGATAAAGGTGTGCATGCTCATTTAACCCGCTTAAGACAAATAGTTTTGCGAAATGGAAATACGCGCTTAACTTGGAATTCATAACATTTATACATTATAAAACATAGAAAATAGCAGTAAAATTTTGATATGTGCTGGAGAGAAACAACAGTCAAGTGCAGTAAAAGTGCTCTCGTGTTTTTGGTTGAGTTTTCTTGCTTCAATTTGTCATGCAACATTTTCACTGGGCTGTAAAGTAACGTCACTGATGGTCACTCGCATCATGTCCAAATATATAATGAAATAATTAATAATGACATTTCTCATTGATGATTTTCATTATCAATAAATATAGATTTTAGCGATTAGTTGTTGGAGCTCTATTATAGTATACGAATATCAAAGTGGACACAATGTACAAACCATGCCAGGTATGCCTTGCATAGGCTGAGGTTTCTTGTTGAGGTTAAACTGGGCCGGACTGTTGGGCAGACCTGGTTTGTTTTGGAGTAAAGGGGCCAGCCCTGCAACACCCATACTCTGACTGGCAGGCTGACCATATGGGCCTCCATAGGGGCCTGAACCAGCATTCATTCCCATCTGCAACATATACAGGAAGATGGAAAACATTTTTCAAAAAACGGCTCATATTAAGTTTCTGTTGTCCATTTCACTAATAAAAGCATTACAATAAAGAGGTTTCACCATAGTACATATAGGTGTGTGTGTGTGTGTGTGTGTGTGTGTGTGGGGGGGTGGGTTTTAAGATGTGCAGGATGTCGTCACAGCTTTACCTTGTTCATTGTTACAGGCTGCTGTGGCCTCAGTCCCCCCTGGCCTCCTGCTGTCTGCTGCTGCTGCTGAAGAGCCTCTGCTAGCAGGTTGCCATTACTGCCCATGCCCGGATTGTGAGGTCCCATTCTAGGCGAGCCATTCATCATCTGTCCTCCCATCATGTTTTCCTGCTGTGGAGTGGGCCCTCCTGTCTGCTGCTGTCCATTGCCTTTCTGATGTCCGAGCATATTCCTGTTCATGCCCACCATCCCAGACATCTGCTGCTGTTGCTGCATAAGGGTAGCCTGTTGAGGAGAAAGATGTTGTTGTCCTTGTTGGCCCATGCCCTGGGGACTTGAAGCCTTCATATTCCCGAACAGACCCATCGAGGCTCCCATTGGACTGCCCATTGTTCCCTGCTGCTGTACTGCATGTGTGGATCCATGCCGGAGAAGTTCTGAGAGCTGCTTGTGCTTGGCTGCTGCATCCTGGACACTGGACATAACTCCTGCGATGGCCCCACCCCTACTACCGAAGTTGGTGTGCAGCTGGCTGTGGTCCACTCCATTTGCCAGGCTCAGCTCTGAGGAATTGATTAGCTCATCTGGGAGATCATGCTCCAGGTCAAAAAGGGAGCTGAAATCTAAACAAAATAGAAAATTAGTGAATTTACAAAGGAAGTTAATGATGACAATTAATGGAGATGACAATATATTTTCCTAAAATTTTATAATAGTCTCAGACAACAAAATGATGGACTTAAGTCTGACAACTATTCATGCTCGACCAGTTTGAGAACAATTTACCAAACTCTTTTGACATGTGGAGATATGAAAGCAGTTAATTGGCAGAAAGCAGGGCAAAGACAAGTTTGTGTCAGTCCAGCCATGCAATTATACTCATTATGAGCAGATTGTTGATATTGCTGATACCATACCTAAGGTGGTGGAAAAGGTAATAATAATAATAAAAATTAAAAAAGATAATTTTAAACTCCATTTACTGAATATTGAACATTTTTGTTAAAAGGACAAAACTGTTTAATCTTCCCTTCTTGTGATGGGCACAGAGATAGAGGCTGCAAGTAAAATCCCAAATGCCTAATTTTTGTGCAACCAAGATAATAATAAAAATAAAGATAATATAAGGATGATTTGGTGGATATAGCAGGACTTTAAATAATAAACAATCCTGACATACACCAGGGACTCTTGTTTTGAATAAGATTCTGTGCTTCCAGCACATACAAACACAAGAGAACCAAAATGCACTCAATGTATTACAATAGAATCACTATAAAGTGTAATTTGATCTAATAAATACAGTATGAGCAGTAATCAATCAACAGTAGATCATCATTAATCAATAGTAGATCATCAGCAATAGCTTGCAAATGTCATACGTGTCTTTTCTCTAACTATCGGCATAGTTTTTGCCAAGAACCAATAGTTCCAAAAAGCAACTATCAGCATCAAGCACAGATTAATTGGTCGACCTGTAACTGTAAAAGTGCATGAATATGGATCATGGACAGCCGAAATGGATAAATCCAAATGTCTCCTCTATGCCGTTAAGGGGCCTTCTAAAATGTTTACATTACAACCTTATTTTGAATCATCAGAGCCCTAAATGCCGATTTGCCATTCAGTATGGTGGCAGAGACCACTCTATATTAATCGTTTATTCTTTTATTTGAAAACTGATTTTTATTTACAGGGTTGCACAAGTTGAAATAAATAAATACTGTTTATTTTTTACTTGGATCCTGATTCTAAAAGAACAAAAAACATAAAATTACATTAAACAGTAGCTCTCATTTTAAATGTTGTTAGAACTGCAAACTAATATATGATTCCTTTTGACCAAAATTAAGGCATGTTTTGCCCATTCAGGTGTTAATACTTGCATCCTCTTTTAAGATGCATTCTTTAAATTATTATTATTATTATATCCTTATACAGTAATATATAGACTAATAGTAATATATTTCTGTAATAATGGAGCGTGCAGAATTGCTATACAGTGTCAAGCATCTATTTTGAAGGAAGCCTAATAATTTTATCAAGCCTTTTATTTTGAATGAAGACAAAGTGTTGTTTCTGTGTGTTACCAGGAGAGGTGACAGTGGTGTTTTGAGCTCCTTCCATACATGGAGAAATGTTCGCATCTCTTCCTCACTCCACACAACTACATGGGGTTACTTTAGATTTTTACCAACTTGTTATGTCCAAATATATTTGAAATCATACAAATGACAACTGAAGTAAATGCGTAGCAGCGCACGTTAGCAATGTACACGAACCGAACTCAAGAGCACAGCTGTTCTGAATAAAACATACATTATCAAATCACAAGATGGAATTCATTTCATGGGCATCGAGCACAGAATGCCGTATCATTATCCTCGTGCACCGCACAAACAAGACTAGTAAACAGCTGCGGTGCGATTGTGTATTTTAGCGCATGCTCGAAAGAGAAACAGTGATTGGGCAGTAGCGAACTTCTGAAGAGAGCGTAATTGGTCATGTGAGGTGAAAACGGACTAGGAAAAAGCTTTCATCATCCGTAGACACAGCCTATAATGAAAATGAACAACAATTTGTAACTTTACCTGGCTGACATCTTCTGTTTGCTAGCTCACTAATATCACAGACGAGTATTCTTAATTAACCGTGAGAGGCAGAAATCATTATCACGATTAAAATACGATTAATTGTGCATCCCTAGATTTAAGTGTGTTGTTACTTTAGGAGAGAAGTTCTTGAGGTAGTCACCACTGAGGTGCATCTAAGGTAACATGACTGCCTGGTGAAACTTGCTGACATAAAACACCATATGAAAAAATATGCATAAACAATTGCACTGAATTTGGACTAAGTCCACAGGAAACTTGTCTTAGGAAGTTCTCTCATAATTTACTCACCCTCATGCCATACCAGATGTGTATGATTTTCTTTTACGGAACACAAACAAAGATTTTTAGAAGAATATCTCAGCTATCTATGTCCATAAAATGCAAGTGTAACTTTGTAGCTCCAAAAAGCACATAAAGACAGGTGTGGGTTTGAAACAGATCAATAGTACTTTTTTTACTGTAAAGGTCCACTTAATTTCACAATCCTCATTTGTTTTTTTGGCTATTAACATTATTCGTGCATATCGGCACCTACTGGGCATGGAGGAGAATTTATAGTAAAAAAGGACTTAAATATTAGCTGTATCTCATTTCAAAATGCTGCATGTGCTAGAGGTTGCATTTGTCAGTTACATACGTCACAGAATCTCATTTCAGAAAAGCAAGTATGGCACAGAATACAGCCTTTGAATGCAACCTTCTTTCACAGGAATTCAGAGGATGCAATAAGTGTATCTATCCTTCATTGCACGATGGGAGAAAGGTGCCTCAGGCTGTTCCTGGCAAGGTACTAAGCCTTACAGGCTCCATATGGTTAGGATTAGGGCAGAGTTAGTATATCTGCTGCCTGCCAGGAACAAACAGAGGCACCTTTGTACAATGGGCCCTTCATTGGCACTCACAACCTACAATTTATTACTTCAACAGAAACATACATAATTTCTCTGAAAAAATTAGACAGATTTACCCGAAAATATGATGTCCAAATGCATGTAATGTTCATTTCCAAGTATCTCAGTAGATGGGAGTGAAATATTTAACATGTAAAAAAATAATAACAAATAATGTTAAAACAAAATATAACAGTATAGCTGCTAAATCAATTTTCTCATCATTGTTATAACTCACCCAATGTAGGGCCCTATGAACTTCATTTAATTTTTTCCCAAATTCCGTGTTTTCTGTTTCATTTTCTCTGAATTCAGAGTTTTAAAGTGTAATTGCATTATAAAAACTGTCTAATTAAATTAATTCATAAAATTTTTAATCAAATGAAACCAGAAAAGTCACTTTTAAACTTACAATGCAATATTTTTCATCAAATTAAGAGTTCCTATAGCCTACTGTATAATTCAAAACCCAAAATGTGAGGGTTTTTTTTTTTTATTATTATTTTTTTTTTTTATTCATTTATTTATTTATTTTTTGGTCAAATACAGTAGAGCAATACAGTATTAATGAAAGCAGTAATTAAACTATAACTAAATCTCAGCCTTTTGTAGTTTAATCATCACACTAGGACGGGGGTTTTCAATGTCTTGTACATTTTCTCAGAGGGGGGCTTACTGTCCAAGACTGTGCCCCACCTTGACTCCCTTCCCCCCAATTTTTGGTAATTTTCCATTCAAGATTTACAAACATAGCAAAACAAATAATAAATAACTTAGCGTGTGCTAAATGTAAAACATTCTGGCCATTTATATGAAGTTTTAACAGGTATTTTCCTTGTCTAATATTATCAAAATGCATCATATTTCAGGTGTTGGAGCCTTTTACCAATGTTTATCAATAACCTTTAATTCAGTATGACAGAGTCATTCGGACGATGCGTTAAACACTGATGCTTGATTAACAGCTAGAAATGTTTCTATTAATAATATATCTTATTCTGAATTACTATTTATCAAAAATACCTGTTTGTCCTCACGACAATGGGATTACTTATCCTAACTGTTTTTAGCCTATATCTGTGAAATAAACTTGCAGCACATGAGCCAATCTCCGTCTCTATGTGAAACTGCACTTGTCACATACACATGAAGACACATCGACCCGATTAACCCCTAGATTAAATTGATTCAAATTAAAATTTACCAACCAAATGATGTTGATTACTCAATTCTGGTATAATTTCTCCCTTGATATAGCACATCTGCAGAAGCAGAATATGAATGAACATAGGCAGAGCTGAGTGGCTTTATAATAGATTTTTGAATGTAGAGCTGCGTAAATTATTTGAGAGCTCACATCCAGTTTTGAGTAAGAGTTGCCTGTGTCCGAGCGGAGAGATTTGCGCTGGTGCAACCGGTACATGGATGCGCTCTCGCATGATATGCATGTTGTGCTCTCGACATTAACAATATTATAACACCATAGAGCTAAAGTCTATTAAGCAGGACTATAATCCATTATGCCAATAATGTTTCTTTATCTTCACAATACATTTTTATTGCATTTATGCATCTTTTTATTTTACTTGGTGAAATGATCATCAATCTCCATGCCTCCCATGACATACTATGGCACCTCCCAGTTTGAAAGCCATGGCACTAGTACATATCACAATTTTTATTTGGTTAATTGTGCAGAAATACATACATTTTATCTTAAATATGTTCAATTCAGTAACATTCCGCATTTAATAGTTAATTAAGTTTTTATGAATGGATTTTGCGATTCCGCCAGTGTTCTCCACAACGTGGAAATCACAAGGCCCAACTAAAGTTTACGTTAGATGTTCCCTTCTGACTTTGAGCGCATGAGCAGGTTGAGTGTGAAGCATGCTGTCATAGCAACCATGATACATCTTGTATCTGTTTGTTCTATGAAGGCAGTCTTGTTTATACTATTCTAATTCAAAGCGTCCTACCTAGCCACAGCCTTCAAAACAAGACAATTACTGATCTGTTTCTCACCCACACCTATCATATCACTTCTGAATACAAGGAGTTAACCATTGGAGTCATATGGATTACTATCTGCTGCCTTTATGTGCTTTTTAGAGCTTCAAAGATCTGGCCAGCATTCACTTGCATTGAATGGACCAACAGTGCTGTCAGTAGAAGAAAGTCATACACATCTGGGATGGCATGAGGGTGAGTAAATGATGAGAGAAATTAATTTTGGGGTGAACTATTCCTTTAAAGTCCATTCCAATCACTTAATTCATTCACTCACTTTGTTTACATCCATTCAAAAGTTTCAGAAGTAACCAAAAGAACAGCTTTTGCCTTCCTATGTCTTTTCATATTTCACTTGGTCCTGTCTGCTAAATTACCTGCTGACATAACAGAGAAAATAGTTAATTTGCTCATACAATTGTTCTGTTCTTAAAATGATGTGCAACCTTTCATTAAGCATTAACAGGAGTCACTGAACTCGCATTACTTAACCTTTAATAAGGTGTTTTTAGGAAACGGGCTAGTCAGTTGTGTTATGGCTGAGCAATGGAAATCAAGTTCTGAAAGAAATGACCGACGCAAAAATGGCTACTTCTAAGCCAACTAGCTAACTCAGTCAAACACAAGTACATCTGTTTTCTCCCTTCCATTTAAGCTCAATAAACAGTGTTTCAGCAAGCTCATAAATTAATCTTTATTGTAAAACTAATATATATATATATATATATATACTCATTTTTTAATAATGAGGAATCAATTGATATGCAACTAGCTAACAATGGTAGAGTTGTTGTGTGGGCCTTCAACATCAGTCTGTTATTAGCTGACCAGCTAACTAACCAAATTGAATCACATTTATTAATAATAATAAAAAAAAGAATACCATGGTACTTTCAGGAAAACACAAGGAGATATTTAGTTTACAAACATTGCGGTCGCTGCACATGAGCAGTTGGTGAAAACAACTGTTGTCAAGTGCAGTCATTAAGTTTTGAAGTTGATTGACTCACATTCTAGCAGCCAGGCTAATTAAAGTTTATCGTTGTCGATTATTAGTGAATAGAAATGCGCATTGGTCAAATGTAAATATTTAGAAACTAGTTGTAAAAGTACAATTATTAAAAATTGCACCACGAATCTTTGAGTACATTTTCTGAATTTCCATTATCATCTGAAGAACTGAAACTGTTTGTAAGCAAGAACAGCAGCAAAACAGGCGCTGAACAAATTCCACCATTTTGGCGACTGTATAGCCATTATATTCTGATTTGCACCGTGTGTTATTTGCAGCCATAATGTCCCAACAGTTGACACCGCTGTGATGGACCAGAGGAATAGCTCGCGCTGAGCACTATCCGCTCTGCTGTGAGCTGCAATGACAAGCTAAAGCTAAACTCATGCGTATCCGACGTTAGCTCCCCAAACTAGCCTAGGCTTGCTAGCCTGTGACCAAACTAAAAAGAAAAACACTACCCTCTTCATACCTTAAACTCACACGGTCGTATACAAAACGGACAGAAATATGCATTTAAAAAATATAAGTACCGTGAAAAATGAAACGAAACCGTAATATTTACCGTTTCCATCGCTGGCTGATAGTGCCGGGGAAGACAGTTTAGGCCTCTTGGCTGAAGGCGAGTCCAGAACGTTCTCGGCCATATTTTTAACGAATTAAGATATATTTCCTCAGAAGTAGGCGCCTGAGCCTATCTGTAATTATCGGTTTTAAAAAATATGACTTTTCCCCCTCCTTTTTAGGGACGAAGGGGGGGAAAGTCCCGTGTACAAAATACTCCTCTTTCCTGGGTTCGCCTCTCGATTTCAGCTTCGCCGTATCAACCCCCTCCCCAGCACGATTTTTGTTCTTTATACAATTCTGCAAGCGGATGAGGAGGTAGGGGGAGTCGGCACGGCAAGAAAGGATAAAAAGAACTCATCTAGTCCCATTTACGAGGTAGAATTGACCGATTATGTATTTTAAAATAGTTTTATCGCTCAGCCCAGTCTGTTCGCATCGTTTGTTTTGAAGACTGAATGGCAGGTCTTGTTGCAAACGAGAGTGATATGCTGTAGTTTACGGATCAAAAGATGGATGTCACTTACTACTGTCTAATGTTTTAGTTCTTGAAACTCTAAGCGTTTTTTGATCATTTTTGTGAAGTTTTGCTGGATTTTTAAATGTGAAAAGGTCAAGAAGTAATTAAAATCGAATAAACTTCACTAGATTTGCATGATTTAGCTGCAATTATATAAAAGCACCTTCAAATAGTGGAACAAACTAAATAAAAAAGGATTGTAAATTATTTGACAATAAGGGCAAAGGATTTATGTTCGTTTTTTTTTTTTTTTACAATTTAGTTTAGTTTGACTTACTGGTTTTAGAATATCATGTTGACAATTCATTCTTATTTTCAGGAGTTGATGAATAACAAATCTGAAATGCTTATATGGGTCTTAAGTAATTTATGTGTGGATTCTGTAGCAATGTTATATGTATTTGTTAATTAGTCTTTAAAATTATTTTATAACATTTAGTCACTGCATATGCAATTAAAGATGCCAATTAAATATACAGAATATTATATAACTTTATACAATATAGGCCTACTTAACTTTTCTAATTGAGGAGATGGCCCTTGTTGGATAATGTCTATATGATATATAAATATATTTAGAATTATATTTTTGTATTAGTTATTAACAGATTTTCGTATCTAAAGTAGTAATGTCCTTATAATATAAAAATTTAACAATGCGGTTGACACACAAGGTGGTTGACTGTAAAATATGAAACAATAAAAAACACACAAAAAATTGTTTAATGCAGCAATAAATATACATTTGGAAATAAATATATAAATACAAATACAATAGAACCAAAATCAATTTTCCCATAAGAATATTGGCCATTCAGGGAAGCTTGTAAGAAGGGTAATGTAGACACTAGGCTCTAATTTTCCAGTGGACCCCTGTAAAACTCAAGGACTATAGTGACTTTTTATCTCACTCTTTGTTGGAACAAAATATATTTTAGTTTTCTTCCACAGGTACGCAGATTTTCAGCAGGCTGTCACTAACCACTTTACTGTTAAAACATTTAGAGAAAATGTTCTCTAGTGCTTTATCTATAAATTAAAGTATTTGCTTCAAAATTGGAAGAAACAAAAATTCAGAGGAAATTTGTGAAGCTTATGATGTATTAAAAAAAACCCCACTGGAGATGAAGTTGGCCAAAGGTCTGCCGGAACTAGAAACATTTAACATGATCTATAACTGCATAAAATTCAATGACGTCTACAGTGATATTATTCTATTTGTTTCCATGTCTCAACCTTGGGATTCATAAGGTTAACAGAGCCGGCCAGATCCAGCTCAATTCCTGCTTGGTGTCAGACTCCACTGCTGTGTCTCTGAGTGATGACAACTAAATGCAGCCAGTGCCAGACAGACATCACTTCAGTCTATTACTTCAGAGGATGAACTGATGCCAACACCAACCGTAAGACATCGGATACTTCATATGCCACTGCCTGAACCTTGGACTTAGGATAGACCCCACCGAACCTCACTGAAATGACCTGCCGGTTGAACTGCAATGCACCTCATTGATTTCTGCCTGCATCACCTCTAATGATGGACTACACTCTTGAAATGTAATACATTATCATGTATTTGCCAACAAAAGCCTTCATCAGCCAACTAACAAAGGACAATTCATCTATGTGAACTTCTGCAGTTAATCCAGGACAGTAGCAGTTTTAACAACCACGCAAACCACACAATTGCGTGGGGCCCCGGACATCGAGAGGGCCCCCACCCCTGTAGGAAGGCTATGCAAAAAAGCAAAAATGCCATTGTCAACGCTCTCAGATTGGTTCACGTTAGAAGCTGCCGGTCAGTAGGACTTTGGGGTTGGGTTTGTAATTTATAAAAAAAATATATAGGCCTTCCAAACTTGTTTCACTCACGTGCTCAGATACGTGCGAACGGAGGAGTTAGTTCACGCCAAATGTGTTTCTGCTCTGTTTTTTTATTGTTTTTCTATGTAAACACGCAGGACGTATGTCCTTGGCTGCAGAATCGTGTCTCTGTGTTTCTTCAGTGTGTCATGCATTTTTAGAAACTGTTTGAAGTTAATAAGAACTTCAGGTTTCAAAAACACATGTCGAGAAACTTGCGTTCTGTTTCAGTCGTTGCGCTGGGTCTAGACTGTTTTTAGCACATGCAGGGACAGATTACCAATGGGGCCAGTGCCAGGGGGCCCTTGACTGTCCAGGGGGTGCCCTGGACTTTAATGCTGTGTGATCTAGTTTGGATCCCCCCCCCCCCCCACTTTTGAAACAGAAAAACAAAACGAAAAGGTTAGAGTGGGCAAAGAAACAGATATTGGACAACAGATAACTGGAAAGAGTATGCATCTTAACTCCACTGAGCTTTTGTGGGATCAGCTATACCAGGGGTTGGCAATTATTTTGGTAAAGGGGCCACATCAGGCTTTAAGTAGTGCATGGGGGGCCATCTTTTATTACTTTTGAGATACAATGTTCTGCATTGATTTGGTTTTTGTATCTTTTAAGCCCAGAAATAGTTGTGTACTCAATTTTCTGAAGTGTATCTGTGACTAGTGGGACTATTCTGTAATTGCCTAAAGTATTGTATTGCTCTACAAAGATGGATACTTTTCAGGGATTAAAAAACTGAATAAAGGTGGAGATTATAAATGTATTTTGCCATCTCTACTTCCCTGTTAATTTATTATTCAGTTTTAATAATAATACCAAAAAATATTTTTTTTATAGAACTTTTAATGTTTGTCGCAAAGCGGGTGAGTTTACTTCTTTTTTCTAAAACATTACACGTTTACATGCTAAAAGGGTTGTTGTGGCAAAAAAAATTATTAACCAACCATTATCACTGCGTAAGAGACACTCTGAATCAAACAGTCTTTTAAAAGAATTTATTCTTGCAAGAAGGACCCAGTCATTACACAGGAATTACTCTGTGACACGAGTGAGACGTTGTCGAGGAGGGCTGACTTGTTTTTATACCTCTTTTCCCCAAGGTCTCCAACAGAAGCAGATCTTCCCCCTCTACATTCCTTAGATACAGGGGCATTCCCTTGCAATGACTATCACTGATCAATGAGTATTAAAATTTCTACAACAATTCCCCGCTTTTTATCATTCAGATTACTCAGTCACAATAATAAAAAATAAGACAAATTTTAAGTCATATCATCACACTCACACTCTTTGATTTTCGCATAAATGATCACTCTCTTAAATATTTGTGAAATAACATTTGGAAAAAGTAAAAAAAGCTTAGGCTGTTTTTGTTTTGGGTTTTGTGGAGATAGTTCCTTAAGTATTAGCAAGCAAGTAAAGACTTTATCTGAAGCCGGGCTAAATGAGTAAACACTGTTACTGCACTTCTGACATAAAATCAGACCCTCAGTCACCTCAGTATAAACAAGAAATAGTGTACAGGTTAAGTAGGAAAAACACATCAGTTTAACATTTTGGTTATGTCAGCAGGCTATAAAAATACAAAGAATAAAAGTAGAATAAAATCCCTCATTTCAAACCCTCTCCTTGTACGTCATCTCGTAACATGGATGGCCGCTGCTTGTACAGTTGTCCGCTGTTCTGTCCTTCACGTTTATTCTGACCCTGCAGTCAGACCATCCTGCTTTAAACAGTCTCGCATTGTTCTTGAATTCTTCTCAGTTCGTACATTTTCACGATGATTACTGCTTGTGACCACACGATGGGGTTCACTCTGCACACAGGCCCTCTTATTCTCTGTGGTTGGCCTTGCTCTTCCACTGATAGTGGTACTCGGTGTTCAAACTTGACCTCTGCGTTTATTGACATTCACTCGGAACAATCTCCTCCTGTTGCTGATTCTCCTGCGATGTCGGCGGAACTTTCCTGCAGTGGTTGGCATGAACCCATGTAGCTCTCTCTGCGACCTTCACCGCCATGTGAGTCGTCAGTAGCACTTGGAATGGTCCCAGGAACCTTTTCGCTTTGCAGCTCTTTCTCCTCAGGTCACGAATCACAACGAAATCGCCAGGCCTGATTTTGTGCAGGAAGGTTTCAGCAACCTTTCCATGAGCAGCTTTCACCTGAACACAAACATTGGACAACAGAGAAGACATTTCTTTGCAATAATTCAACATGTCATTCTCACACAGATCTGTTGATGGAAGCCTTTGTCTCCCCCCCTATTCCCATGAATGGTGGTCTACCAAAGAGTATTTCAAATGGACTTAAATTTGTTTTGACTCTTTTTCTCTTTTCTCATTCTGGTGCAGAGGCGTTTCCAGCATTGAAGGACATCCGGGGCTTAGCCCAGACAATTTTATTTTCACACTAGCAACCACTTTTCTGTAGTCCAAAGCTGGTGAGAGGGTATTCTTTGAGTTTTGCTCTGGCTGGGCCTGTTTCTACAGTTCCTAAATCTTCCACTCTAGTACTATTCTCGACTAACTCATTCTCTCTCCTCCCTGAATCATCTGTGATGCAAAAGAACAGATACAGCACATAACACATTGCAAATCAGCTTCAAACAACTAATTCATCAAGTGCTACATATTTCAAATTCTAGACCAATACCATTGAAGAATATGTATTGGGAAGAGCAGATCAGTGGGATTTCCCTAAGATCTATCATAATTCTTGAATTTTCATGTACATTACAATAAAGTCATCACAAAAGAGTTATAGTGAGTAAAGTGAGGTAAAAAAAAATATTGAATATAAATAATTTATATTTTTTGACATAAATAGTCAAAATGATGTATAAGATCCTAAGTTAAAGCAATACATGAATAACTTTAGTCTAAGTTCATTGACACCATGGCTTCGAACTGTTTATAATTCTCATCATCTCTATGAGAATAATTAATCTGTCAAAATCCTTTCATTAGGAAAGGATTCATTGGGATAAACAATGTTTCACTTTTAACTTTCTCTAAAGTAAAGTGACTGATTAATTGTTAGCAGTTTCCATGCCTGATTCTGGCACAGCTGCTGCTGCTGCTGCTCCTCAGTCTGTAGCTCATATTTGCTACACTCTACAAAACCATTTAATCAAATCAAGGTGTATATTTACTACAAACTAATATAAAAAAAACAAGTCACACATACATTTTATGCTAATGCTTATTGGTTATCCTTAGCAAAAACAACACCTGATAAACAAGTAAAGTACACTCCGAACAGGACTCAAACCGTGGTGTCCGACGTGAGAGGCGAACACGCTAACAAAGAGCTACCAAGTTGCGTCAACCTACATTAGGAGGCTACAACATGTAATGGCAGTCTGTAGTGGACCTCTTGAGGTTTAGCCTACTGTGGGTGAAAGCCAGCAAGATGATGATCTTCAGACTTTAAGGACAAAAACAAATGTGAATTCTTACCCACTGACTTCTTTCGGAAAAATCCCCAAAGACTCATTAGCTTAATTTTTGCTACCTTTCCTGCTAACTGCTGTTAACTCGCCACTAAGTAACGTTAGTTGATGTCAACGACTGTGCAAGCTCCTCCCCTACCTGCTGCATATTCAACAGAGAGGAAGAAACGGAGTCGCCCATAGGCTACCGACAGCAAAGGAACTTATTCTATAGGCTAGATTATGCCTATGTCTATTTTTACAGGCTGTATGCAGTATGCAAAGCCAAAGCACAATGAAATAAGGCAACTTATGATTTCGGGGGTTTACATAGGCTATTGTCCGGTTTCATATTTGTCAGTGAACTTTTCAAAATACATTCGGGGCTACACTCAAAACATTAGGGGCTGAAGCCCCGGCAAAATCGGCTGCCGCCGCCTCTGTTCTGGTGTACATCAACACAATTGGGAGTGCTTTAACCCATGTGAGCCCAGTTTCCTCAAAGCACTTAGCCAATTTGTTCTTGATTGTTTGATTCTCCCTCTCAACAGCGCCTCCACTGGCAGCATGGTAACTGCAGTGTGTTCTCATGTCAATTTCCAAAAACTGACTCATCTGCTTTATTGCATTATTGCTTCATTGACAAAGTGTGTCCCATTGTCCGAGCTGATTTTTCTTGGAATTCCCCATCTCGGAACAATCTCGGTTAAGAGCTTTCGCTACTGCTGCCGAGTCTTGTTTCGAGGTTGGGAAGGCCTCAACCCATTTCGACCACATGTCAACCATCACCAGGCAGTATTTCTGTTTCCCACAAGGGGTTAACTCGATGAAATCCATCATCAGATACTCAAAAGGCCCCCCTGATGGTGGTTGAGATACTATAGGTGTTTTTATCCCTCTTGCCACGTTATGTGTGTTACAAATGACACATCTTTTGCAAAAATGTTCAGCAAATATCGTGAAACCCTTTGTAAACCACAATTCTTTCATTTGCGCAACCATCCCCGCTTTTGATACATGGTCTAACCCGTGTATCAACTTTCCATAATGAGGAAAGAACTGTTTGGGTAAACAAGGCATACCATCACAGCTCATCCACACATTCTCCTTAAAACTACAGCCAGCCGCCTTCCACTTGTTTTTCTCCTCGCCTGTGGAAAAAGTTTGCATGCTCTGTAAACAAGAAGAAATGTCAAGTTTATTGTCAGATATCAAAGCACACGTAGTTTCTTTTGTCTCCATCGCTGCCGCGGCCTTCGCTGCCGCGTCTGCTCGTGCGTTTCCTGTTGAGACTGAACTGTTATCGTTAGTGTGCGCTGCGCATTTGCAAATCGCGACCTTGTCTGGTAAAAGAATGGCCTCCAGAAATTTTCTGTGCTTCCATAAAGCACCAAAATCGTGTGTTAACCCAAAGGCATAACGCGAATCTGTGTAAATTGTCACACATTTGTCTGTCATAAGTTTACATGCTTCTGTTAAAGCAACCAGTTCAGCTGCCTGAGCTGAATAATTTGATGGCAGTTTGCCAGATGTTACGACCTCAAATTCAGTGGTTATCGTGTAACCAACCTTATTCTTTCCTGTTTGTGGATCTTTGGAAGCCGACCCATCCACAAAGAGGATATTGTCACAATTGTCTAATGGCGTGTCTAATAGATCTGGATGCGGTGTGCACATCTATTCAAGCGCTGACAGACAACGGTGATGTTCCTCCATCCTGCTCTCAGCCATCGGGCTGTAGATAAATGTGACGTTCTCTGTTGCAAAATCATGGAGACTGCGTTTGGAACCATCAAAGTTAAATCAGAATACCCAACAAATTCCCTGGATGCCAGTACTGCCAGTTCAGCAGCCGCCACAGACCTCAAACAGTGTGGTAGACCTGCTGCTACTGCATCAAGTTTGGTTGAAAAATATGCCACAGGTTGCAGTCTGTCAGCCCAATCTGTTGCTTTCATGCATTCTCTCACAAAAGGGCCCAGATCTGCCCACAGCTGCTCTTTGGCCTTGAACCCCCCGTAAGGGTCAAATTCTATTCACACATTAAATCTCTGGCCATTAGAGGTACCGGACAAGCTGGTGAACACAGAAACGCATGTTTAAATGTTTTCCCCTTCTCCGTCTCACACTACAAGGGCACTGTGAATTTTTCAGAAATCAAATGGCCCGAGGCCAAAGTGCTCTCATGCGCTGAACCTGTCAATTTTGGTACACATGGCAAGTCACATGGTCGTATCGTAAAATTGCATGCCCCAGAATCTACCAAAAAAATCTACTAATGTCTCATCAACTAACATTTGATATCTCTGCATTTGTAAAAACCCTGAACTTTTGTACATTCTCAAACATTTATCCAAAACATTATCACATAAAGTTTCATCAGTCACACTCAAAGGTTTGCAAGCATTGTCTTCATTGCAGAGAGCAGTATGTAAATCAGTGTATGTGTGCGTGTTGTATGTGTGTGTGTGGTTAAAAAATGTTCACTTCCCTTTTCTGTAGCCGGCAGCTGATCACCCTCGGCTCGACCCCCTCCTCGCTGCTCTCTGCTCTGCTTGCTTCAGTCTGCCTTTTCCTTCCCGGACAGTCTGTAGCCCAGTGTCCCTCTTGTTTGCACAGTTTGCATTTCGTGCATTCTCTGAACTCATGGTCGTCAGTCCCATACAAGCCGCAATTCCACTTCCGCTGGTTTCTGTAGCCTCTCTTCTTTTTGTCGGCCCATTTCTGCTGCGGTTTAGATGTGCTGACATTAGATTGTAGTCACACAACTGTCAGCTGAAGATCTTTCTCCCCCTTTGCCTTGACTTTGTCTTTCTTTGTCAGCAGCTGTTCCTCTGCGTGCACAGCGTGCGCCAGGGTGGAGGTCAGCCACCCACTCTTCCATTCAATGTAACTTGCTTTCACCGCTTGCTCGATCTCAGGTCTCAGTCCATTCAGGAAACAACTTCACTGTCCGAGTCGGGAGGAGCTGCTTGTGGTGCTTGTCTTCTGGGCGGAGAGCAGTCGAGGTCGGGGTTTATTTTCAGGGCTTTCAGCTCCGCCACGGGATAGTGATGATTATACGCCGGCGGCGCTGGCACAATCGCCATTGCATGTGGGGAAACACAAACATACTTTTCATTAGTCGGTTCTGGTGGTGCTGACACACAAACAGATATTTCACACATTTTATTTTAGTTTTTTCCTACACTTTTCAATCCTACATGCTAATTCTTTCTGCATTTGCTTTCGTTCTCTTCTATCTGCTTCCTTAAGCCAACAGCCCACTGTCTGTTCACATTTTTTACACACATGTTGAACGCAGCCACAACAACCTCTTTGTGCCTCGCTGCCCTGTTCCACTGATTCTCACACCACTCTCAGTCTAGTCGTGCTCAGTGTTCCCTCCCTGGGGAAATCATGGTATTTGATCAGTTTCTCTATGTCCTGCATACATTTTCTCCTATAGTTGTTTCTCATTTGACAGAAAACCGGTGTATCAAATCTGGCAAGCTTGCTTTGAGTCCTCGTCAGCCACGGTGCGCGAGCCAGAGCCCACGCATGTTACTGTGAGCGAGCCAGAGCCCACGCATGTCACTGTGAGCGAGCCTGAGTCCTCGTCAGCCACGGTGAGCGAGCCTGAGCCCTCGACCATCCCCGAGCCACCGCCGATAGCCTCAAACGTCAATGAGCCAGTGCCTGTAGCCTCAGATGTCCGTGAGCCAGCGCCTGTAGCCTCGACCGTCCCTGAGCCAGCGTCTGTAGCCATGACCGTCCAAGCGCCAACGCCTCCCGAGCTTTCCAGAGCTCTGCCTCCCGAGCTTTCCAGAGCTCCCCCTTCCGAGCTTTCCAGAGCTCCGCCTTCTGAACTTTCCAGAGCTCCGCCTTCCGAGCTTTCCAGAGCTCCGCCTTCCGAGCCTCCCGAGATTTCCAGAGCTCCGCCTCCCGAGATTTCCAGAGCTCCGCCTTCCGAGCTTTCCAGAGCTCCGCCTACCGAGTCTTCCAGGGCTCCTCTCGAGCTTCCCAGAGCTCCGCCTCCCGAGTCTTCCAGGACTCCGCCTCTCAAGTCTCTCGAGCCTTCCAGGGCACCGTCTCTCGAGCCTTCCAGGGCTCCGCCTCTCAAGTCTCTCGAGCCTTCCACGGCTCCGCCTCCCGAGCCTCCTATGGCCCTGCTCCAAGAGACACCAGAGCCTCCTACAGCTCCACCTCTCAAGTCTCTCGAGTCTTCCAGGGCTCCTCCTCCCGAGCCTCCTAGGGTTCCGCCTCTTCAGTCTCTCGAGTCTTCCAGGGCTCCTCCTCCCGAGCCTCCCAGGGCTCCTCCTCTCGAGCCTTCCAGGGCTCCGCCTCTCAAGCCTCTCGAGCCTCCTAGGGCTCCGCCTCTCAAGTCTCTCGAGTCTTCCAGGGCTCCTCCTCCCGAGCCTCCTAGGGCTCCGCCTCTCCAGTCTCTCGAGTCTTCCAGGGCTCCTCCTCCCGAGCCTCCCAGGGCTCCGCCTCTCAAGTCTCTCGAGTCTTCCAGGGCTCCTCCTCCCAAGCCTCCCAGGGCTCTGCCTCTCAAGTCTCTCGAGCCTTCCAGGGCTCCGCCCCCAAGCCTCTTGAGTCTTCCAGGGCTCCTCCTCCTGAGCCTTCCAGGGCTCCGCCCCTCAAGTCTCTCAAGCCTTCCAGGGCTCCGCCTCTCAAGCCTCTCGGGCCTTCCAGAGCTCCGCCTTCTGAGCGTCCTTCGGCTCTTCTCCCCGAGCCTCCTTCGGCTCCGCCTCCCAAGCCTCCTACGGCTCCACCTCCCGAGCCTCCTACGGCTCCGCCCCAGAGACTCCCGAGCCTCCTACGGCTCCGCCTCCCAAGCCTCCTACGGCTCTTCTCCCAGAAACTCCTGAGCCTCCTACGGCTCTACTCCCAGAAACTCTAAAGCCTCCTATGGCACCAGCTTCCTCGGCTCCGCCTCCTGAGCCTTCCTCGGCTCCGCCTCCAGAGCCTCCTACAGCTCTGCCTCCCGAGCCTCCTATGGCTCCGCCTCCCGAGCCTGCTTCGGCTCCGCCTCCAGAGCCTTCTAGGGCTCCACCTCCAGAGCCTTCCAGGGCTTCGCCTCTAGAGCCTCCTACGGCGCCACCTTCCTCGGCTCCGCCTCCTGAGCCTTCCTCGGCTTCGCCTCCCTCTGCTCCGCCTCTAGAGCACCCTACGTCTCCGCCTCCTGAGCCTTCCTCGGCTCCGTCTCCTGAGCCTTCCTCAGCTCCGTTCCCAGAGCCTTCCAGGCCTCCGCCTCTAGAGCTGCCTACGGCGTCACCGCCCTCGGCTCCACCTCCTGAGCCATCCTCGGCTCCGCCTCCTAGGCCTCCCTCGGCTCCGCCACCAGAGCCGCCCTCGTCTTCGCCTCTAGAGCCTCCTGCGGCACCACCTCCCTCTGCCCTGTCTCCTGGGCCTCCCATGGCACCGCCCCTGAGCCTCCAGAGCCTCCCTCAGCGCCGCCTTCCGAACCTCCAAAACCTCCTTCAGTCCCGCCTCCTGGGCCTCCAGGGCATTCCTCAGCTCCGCCCCCCATGGCTCAAAAGCCTCCCCCGGCTACGCCTTCTACGGCTCCGCCCCCCCGGACCGGTCCCTATCCTGCGGCCACCTCCCAGGTCCCCCAGGCCTACCCACATCCCGTGGTCAACTTCCAGGCCCCCAGGATCGGCCCCTGTCCTTCGACTGCCTCCCAGGTCCCCAAAACCAGTCTTCGCCCAGTGGCCGTCTCCCAGACCTCCTGAACCGGTCCCCTTTTCTTGTCTGCCCCTTGCTGCCCCCTGGACTGTCTGTCTGCCCCTCGTTGTCCCCTGGACTGTCTGTCTGCCCCTCGTTGCTCCCTGGACTGTCTGTCTGCCCCTCGTTGCCCCCTGGACTGCCTGTCTGCCCTTCGTTGCCCCCCTTGGTCTGTCTGCCCACCACAAGCTCCCCCCCCAGTCAATGGACATTTCTTCTTGTTTTATGTGATGTTTCTTTTGAGCGTCTGGAATCCGCTCCTTTGAGGGGGGACTCTGTAATGATTACCGTGTCTTGTCTCACCGTTGTCCTTTGTTTGTCATTTTTGTCACTTTTCTAACTCCTTAGTTTTTCACTTTTGTCACCCTTGTACTTCCATAGTTTTCTTGTCAGCCTTCGTGTGCTCTGTTCATTGTTTTCACCTGCCCTCGTTAGTTGTATTTGGTTTTAGTTTATCACCCTGTTATCTTGTTTGAGTTCTGTTTGTTCATTGGTTCCCGTCTTCTTATGTCCATGTATTTAAACCCTGTCTGTTTGTTCAGTCTCTGTCGGTCGTTGTTTGTTAATGGATGTATTTGTTAGCTCCCTGTTTCCAGCCCGAGTTCCCTGTGACTACTCTCTCATTCGTGGTTCCTGTTCCCTGTTCCCCTTGTTGATGTCCCCGTGTCCTTCCAAGGTTCTGTCTCTGTTTTCCCATTGTGGACCTTTCTTTTGTTCCCGTGTTTTGTTTATTTATTGTTTCAATAAAGCCGCGTTTGGATCCTACCTTCTGTCTGCCTTCTCCTGATTTCCCACATCGTGACAATAAGGGTGCACTCCCTAGTGCTTTGTTAATTACGGTTTACTCCAAATCTTTCTCTGAAGTACGTTCCAGCGCTCAGTATTTTATCTAACCTAATTAAAAAATGTTTGCGAGAACTCAGTCTCTGTTTAGAAAACCTCTTGACCTGTTCGTAGGTCTCAGTTTCTGCTCGAGAACCTCTTGTACTCACACTACAGAAAACAGTCTCAGCCACTATGTTCACTCACTCTTATACCAAAAGAAAATAATTTAGTCATCTCTTACCAGAGATATTTGGGTTGCCACGGGTTTGTTTTCATTTGATTCCAGTGGAGTTTCTCCTGGCCCTGATGCGGTCGGTCCCTCTCTGAAGCTTACGAGGTAGAGCTGAAACTTCTCAGTCCAGGTGGCCAAACACCGTCCGCTCTCAGGTCCAGAAGGCACTTCCAAGGAATCCCACTATTCTGACACCAAATTGTTGTGGCAAAAAAATTATTAACCAACCATTATCACTGCGTAAGAGACACTCTGAATAAACCAGTCTTTTAAAATAATTTATTCTTGCAAGAAGGACCCAGTCATTACACAGGAATTACTCTGTGACACGAGTGAGACGTTGTCGAGGAGGGCTGACTTGTTTTTATACCTCTTTTCCCCAAGGTCTCCAACAGAAGCAGATCTTCCCCCTCTACATTCCTTAGATACAGGGGCATTCCTTTGCAATGACTTTTACTGATCAATGAGTATTACAATTTCTACAACAGGGTCTTGATGCGACAACTGAATAACACAGGCGGCATGACGATGATAAATGATTACTGCAAGAGTTAAATTAACATACAGGTGGACATCAACATTTCTAAATTGCACAAATAAAAAATAGGCCTACATATAAATCTCTGGCTTGCTTTTGCTCACATGTTAATGATGCCGAGATCTACTTTTATATTTAATTTAATCACTGAGAAGGTTTACCTGGAAAATTAGTAGCACCAAACATCACAAGCAGCCTCAAGAATGGACACAGAGTAGCCATATAACACTTTTCCTTGAGCAGAATATAGCACTACAGATTGCTAAATTTGTTCAAAGGTGAAAGCGAGAGAGAAAGTGCACTTGCGTGCATGGTTGCCAGATTCCACAAAATAAGTATAACATTAGGCGGAATATTTCCAATTTGCTCAAGTATTAATCTCAAACTGGGGGTGTTGCGTCTCTTATCTGAGCATGGTAAACGCTTGTGGAAATGCGTTACATCCCAATGCAAGTTAACTGAAATATCCAATGGGAAAAAAAACGCTTTTACCATAAATGAGCCACGGGCTACATTAAACCATGTGGAGGGCCCGATCCAGCCTGCGTTCCGTAAATTGCCCATGTCTGAGCTAGACTGTAAGGTGTGTAAGTGCCCGACAAGACAGCCACAACTATGGCAAGTGTTACAGGAAGTGTGGGGTGAAATGTCACCCGAGGATCTGGACAAACTGACAGCTAGAATGGCAAGGATGTGCAAAGCTGTCATTGCTGCACTTGGAGGATTTTTTTATGAGAACTCTTTGAAGTAGTTTAAAAAGTTTTCAACATTTTGAAATTGTAATAGTAATTTTTCATGTTATTAATGTCCTGACTATACATTGTGATCAGTTCAATACCCCTTTTGTGAATAAAAGTACCAATTTCTTTCCCTAAAGATATCCAATCTGTACATTATTCCAAACTTTTGGCTGCCAGTGTATATACACCGATCAGCCACAACATTAAAACCACCTGCCTAATATTGTGTAGGTCCCCCTTGTGCCACCAAAACAGTGCCAACCCACATCTCTGAATATCATTCCGAGATTATATTCTTCTCACCACAATTATACAGTGTGGTTATCGGAGTTACCATAGACTTGTTCAGGCTGGTTTGAACTGACAAAGTGTCTCCATTCACAGTACTGCTCACTGGTTGTTTCTGGCACCATTCAAAGTAAATTCTAGAGACTGCTGTGTGTGAAAATCCCCAGAGATCAACAGTTACAGAAATACTCAAACCAGCCCATCTGGCACCAACAATCATCCATGCAATTATCTAATCAGCCAGTCATGTGGCAGCAGTGCATTAAATCATGCAGATACAGGTCAGGAGCTTCAGTTAATGTTCACATCAACCATCAGAATGGGGAAAACATGTGATCTCAGTGATTTTGACTGAAGCATGATTGTTGGTGCCAGACAGGCTGGTTTGAGTATTTCTGTAACTTCACAACAGTCTCTAGAATTTAATCAGAATAGTGCCCAAAACAAAAAACAACAAGTGAGCAGCAGTTCTGTGGATGGATATATATATATATATATATATATATATATATATATATATAAATATACAGTACAGCCGCTCCCTATACACTTACTACGCAGTCTGCGTTGGGCACCATCTCCCTCGGGGGGCACCATCTTACCCTAGGAGGGCACTAGAAACTCCACTGGCTGCCCTTACTCGCACGTTATATGTTATTCAAGGACCCGAAAGCAGTTACGGAACACAGACGATCGATTCATGCTCATATCACACGATCACACAACATTCACACACACACATGCACACATACACACATGTGTGTGTGTGTGTGTGTGCATGTTTTAGTGGAAATAAATTGTTTAAAGTTTTGTCCCCTTATATATCAACCTTGTTACCATCATAACTCCCCCTTTTTAAAATAATACAATTCTGTAAAAAACAAACAAACAAAATCTCATAATTACATGATCCTTTCTGTATAATGTTAAATCTACAAGTACAGTGCATGTGTCTCCTCTTTTTCTTTTGGTAGGTTTGTCAGAAGGGAACAATCCTACATTGTCATCACTGTTACCATGATTTTGTACAGAAAACATCTTATAATTATAAAGTGGATATTTGTAGGAATTGCAGCATTAATTTATATTTCTTATAAACATTTTGCAGTGTCATGACCTTGAGCATAAATAATAATGGTTAAATGAACTGTAAAACTGTCATCCTTATTACATTTCTAAATGCATCGCCATATCCCAGCATACATTAAACATATTTAGATGTAGCTTGAGATAGCACGGTACAAATGTTTACACTTAAGACATTCTTAGTCTAATATAATGTTTAAAATCTTTTTGGAGAAAATAAAAAAACTTTTAAAATGGAAAAGGCCCTGAGTTCATGGAACGACCGTCAAGTCAATGTAATGAAGAGGGTTTACCAGAACCGTTGCAACGAAATCAATTAATTTTCAATAGCCTTAACATCGAGTGCTTTTCCTTGCCACGGTTTTACCGGGGCTACTGCCGCACAGTTTCTGTATTGTTGAGCACTATTCAATCGAAAAGAAAAACTCAGGTTCCACCGAGATTTGAACTCGGATCGCTGGATTCAGAGTCCAGAGTGCTAACCATTACACCATGGAACCGCGATGCTGCAGCTCTATTTAATAAGGGTTTTTATTCCGTATTATTTCCGTATTCAAACATATCTGAATTGTTTGTGAAACATAAAGCTTTTTTATTAACTACAGATTATATTTACATACGATCACGAGTGTACACGTTCTGACACGTAAATCAAGCCATTTTGGAGTTACAGTTCTTGACCTCCAGTCCAGTTGATGGCGATAATGCGCCATTCACGATAAGCAAACGTGAGTTTTCTGAGAGGTGAAGCAGGTGAGAAATATTTTGATGTTTCTTTTTCACACGTTCAAACTGTTGCTTTGATTCATCGTCGCTGTATGTCAGACGTTAACAGTAACACTGATACTCGTACAAGATATTTTCCTAAATGATTTGCTTGCAGCAATGAATGACTCCCAGTAACAGTAAAGGCAGCATGGTGGTCCTACAGTATTATATGGCGTAATTATTCCAGTATGTTAATGCATCTTAAACGTATATTACCAGGCAGCTGTGGACGACAAGACCTAGAGTGTCTGGCCAATCGTTATACGACTCTACACCTGCGTTGAAGAGGAGCACAAATGCCTAACCGATGTGTTGCCTATGCCTGTGGAAAGTTTAGTGGGCAGAATGTATCCATGTTCAGATTTCCCAAGGACCCCGGGGATTTTCGCAAATGGGAGAAGCAGGTTCAGAGGACCCGCAGGAATTGGGTTGCCAGGACTGTCTCCCATTTATGCTCTGATCATTTTAATAAGGACTGCTTTGAGCCAAGATCTCTTGCTACTGCCAAGACGATGGGATTCAAAGGGCTGAGACTGAAGGAGGGCGCTGTCCCGACGATTTTCAACCGCCCGCCGTGCAATAACTGCGGCGGTGCCTCCTGTTCCACGTGTATTCCAAAGCGAAAGAGACACGGTGTGACCACGGAACCTGAAAAGTTTGAATCAGTGAGTATCGGATGCCTTTTCTTTATAATCTTTGAAAAACCCTGAAAGGGATCATTCAAAATTCTCTCACCCTCATACCATCCCAGATGTGTATGACTTTCTTATACTGAACACAAACAAAGATGAACACAAACAAATATTATTTTAGAAGAATATTTCAGCTCTGTAGGTCCATACACTGCAAATGAATGGTGACCAAAACTTTGAATCTTCAAAAAGCACATAAAGACAGTAGATAATTCATCCTCCTTAATACTCCAGTGGTTTAATCAGTGTCTTCTGAAGCAACCTAATCAGTTTTGGGTGAGAACATACCAAAATATAACTCCTTTTCACTATAAATCTTGACATCAGCAGTCTTCGAGATCATGATTTCAAACTTGATTACTCTTCATGGCACAATCAAGAGCAAGGAAGTTTAATCAAGCCTGATATCATGATTTCATGAAAATTCCACCTAGACTGTAAGGGTAAGATTTTTATTAAAAAAAAAAGCAGTTATATTTTGGTCTGTTCATACTCAAAACCAATTCGATCACTTCAAAAGATTTGGATGAAACCACTGGAGTTTTATGCTGATTTTGGCTGTGTCTCATTTGGAGGATGCTTACTCCGGAGGTCACATTTGTCGACCGCATACTTCATTGAGGCTGTCTCGTTTCAGAAAAGCGAGTAGGACACTCCAAAGGCGATCTTCTTTCACAGGAATTCAGAGGATGCATGAGGTGTATCCTTCGTGGGCACTCGCAACCCACAATTTTTTGCTTCAACGGAAATGTCTAAAAAATTACGTTCAAACGCAAGTAATGTTAATTCCCATGTTGAAGTACCTCAGTATATAGTGCAGAGTATATAATATGTATAGTTATAGTAATATATAATTAAAATAAAATATTAGGCTAAAAGTACACCTGGATTATATATTTTCTTTTCTCTCTACATCATTATAACTCTCCTGAAATGTATCTCATACATTCCCTTCCAAAGGGACTTTGTTTCCTTCTCACTCAAAGCGCTCATGCTAGTTAAAGAGTGGTGTGCTGTCATAGCAACCATGTTATGTTCCGTTTGCTTATGAAGGCTGTTTCGTTTAAACAAGACTTGTTGAAAGGAGGACACTGTAGCCTTCAAAGGACGCGTCCTATCTAGCATGCTGCCTTCCAAACGGGACACAGCTTTTTTGTGCTTTTTAAAGCATCAGAGTTCTGTTCACCATTCACTTGCATTGTAAGGACCTTCAGAGCTGAGATATTCTTCAAAAAATTCTTCATTTGTGTTCTGCAGAAGAGAGTCATATACATCTGGGATGGCATGAGGGTGAGTAAATGATGAGAGAATTTTCATTTTTGGGTGAACCATCCCTTGAGTAGGAGTCACTTAAGTAGTATAGTATGTATTTGTGAATGAGTTAAAATTAATTGGGGGAGTTAACAGCGTTTTACCCAATAAAGTTTTGACTGATCATATAGGCTTTACCCTACAATTAACACATTGATTTGTTTGTTTACTGTATTAATAACATTGCTCTTCTTAAAGGATGAATGGAAATTGGCCTCTTGGAATGTCAACTTGGACACATGTAAGCAGAAAGAGGGAGAAGTGAGAGTATTTGATGGAGAAGATCATAAACAGCTCTATTCGGATGATAACAGTGTTAATAGTTCTGGGGCTTATTCATCCTGGGCAGATAATGATGGCATAGGTGAACTCAGGAGTACTTGTATTAATGAGCATTGATATGTGCATGTAGCACACTTTGCAAACAACCCACAATAAAAGTGTTGCTTCTCTGTCATGTTACCTAAACTCAATCTCCTGTGTCTGCAGTGTGTGAAATGTGTGGAACTACTGGTACCAAGGACACTTTCTACTCAAAAACCAAGCGCTTCTGCAGTGCGTCCTGCTCCCGGTCATTCTCCTCCAACTCAAAGAAATCCTCAGTTCTTGCACGGCTGCAGGTGGGAAAGATGTATTGTCTGTCTATTATGCGTGTTGTGTACATGCATGCATACACCAACTGTTTGAACATATTCTTTTTTTCAAACAGTTGTATATTTAAAGAACTAGCTCATCCAAATATGAACATTTTGTCATCCTTTACTCACCCTCTTGTTATTCCAAACCTGTATGACTTTCTTCTGGTGAACACATAATGAGATGTTAGGCAGGTTTATGGGTGAACTTTCTCTTTAAAGGACTTGTTCACATAAAAATATAAATTCTCTCATCATTTACTCACCCTCATGCCATCCCAGATGTGTATGACTTTTTCTTCTGCTGAACACAATCAAAGATTTTTAGAAGAATATTTCAGCTCTACAGGTCCACACAATTCAAGTGAATGGTGGCAGAACTTTGAAACTCCAAAAAGGACATAAATGCACAGTGTTTCTATCAGTATTTTGTGAGACTGTGGTGGGTGGCTCTTGGATCCTCTAGGGGGGTCATGGAGCATGGTCCACTGTAAGAAAATTCTGTACATTTTAAAGTTAAATCCATCAATCTGTTGCTCTTTAAGAGCAAAATTAAGAGGCTATGAAGAACTTTGTGCTCTTGTAAACAATTTTGTGCTGTAGTAGTAATTTAATTATAAACGCATTGCCTGTATAGATATGAATGTTGATGGCGTGGCAAAAAATTAACACCCACAAAGCATAAACGAGACAAATGATCAAAACAAATAATCGAGAGCAGGGGTTTTCGAAGTCAAAGACAGTGGGAATCCCTTGTGACGCAACGTACATGATAGTGCCCCCAACCTGAGGATTCGAATTTGGTGGTCACAGAAACCGCTTCATTGTAATTACAGACTAATACATCACGTCTGCTTTATTGGCGGGCTTAACGAATATCAGAGAATCTTCACAAATATTTCATTTAAAAATATTTTTTTTTTGCCTATTTTTTTAATTTTTATATATAATAGTTAAACCTAATACATATACACTGGTGGCTAAAAGTTTGGAATAATGTACAGATTTTGCTGTTTTGGAAGGAAATTGGTATTTTAACCAAAGGGGCATTTAGCTGATCACAAAGTATAGTCAGGACATTAATGATGTAAAAAAAAAAAAAAAAAAAACACCATCACTATTTAAAAAAAGTTATTTTTGATAAAATCCAGACATGACCAATTTCCAGCAGCAATCACTCCAACACCTTATCCTTGAGTAATCATACTAAATTGCTAATTTGGTACTAGAAAATTACTTGCCATTATATTAAGCACTGCTGAATGCTGTTTGGATGGTTAAATTAAGCTTAACATTGTCTTTGCTTTGGAGACTGTCATGTCTTAATGTCAATATTAGATAAAAAATGGCAAAAAAGAAACCGCTTTTTCTAGAAACTTGTCAGTCAATCATTGTTTTGAGGAATGAAGATATACAATGCTTGAAATTTCCCAAAACAAATGATGATTTCATACAAAGGTGTACACTACAGTCTTCAAAGACAAAGAACAACTGGCTCTAACAAGGACAGAAAGAGATTTGGAAGACCAGATGTAAAACTAAACAAGAGGATAAGTACATCAGAGTCTCTAGTTTGAGAAATAGATGCCTCACATGTCCTCAGCTGACGGCTTCATTGAATTCTACCCGCTCAACACCAGTTTCATGTACAACAGGGGTGCAGGTCTTATGGGAAGAATGGCAAAGAAAAAAAGCCACATTTGAAACAGAAAAACAAAAAGAAAAGTTTAGAGTGGGCAAAGAAACAGACATTGGACATCAGATAATTGGAAAAGAGTGTTATGGATCTTAACCTCATTGAGTTTTGTGGGATCAGCTAGACTGTAAGATGTGTGAGAAGTTCCTGACAAGACAGACACATCTATGGCAAGTGTTACAGGAAGTGTGGGGTGAAATGTCACCTGAGTATCTGGACAAACTGACAGCTAGAATGTCAAGGAACTGCAAAGATGTCATTGCTGCACATGGAGAATTTTTTTTTTTCTTCAATTGTAATAGTAATTTTTCATGTTATTAATGTCCTGACTATATATTGTGATCAGTTGAATGCCACTTTGGTGACTAAAAGTAACAATTTCTTTCCATAAAGAGCCATATCTGTTTATTATTCCAAATGTTTGGCTACCAGTGTAAAATATTTATATATATTGTTTAATTAAAAATGTACCAATCTCCACATGCCCTAGTGCCCCCCTGGGGAGGCGTGCCCCACACTTTGAAAACACCTGGATTTATTAATCGATGCTACTTTTATGTGCTTTTTGGAGTTTCAAATTTCTGGCCACCATTCACTTGCTTTGACTCGACAGAGCTTAGGTATTCTCCTAAAATATGAATTTGTGTTCAAGAAAGTCATACACAAATGGGATGGGCATGAGGGTAATTGAATGATGAGGATTTTGATTTTGAAATATTCCCTTAAAAACCTGAAATTATATTTTGTATGTCTTTATATTCAGGGAAAGCCACCCATAAAGAAGTCGACAAACAAAATCTCTCTAAAATCACTGACTGAGTCTTCTCAGTCAAAGGGTGTTGCACAGCAACAGGAGAGCAGAGCATTTGGACAGGATGGTGAGAAAACACTCCACATGCACCTGTGAAGTCACATTCTACTGTCTTCACTACAGAGAGCTATACAAATCTAGTTTCACAGGATTATAGTGATATATTTCAGCTATTTGAATGCATTAAGGTATAAACTACCCAAAAATGAAAATTCTCATCATTAACTCACTCTCATGCCATCCCAGATGTGAATGAATTTCGCTCTTGTGCTGAAAAAAAACAATGACTATTTGTAGAATATTTCAGCTCTGTTGATTCATAAATGCATGTGAATGGTGGCAAAATTTGTAAGCTTTAAAAAGCACTTAAAGCAACCCATACGGTTTAATCCATACCTTCTGATGTTATCGGATCGATTTTTGGTGAGAACAGACCAAAATGTAACTCCTTTTTCACTATAAATCTTGGCATCAGCAGTCTCTTTTGTGATCATGATTTCGAGATGCAATGGCAAAAATATACTGTAAAAATAAGTTACATTTTGGTCTGTTCTCACCCAAAGCTGATTAGATCACTTCAGAAGAACACTGGAGTTGTATGGATTACTTTTATGCTGACTTTATGTGCTTTTAGGATTTTCAAGTTTTGGTTTCCTTTCCATTGCAATATGTGGACCTACAGAACTGAAATATTCTTCTAATATTCATCTGGGATGGCATGAGGTTGAGAAAATAATTTCATTTGTGGGTGAACTATCTCTCTAAATTATCCTTGTTCTTTGCAAGCTACTTTGGCTGGATTTGACTGGGGTAGTTACCTTGAGAAAAGTGGCTACCTCGCTACTCCTGTATCTTGCTTCAGACATGTAAGTGACTTCTTTCTCAGTGTTTTTACATATAGAAATGTACCAGTGCAAGATAATTGTGGTCAATTGCAACAATTCACCACTTACGCCATTGTAAACTTGTTGCACTGTAAAGGTCTATACATGCCTGATCTCTCACTGCCAATTTGACAGGCACCACTCTGTGCTCAATGGGAGGACATCTACGTGGGGTTAAAAGTGGAGGTTCTGAACACTCACACAGCCTTGCCTAGCAAGGTGTACTGGATTGCCACTGTAGTACAGCTGGCAGGTATATAAACTCCATATTCTTCTCAGATGTATCAGATGTGCAAGGCCTGTTGTTCAAACTTTCTTTTTGATTTCAAACTTTTTTGATATTCTCTCAGGCTATAAGGCTCTTCTGCGCTATGAGGGTTTTGAGGATGATGATAGCCATGACCTTTGGTGTAACTTGGGTACATCTGATGTTCATCCTATAGGCTGGTGTGCAGTGAATAGCAAGCTCCTGGTCCCCCCTCAAGGTGACTGCTGACTCCATAGACACTAATTTGTACACTGCAAAAAATTGGGCAGATATCACAGACAGTTAAAAGAGCCAATAATCTGAAAACAAATTATAATAATTATAATTTGTTGCATGATTTGAGCTAAAGAATAAGCAAAATTTGTGATACCCTTATTGTCAGATTTTATTGCTGACTTTAAATGTTATTTAAACGTAAAAAAAAAAAAAAAAGGTTTCAGTTAGATAGGAGCTGTATTCATATGACTTTACCGACATAGAAAATGGCTTACCAGGGGCATTTCCAATATGGTCACAGAGTGGACAGCCTTGCCTTAAAATAAATTAAACTTGTCCCTCTCCTTTAAAAAATTGAGGCACATTTGAAGTAAATGGGGCCAATCCATAAACATTAAAATACTCACAATTTCAAAAGTATAGCCACAAGACAAACAATATGTATGTTAACATGATTTTAGTGTGATAATTACCCTCACTACTTTGTTGCCATGACGACTTAAATCTTCTTAAACAGTTTTAACAACTTTACAGCTCAAATAATAAATAGGTTTTAACAAAATAATTAATGTAGTAATTAATAAAATTATAAGCTTAACATTTTAGCCTTTAAACCCTCCAAAATGTCCCCATTCATTTCCATTATAAGTGCCTCACTGTAAGGGTGTTTTTCTCTTCAGAACACAAAAAGACATATATTAAAGAATGTCGAAATTATGTAAAAATTGCTGATTTACATACAATGGCAGTGGATAGCGCCTCATTTTAAAGCTTAAAAAAAGCAACCAAGTGTAAAGAAAGTAGTCCATGCGACTCGTGCATCATATTCCAAGTGACCTGAAGGCATACTATTACTTTTTATGATGAACATACCTAAATGTAAGCCATTATTCAATATCAAAACAGATAATTGATCAACTCATATATACAAAGCCCAAATATGGTGACGCGTCCATCTATCCAACTTTTATAACCGCTTATCCTATGTAGGGACAATAGACATATTCACACTCACTCACTCGTATAGCCAATTTAGAGTTTACAAATTTATCTGATCTGCATGTTTTTGGACTGTGGAGCACCTGGAGGAAACCCATGCCAACACTGGGAGACCATGCAGACTCCACACTGAAAGGCTTGATGTCAGCCAGGGCTCGACCCAGGACCTTCTTGAAGTGACAGTGCAAACCACTGGGCCACCTTGTCACCCTGGTGACATGTCCATTCTATTCCTTTAAGTGTTGTTGAGCTCTCTATTTTCCCACAGAGGTCCACCAGAAGATTAAAGACTGGAAATCTTACCTGATGGAGAAATTGGTTGGAGAACACACACTTCCTGTTGACTTTCATGTCAAGGTGACAACAATGCCAAATCAATTTTCCATTGAGCCATCTTTTTTTGCTTTCATATCTGCATTAGTATCCCTTTTTGTTCCTGTCTGTCACTTTTGTAGATGGCAGACAGTATGAGATGTTCATTCAGGCAAGGTGTTCGTGTGGAGGTGGTCGATCGCTCACAGGTGAGCCGTACCCGCTATGCAGTGGTGGATACCATAA